>NW_027532163.1:1820081-2236920 GCF_008692635.1 Crocuta crocuta
TAGGGAAGTATAATCCAATAATAGAGAAAAGAGGTAAATATTTGAGCAAATTAGTTGACATCAGTATTGTCACCTTTCTATGAAGGACATACTACACTTGATCTTAGCCAAAAGGCCGAGAAGCGATTTTCTATGAAGGACATAAAGAAGTCACAAGGAAAATATTTTTTCTTGTTACTTCAATGTGGTGAAGTTTCAAGAAAAATCAGAGTGTGTGCCCCCAAATTTAAAATATAACTATTGGCAGAAGAAAACGAAAGCTTAATCCAGGGACGTTGTTTTCTAAACCAGGAAAGTTTCTAAGCAACTTACATATTAGTATCCTCATAATAAAGATCATACTACTGATAAGGTGTTTGCATGGGTACACTTTGAGTAATTAAAATCTAGAAATGGATACCATAGAAGCAAAAACATCCATAAGAATTAATAGTATTAAGCTGTTATATTTAATACTTACTTGCATTTTTTGCATGTTTCCCCCCTTCTTATTCTCCTGACACATGAATTATTCCTTTACAAGAATTTTGATGATAGTGTTTTTCAGGTATTTTTAAATTTGCAATGTTAAAAGTGCCCATAAATAAGTGGTTATGCCTACACTATTGACTTCTAAAGCCAACACAAATCAAATTGGAACAAAAACTAGAAGGAGGTCATGCAACAGATATTGACATTAAGAAAGGAAAAAAAAAAAAAAGAAACTGTGCCCTAAAATGCTCTCAAACCATCAAGAGTTATGGAGTCTTACCTAAACATTAAGTCAAACCCAATTG
The DNA here is from genome assembly GCF_008692635.1 of Crocuta crocuta. Classification (NCBI taxonomy): domain Eukaryota; kingdom Metazoa; phylum Chordata; class Mammalia; order Carnivora; family Hyaenidae; genus Crocuta; species Crocuta crocuta. Next base: position 1,820,858 of record NW_027532163.1, read on the forward strand.
TCAGTTATGTCAGTTCACATGCAGTCCATACTATGACATTGCTTTATTTGATTGTTAAATAATCTTTATTACAGAAAGTCAAATGGACCATTAAGATAGTAGAAATCGCAGCACATTCAAGGCTGTTGGGCAGTTATTTTTGTTTGTCTAGGCATGGCCTTGATGTCAAACTCTGCCATGATTGCATTTTTATATCAATCCTATTTTCATTTATACATTATAACTCTAATACTCTGAATGCACTCTCATTTCTTAAATGTCAATCAAAGGTAAAGGAAGGATTAATTCAGTTCTACCAAAAGCAATATTTATACCTGAGGACCCCATCTTATATATCTGGATCCCAAGACCACCAATCCTGTCCAGCTTCTCTTTCAATACATCAAGTATTGAAACAAATGATTAAATTAGAGGATATTCTATAAGGCATTAAATATATCTCTGGAGCAAACCTTAAGAGTTGTGACAGGTTTGTTTTTGAAATGTTCCTTTAATATTTACTTAAATTATTTCATAGAATTTCTCTCTCTCTTTTGATTTTTAGCATTCAATTACTCTGCATATAAAGTTGCTAATATCTCCATTCATACATAATAAATCATTAATGCTTATGTTTTCAAATAAGGCATTGACTTAAATTATCATGACATTGGAAAAAATCAAATTAATATTATTTGTAAGTTATTAGAAACTATTGAAAATTTTCAATCACTTGCTTATGAGCAGAAAGCATTTTTAAATTGTATACAGTAGAGTTATGATACATATTATAATAGAAATAGTATTGGCATACTATAACAGATCTATCAATAAAAGTTATACATTGAAAATCTAATAATTCTAAAATTTATAGTAATAAGTTTCCAAATTTTTAAAGCCTAAAAATATTAACAAAGTCATGCAGTAGAAATGTGCTGAGTCCATACAGCTTAAAAATATTGAATAGATTATTAATATTTTGGCTTTTGTATTCCTATTTGTTATTTCTTGGAATCTACCTATTGTTGATGCCCAAATGCTGCCTAGAATTCATCATCATGGTTGGAGGGACATGTTGTGTCATAGCTGGCAGCTAACTTCTTAGTTAATATTCTTAGTTTTGTGCAACCCCACTTGCCCCAAATATTTTGATGATGAGTTATTGAGTACTGCAAAGTGTCAAAATGAATGATCAAAAATTTTCATAACCATGTAGCATTAATTTTAAAAATTAAACTTGAAAATTAAAGGCTATGTTGCAACTTTCATATCAAATGAGTTTTGGAGTTCCAGATGAAAAGTAACACTTAAATTTTACATAATATTCACATATTAATTCTGTGATATTATTTTTCACTCCCACTGCTTACCAGATACAACATGACACATAATATAAAGTCAAATAAATTCCATTATTATAATAACTTAATACCATGAAAATTTTTTCTACTTCAATCATTTAAAAACATCTTTTCAAAGATTGTAACCTATTGCTTTCTGGGGATAGCATGGAGCGTCTATGAAGTGTGACTCTAATACATGGCTATTAATGGGAAGCAAATATTCACTTTCCTGCAGCCTCCATGGGAGGAATATATGTATCACCTTGTGGAAATTGTCCTTGGCCTTGTAACTTGTTTTGAGCAAGTGAAATGTGAGGGGGCAGGGCACATATCTAGTCTGGGCTCTTGCTCAGTATTGCTAGACTCTTGGTCACTCTCACCTGCAGTAAGAAAAGGTGTGCTGTCTTTTCTGCCCGGCTGGGTAAATGAGGATATATGAACAGACCTGAATCAAACCTGTAGCTGATCCGCAGGTCTGAGGATGAGAACTGAATGTGTGTTGTTGTAAGTCCGTGTGATTGTGGCATTATTATCTAAGCAAAAGTTGGTAAAAGGATATCTCATCATAAAGACAGCAACCAAATAAAACAAAACAGAACAGAAAATCCAGTTAGTGTCATAAAACACTGATTATACTATAAAATTTGTTGAAAATTATTATGGCCTAAAAGTTTATAATAGGGCTATGTGAAAACTAAAATGGGTTATTTGACTTAAAATATGTACTTTAGCATGTTTCCCACCCTCAGATAATTTGCCTGATCAAACGATATTCTATTTATTTAAAGCACAGCTGCAAAGAAAACTGAATTCATTTATTTAATGTTCACTCAATAAATATTTATCAATGGACTACAATAGTTCAGTGTCTGGTGGATTCAAACAGTGAAAGAGAGAGAGAGAGAAAGAGAGAAAGAGGGAGAGACCTATAATGTGTAAGTTTAAGGATTGCTGTTTTCCATTCCGTGAACCACATTTTTATTCATGTTCTTATTATTGGAGTCATTTCAAAATAGGTAGACTTGATAGACCTTTCAATGATATCAGGAGGAAATTTTGTTGTAGTCAATACCAAATTATTTTATAAATAATAATTTAGGGCAGTTGCATTAATAATAAGATGATAAGCACTATGTGTTTATTTGAATTATTTCATTTGGTATTTACAATTTGTTGTGGACAGGGACTAGTACTATGTGCATCTTTTAAAGAAATGGAAGCGATTTAATTTTCCCAAATATAATCTGTAGGATTGCAATTAAATTGCAGCTGAAACAAATTTCCTTTGGTTCTCTAATCGTTCTGATCACCCACTGAACAGTTATTTCCACTTCTCATGGTGACAGGAAGGGAGAAATCCCAGGCTGTTAGCTAAGTATCTGATGGATGACTAACCATGATTTTCAGTAACTTTCATGAGATCTCGTTATCTTCAGAAATATGTCCTAACCTCTACATGGTGATATAGGACCCTCAAAATTCAAATTGAACCTTCACATTCAAAACCCATTGCTATAAATTGATCATCCCCCCCACACACAAATCTATGATATTTCATTCTCATGCAAATTTATGTTCCTCATGTATAACCTGAGCAAATGCTAACATTTTAACTTAATTGTCAAAAAGTGTTTTATCAACTCCTGCAGCTCTATGAGGCTTAAGAAGAATCGTATTTTACTTTCTTGTTTTACAAAAGCAAAATACAAATCTCATGGCTTTAAATAGTGCTATTTTTTAACACGGTCTTAACAGAGTTTCATTTTCCTTTTGTGTTGACTTCAGGGAAAGTAAAATGCTGTTTATATACACTGCCCCCCCCCCCTCCAGTTGTACTTTGAGTAGTTTTTGCTACTTTAATCCCAGCTTCATTATGAAACATCCCTCAGAAAACCTTGGAGTTAAGCAGAATAATAGTGGAAAACTGGTTCAACCAACAACCCACAGCAGCATAACTGTATCTAACAAGGTGCAACTAAACTTCAGCCTCTGGCAATTTGTATTTTTCAATGAGTTCTAATATTTTGTTCTTCCTTATTTTTAACCAAAATCTGGTTCCCTGGAATATGGGCCTACTGATCATTGCTTTTCCAATCTGAATCAAAACAAAACTCACTCCTCTGTACAAGGGGACTTCGGTGATTCGAAATCACTTTAGTATATTTCCAAGCTAAGCTCCCTTAAATTCTTCCACTGAATCTCATTATAAGCCAGTATATCTTAAGTTTTTTTCCTTGCTGATTAACCTGCCAGAGATTCTTAAGTTTGTCAGAGATTTCTGTCATATAAAGTACTATTTACCAAAAGAGTGCTCAGGATACAGGGAGACTGTTATTTCACTATATCAAGAAAGTGTATCTGAATAATGTACTGTGAGATTGCAATACTTTGTAGTGATATTGGCACAATCTTGAATGATATAAACATTAACTGAAAAATTGCCATTTAGCTTTCTTTAACCCATCAAAACAAAAGACTTCAAGTAACCTCTTTGCCCAGAGCTGAAAATATTAACGTAATAAATGAAAAGATTAGAAGTTCAGCTGTTGACCAATGTCGGTTTTCATGTTATGCTCTCCTCTGCTGCTGTCTGGGTAGCAAATTTTAAAACAGTGCATTTAAAGAGGGAGAGACCACTAAGACATAGAAGCTTGTGCTGTGACCTCTATTTCAGACTTCCAGTGTTGGTACAGGGTAACTATACCAATTTGACCAATGGTCTTCAAATTTTCAGTCACCAAAATGAAGTTTTTGTTTTGATTTGGTTTTAAATCTGGGCTCCATACAATGGCTAGGTCAAGTCTACACAGCTGGTTAAGCCAGGGGACCATCTGAGCTAACCACATGCAGCCATGTTTTTGATACACTTTGGAACACCTGGGTGAGAATCCCCTGCTCCTATTTAAGACAATGAATAGATCGTGTGGCTAACTATGATACTGAGCACAGTGTCGATAATCCCAGGTATCTCTTGATCAGTTGAGATGGTGAAATTTGGCCAAATCTGAGGAGACCTGTACAGGGTGAACAGTGTAGTGCTCATGGATTAACTCTATACCTCCATGATTCCTCAAGTCTCGGTGGTTTGTAACACCTTCTGAGTCTCAGTGACCACACCATCTTGGCCCCCAAAGCACAAACACACAGAAATTTTTCCTGTTCCCATTGGAGCCAGGATGTTATGAGGTAAAAAGAGTGACATATAGAATTAATAGCTACTTGTGACCTGTTATAGACGATTTTCTCATTTTTGCAAGTTGAATTAGTTTGATTTTCCTGTAAGCCCTTTATATTATCTTTTTATTAGCTATTGGGGAACATAATTCATCTTGAATTTGTCTTGGTCTGATGTTTACCAACCTTTTCAGATACAGAACCTGTATTTTTACATCCAGTTACTACCTGAATTACCTGTGACTACAGGAAAGGAGTGGGTAGGCAGAACACGGAACTCTCAGTATTTTTATGAGTTTTTGTTTTATTTGTTAATATTTAATATGTTCCTCTTGCTTTTCCTCAGCTTTGTCTCTTCTTAGTATATATTGTTTTTCATCTTTCTTCAGAGACCCTTTTTTCCTAAGGTTTAATCATTTTTATGGGTTTTAATATTGACTAAAAAACAGAAGACGTAAATATGATATTTCTGGTACTTAACATTTGACGATCTACTATTATGCTACCACCTCAAATATGATTTCCCCAGAAAAACCAATATTTCAAGGGCAATATAAGGGATCAGTAAGAATGTGAAACATTAGCTAATGTGCCAGTATCAATAGTCCTAGAATCTCCCGACTGTGGGACATGTTGGTGATAGTGGCTAAAATGTATGAGACTTACAAACACACTTGCTCTCAGTATTCTCTTTACTATATTCAGTGGTCCTTCAGCAATTTTGAAAGTCTTAAGTTATGGGAGTTTCATGATTCTTAAAGTCTATTTTCTCTGGATAGCTCTGTATGTCAGAATGGTTTTTTTAGTGAGATTTCTTTTTATTTCTTTGCAACTTTTATTACTTCTAATGTACCTCTTGGTGTCACACAGGAGGAAAATCTACTTCTTCTTCTCATGATTACATATAATTTTACCACTGAGTCTTCATATAACCTAACCTAAAACTTTTCTTTTATTTGTACTTTAACCTTTAATGCAGTAATTGTATCATTATTATATAACAGATAGAACAACTTAGCTTGGGTTTAAGCGGACATAGTCTGGACTTAATTCTCTGAGAGCATCACTGCTTACAAGCTATCTGAATTTGGGCAAAATATTTAACCTGTCTTTATCAATGTTCTCTCCTGCAAAATGAGAATGATTAGATAATTATGATAATATTTTCCTCATTAAATTGGCAGGGAAATTAAATGACTACACTCAGTAACTGCCAAAATATTTTATTTTAAAATGCACTTAGAGTATTTTAAAAATTGACTCATACTGAGTCATAAAGAATGTCTCAAACATTTTTTTAAAACCTGAAATAATTAGGCCAGAATCTCTAACACCAGAACATTTACCTAAAAAAGTCAGTAATAAATGTATAGTTGGAAAATTCTTTGCTAAATATTTGGAAATAAAGTAACACATTTCTAAATAGCCCATGACTCAACTGGGTTACGATTACATTGGAGGCTTAGTCATAACTAATCTAGGAAGCATTTTTGGATGAAAGGTAATAAAAATATGTAATAACTATGGAAAGGCATTATTGCCATAAACACAATAAATAATTTGCCTTTATAAACATATGTTTAAAGAGAAGAAAAACTAAAAATCACTTGTCTCAATATTCATTGGAAGAAGCTAGTAAAATAATAACAAATTAATTTGAAAGAAAAAGGAAGGAAATAGTAATATATAGCATAAATTAATAAATGTAAAAATAGCATCACAAACCAAGTTCTTATTTCTTTAAAAGATTAATAAAAGAATCCCTATCTAAACTTAGAAAAATAGTTGCTGTGTAAGCAGAAGTGATTTTCGTGACTGGGCATGGGATGTAAACAGAGTAAATAAATTCAGAATTTGGGGAGGAGTGAAGGATATATCTTCCCCTGACCTACCCATTTCTTTTGAAAATCACTTCAATTTACATTGCTTTATATCTTACACAACAGCTAGGAGGGTGGTGGCCACTCTTCTTTACCCCCATTGGTAATGCCAAATGGTTATTTAAGAATAATTATAGGCACCTACAATATATGGATTTCTTTCTCTTTCTCTTCAATCATTTCATCAGTGCTTTATAATATTTTTACTAACTGACTTTAGGCCCTTGAATAAACATGGTGACATTTCTCATGAAATCACCCTGAACTCCATTTTTCTTTCCTTTCTTTCTTCACCCCTCTCCTTCTTCAATTCCTTTCTTCCCTCCTCCATTCTTTTCTTCCCTTTCATTCCCTTTTTTACTCCTTCCACAAATACTTATGGAGCATGTGACATTTTTTACATGGGTCCAGAGGACTTAAAACTGAACAAAAGGGAATCCCACTGTCAAGAATCTTACAGCCTGGGAGTGCCTGGGTGGCTCAGTAGGTTAAGCATCTGACCCTTGATTTCAGCTCAGGTCATAATCTCACGGCTCATGCATTTGAGCTCCACCTGAGGCTCTGCACTGAGGACACCAATCTTGCTTGGAATCCTTTCTCTCTCTATCTGCCCCTCCTCCTTAATGCTCTCTCTTTCAAAATAAATAAATATATTTAAAACAAAAAAGATGCTTGCAGCCTGATCAGTAGCAGCAGGAAGATTGGAGTAACACTGAGTACTTCTTACAGCTTGTCTCTCTAAATATATCATCACAGATAATCATTGCAATGACCTTAGGAGATCTGTACTTAATTCACTTCCAGTTTACAAATAAGAATAACTAAAATGAAGGAAGATAAAGAACTTACCAAGACTACACCAAAAATGAGTTTTGAAACAGGGACTAAAAACAGACAATCTATAGATATTATACTATGAACACCTCCAAACTTTCGCAACTAGGAAGTGAATTCAGAACAATGTGTAACCAATGGAGTAATGTATGATCTTGTCATTTCTACAGAATTCCATCTCATTTCTCTCATAGCTTTTCCACAGTCACAGTGTTAGTACACTTGACAACTTATTGAAAATGTCCATTATAATTACAATGGTGAAAAGTGCTGATACATCTGTGAAAGGTGAAATAAAATGGGGTCACTTATGTCAAGTGATTTTAAAAGGGACACAGAAGATCATTAAGGAGATGGGCCTCATGCATATCCTCACTCAGTGAAAGCTTGAACTTTTGAATTACACCAAACTGCAAATATATCAGAAAAAAAGCCCAAACACCTATAGCTTGTTACAGTAAGAGATAATGCTTAGTGATAACCTTAGTAACAGAATAGATTCATCCAAGATTGGTTTTTCTGCCACCAATACCAATTAAATTTTTTTTTGGTGAAGAACATATACAAGCATTCCCTCCACTTTAAAAACTCTTGATTTTTGTTCTCCCGGAGGGGCAGGGGAAGGCACAATTTTGGGTTACTGCTCAAATGTGTGTTCCTTGGAACTGGAATTCTGAGACCCCGAATAAATGCTTTTGTATTTAATTTAGGTTAGTCTCTTTTTTTAGTTGACTTATGTTCAGAAGACCAAGACTGAAGTCACAGTTTTTTCACTTACTGAAAAGATTTATCATTTCTCTTTTCTTTTTGGACCTCAGTTTCCTCGTACTAAAAAAGACAACTTGATTTTTCTGGAAAACTGTAAATTGATTTTCTTGCTACTTTTTCATCTTTACAATTATTTGATATATAAGCATGAAAAATACTTATATATTAATGAAAACTTAGACCAATATGCTCTAACTTTGGAAATACATATTGTATAATGATTTTACTACTTAGCTGATCTCTTTCTCTGGGACATAGAGACCGAAATACGAAAAAGTAGGAAAAGTTGTATGATGGGTAGGAAAATTTACAGAAGTTAAATATGAGAACCCAGCAGCAAAATTAACCACAATTAAGAGGATATCTATAATGTTGCTCAAATAAGTAATAACAATTGAATTCCAAGAGAAAACTAAATTACAAGCAGGTAGCACCAGGTGTGCAATAGCTCTGGGAATACACAACCAAAAGACCTTAGACAACAGTACAATCGGGTGGTTTTAAAATTATCAGTGAATTATATTAATGGCTTTTGGTTAATATCTGTGTAAGTTAGCTTTCTGCGTGTATGTTGACAAAGCAAAGCAAACCAAAACTGAATGGGTTAAAACTACACACATTTTGTAACTCATTCTATGGGTTGATAATCTGGACTGGGCTCAGCTGGAATGTTCTACTGATCTGGGTCAAACTTAGCTGATTTCACCTATACTCAGGCGTTAGTTTAGTCTGCAGCCTTCATGCTTAAATAGCATCTGTCATCTCTTACTGAGCCATCCTGGACTTATTTAACTGCCATCAGTGGCAGGGGTTAAGGAGTCCAGATCGTGACCAGAAATATATATATGATTTTCCATGGGCCACCGTAGGCAATTCCAAAGACTTTTCCTGCCAGGCCTCAAGGGGAGAAGCTTTCCTCCTCACACCAGACTTCATGCACAGCCAGTCACTGCAGCCCTTGAAGGGAGTTGCCTTCAAGGACGCATCTCTTACATAAGCCGCCAACTCTTATGCTCATCTGTGTTCCTGACCCAGGTACTTCCATACAGAGGCCTCTTTCACAGAGGGCAGGCACAGAGGTCTCTGCCCCTTACACCGGGAAATGGAAGGGGTCAATCTGGGGACATCTTTTCCACTTAGAACTCAACACTTTTCTAGACCTACCTCACCACCCCCTCCCATCCCTCTCCTTTGTCCCTAGGCCCAGAAAAACTGCAACAACCTTTAGTTTGGGGCTCCAGCAGTGAGATGATGCCTAACATCTGTGCTGTCCACCTGGCCCTCCACCCTCACTCCTCTCCTTCAGGGAAATGAGAGGAGTCCACACTTTCTCCAGTTTAGCCTCTTCCTTATAAAACTGCAGTAAGTGATTACAAGTTGAGTCTTATTATCATTTGGGCTTATTGTCTTAACTGGCTAATCCTATACTTGACAGCTCAATTCAGGTCTCTCCAGCTCTGTTGAGCTCTGGACAGGGTTTTCCACAGCAAAATGAAACACAAAGCCGATGGAGGCCCAGGTTTGAAACTCATACAATGTTGGGGACGCCTGGGTGTTTCAGTTGGTTAAGTGTCCGACTTCGGCTCAGGTCATGATCTCATGGTTTGTGGGTTTGAGCCCCATGTCAGGCTTTGTGCTGACAGCTAGCTCAGAGCCTGGAGCCTGTTTCAGATTCTGTGTCTCCCTCTCTCTTTGACCCTCCCCTTCTCATGCTGTCTTTCTCTCTGAGAAATAAATAAAACATTAAATATTTTTAAATAAAAAAATAATAAAAGAAACTCGTACAATGTTTACTTTGCTGTCCACGCAAAACACAAGACTACCCTAAATTTGAGGAGATTTAAAGAGAGGTAATCTAAGATTTAAGGAGGAGAGAAAGAGCCTTCTCTTAATGGAGAAATTGCAATAAATTGTGGACCTTGTATGCACTGTATAATGTCACTCTGGAGCTTGTCTTTCTTGTTGGTCAGTTTTGCCATGCCTGAAGTGTTATTCACCTGTTAAAATATATCAGTAATCAAAGGTGTTACCGCAGTGTAGAATTAAAATACGGGGGCCAGAGGAGAAGTCATAGAATCTCCAGTCACAGCAAAGAGTAGTAAAAGTGAAGGCTCTAATTCATGGCTGAAAACCTGGGAGTGTTTAGTTCAAAAGGAAAATCGTAGCTTCAAGATGATAATTATATGAGAGGCAATAACCTTATGCTATATTATCCCAAAGGAAGAATTTTAACAGAGAATAGAAGATAAGAAATCAAGATTTAAATGTATCGTATGAAAGACATTTGTAACAATTACAACCTTTTGAAAGTAGAACAGACTGATATGTAAAAAATGGAAGAAGATGTAGGATGATTAAAATATCAGGGGTGTTGAAAAGAGGAAACTTTTAAGACCTTTTATAATTACAAAATTCTTTGGTTCCATATCTTGTCCCTTCATTTTATTAATCTACTTTACTCTTTCAGGTTTTTGCTGCATCAAAACTTGTTAAAATATAGAATATATTTTAATTTCCCACATATCTGTTGTTTTTAGTAGGAATAAATAAAAACCAGCACTGTGTATTTCATATATATGTTGCCTAGCGATGCACTCATCAGCCTATGTGCATGGGGTGTGTGTGTGTGTGTGTGTGTGTGTGTGCATGTGTGTGTATAGTGCGTGGAGTGTGTGTGTGTGTGTGTTTGTGTGTGCGCACGCACACATGTAGAAGTATGAGACACTGGAAAGAACGGAATATGGAATACTCATCCTCATAGAGTCCTAGCTACATTCCATTTGAAAAGGGTTGTGATTTTGCTGTTCATATCAAGTGATACTTTCACCAAGGTATATTTATTTTGGCTACCACTTGATTTTCAGATAAGATATAGTGTGCAGTTTTAAGAATACTTTTAGTCGGGGGCGCCTGGGTGAAGTGTCCAACTCGGCTCAGGTCCAGATCTCATGGTTCATGGGTAGGAGCCCTGCATCAGGCTTTTTGCTGACAGCTCAGAGCCTGAAGCCTGCTTCAGATTCTGTCTCCCTCTCTCTCTGCTTCTCCTCCACTATTGCTATCTCTCTCTCTGTTTCTCAAGAATGAATAAAAACTGTTAAAAATATGTGCCCCCCCCGCTCACACTGTCTCTCTCTCTCTCTCTCTCAGAAATAAATAAAATAACATTAAAATTTTTTTTAAATAAGTAAAATGTATGTAAGACACTGAGGTTTTGGCAGGAACTATAATTTCTCTGTCTATTTTCTCATTGAGGTTACATTATTTTTTAATATTTATTTCTCTTTGAGAGAGAGAGAGAAAGAGTGAGCACGAGTGGGGTAGGGGCAGAGAGAGAGGGAGACACAGAATCCAAAGCAGGCTCCAGCCTCTGAGCTGTCAACACAGAACCCAACACAAGGCTCGAACGTACAAACCGTGAGATCATGACCTGAGCTGAGGTTGAACATTTAACCAAATGAGCCACCCAGGTGCCCCAACTTGAGTTTATATTCTAATGAAATAATCAAATATTGAAACCATATAAAAGCATATATTTTGCTGTTTAGTTCAAATTTTCCTGGGGAGTGTAATTAAGTTAAAAGGCACAGGGGTTTCTGGGTGGCTCAGTAGGTTAGGCATCCAACTCTTGATTTCAGCTCAGGTCATGATCTTGTCATGATATCAAGCCCTGCATTGAGCTCCACTCTGAGTGCGGAACTTGCTTGAGATTCTCTTCCTCTCCTATCCCCTTTTCCCCCACATGCTCTCTCTCCGTCTCAAAAAGAAATAAACATAATAAAAGCCCAAGAAGACAATTTAGGCTGAGCTATGAAAGCCATTCAAAATGTCTTTAGACGTTTTCTTCTTGATTATCCCCTTGAGCCAATCACTTACAAAGCTATTCCACAATTCAACTCTGTTTTCATAATGTTCACCTTTTGCTGAGTGTCCTTCTCCATTCTTCAATAAAGAATCTTATTGTAATTGTTTACATGTCTCCCTCTCTCTAGGTTATATTTTCTATGGGAGCAGTAGCCCATGGAATTAGTTTCATGGAATTACCAATTGTGGCATGGACTTCAAGAAAGTAAATGGTTTCACTAAATGAAATTACAGAGATATCATGACTCATCCATGACTTAGGGACCGATATGCAATGATAATTTCTTCTGTTGAAAGAAGAATTTCTATACGGGAAATAAAATGTCTGTCATGTTCACAAAATGAAGTCACACTCTCTGCTACTAAAAAAAATACCCACAAAAACAAAGTGTCATTGGTTATTCAATGAGCCAATTGGTTCAATATCTGCATGTAATCTCATTACCTGAAATATAGTCTTCACTTCTTTTCATAAATATATTGTGTTGCTCTACTGGCAAGTTTCCCTAGCTCAAGGGACAGTGCTTGATACGGAGAGGGAATTCATGAATGTTTGAAAAGTATATGTTATTTCAAATGCTTTCAGAATAGAAAAAAATGGAAAAAGGAAAAAAAAAAAAGCACTCCCTTAAGGTAACGTTATTTTTCTCAAGCTCTAGTGTGGAAATAGACTGACCCACATTATTAAAAAGGTTTATTGATTTTTCTTAGAGAAGTAACCTGACTAAAAATTTCATTCACAACATTTTAAAGCACAGGAGTTTATTTCACTTGCATCGTGATGCCTACGAGAGTTTTAAAGACTCTTCCCAAAGGCTGGGGCAGAAAGCATGAAATCAAAACAAACATTCAGAGATTTTCTAAGTGTTATCCATCTTTCCCACTGTCTGTTATGCCCTCTACTCTGACTCTTTCTCTTGACTTTATTTTTAACCATCCTAAAAATAACTTGAGAATAGATAATACATTAATAAAAAAGTAGGAGTAAAATTAAAATAAATAAAATAAAATCAACAAGTATCCTCTGCTCTTTTCATGAAGTAGGTTGTGTCTAGTTCCTTGGTTGTATGAGTTCTGATATTTCTAGTGGCATTTTTTCTTCTTCTTTATTTTACTAAATGCACAACCAATCCATACAGGCCATATCAACAATTTATCAATTGTCGTCTACCTAATGATTAAAGTGCTTGAATCAGAAAGAAAAAAATAAATTAATAGGCTGCACGGAAGGATTACACATTTCATTTGACACATATAAACTGGGTATAATTACTTTATCAACAAGGTGACAAAAAGCAGGTAAAATCAAGGCCTGTTGATTGGAATGAATTGAACCACTCTTAAATCAATAAATGCCTCTATTTCCTTTCCCCNATAATCTTTACTGGTTCTTGAATCTTCTCTGTGATATTTCTGCCAATGGACTGATGATAAACTACTTTACAAATGCAGTAACTTTTTGCTTACCTGAATTAAAATGTATTTTATTGAGTCAATCTGAATCTCCTTAATTTTATCCAGTAGCCAAATTCATTTGTCCATGTTTAGTTTTATTTATTCATTAAAAATATAATTGCTGATTCCTAAGACCTGGGATCATATAGGTGAGCAAGACAGACTGGATTCCTGTTTGCCTAGAGATGTAAGTCTAGTGAGAGAGTATTGATCAAATAATTCAAATATGAATGAGAAATTACAATGGTGATAACCGCTCTGAAGAAATAGTTTATGTGCTAAGAGCTTTAGGGGCTGACGAGAAGTTAACAGAGTGAACGAAAAAATAAGTCAGTGCAGAGAAATAGCATTTATGAGGTTTCTTTTCCTATGAGAGGCAGCAATGCATAGATTTAACAGATTGTTTATGTGATAAAAATGTGCACGTGGAGAGATAATGAAGAGAAACCAAAGGTAACTTCAGGCTTCTGTTTGGTGGAACAGAATGCATAATACCAAAACACTGTAAAGAAAAATAATAAAGATAAAATTAGAAGATGCAATATGAAATTTAAAAAGTGCAAGGAGGATTAATCAAGGCAAAAGCTGATTTTTCTTGGCAAAATTAAAAACAATGGACAAACCTCTGAAAACATCAACCAGGAAACCAAAAAAGAAAAAGAATTCACAAGTCAGTAGCATAATGGGTAAAAAGGAAGTCATAACAACAGAGTATCAGACATTATGAGGATAACAAAATAATACTATCAACAACTCATGGCCAGAAATAGACAAATTACATAAAATAATAATAGTTACAAGAAAATCTAACTTGCTAGCATCTAATCTGACACAAGATGAAATGGAAGGCTTAAATAATACTGTTCTCTGTATTAAACACGTTGAAGTCATTTTTAACATCTTTCTAAAAGGAAATAACAGCCTTTGTTTTAAAGAATACTTCTGCTAAATTTTCAAGCAGATATCAATTTGATTTATTTCAGAAAAAGAATGAATGTTTCACATCTCGTTATGGGACTAATATGTAACCTTGATTACCACTACATAACCTCGATCACCAATACTAGACAAAAGAAAGTGTGAGAAATAATTACAGGCTTACTTGATCTTACGTATAGATGAATAATCCTACATAAATTCATCCCGTAACACAAATTAGAATAAGGCACTTGGTAATTCCATTCATCCTACCATAAGCGTCCCTTCTTTGTGAACAAAAGGTTGAGATTGTACCTTAACAAAGATGAAGAGGAAAATGGTTTGCTGGATGAATGGCACAAAGTCCTGCTCTGAAGTTCAGGAGCACTGAGATTAGGTCTCTCTGTTTATAGTTTTCCTGTCTCAAGAACTTTTAATCAGGCCAAAAATATTGGCTTTAATGAACCAGGCTATCTCTAAAATGTTAGATATTGTCTTGGAAGTCCAAGAGTTTGTCATTTTTAAATGACAGAAATTACACACTAACACACGTGTGTGCACGCGCGCGCGCACACACGCACACACACACACATTTAACCCTGAGAATAAAACAAGTAATATGTCTTACGAATGGATTTGGTCTGCATTGTAATAATGCAGGAGGATTCCTCTGTGACCCTCTGCTTGTGTCATTTTCTTAATTTCATTGTATTAGCAAGTTGAATTTTGCAATGTTTTTTTTAATGTTTATTTTTGGGAGAGAAACAGAGAGAGACAGAGAGACAGAGCATGAGCTAGGGAGGGGCAGAGAGAAAGGAGACACAGAATCTGAACCAGGCTCCAGGCTCTGAGCTGATAGCACAGAGCCCGACGCAAGGCTCACACTCATGAACCACAAGATCATGACTCAGCCGAAGACAGATGCTTAACCGACCTTGCTACCCAGATGCCCCTGCAATGTATTTTTAAAAATTCAAAACTCAGGGTGCCTGGGTGGCTCAGTCGGTTAAGATCAGCTCAGGTCATGATCTCATGGTTCATGGGTTCGAGGCCCGGGTCGGGCTCTGTGCTGACAGCCAGCTCAGAGCCTGGAGCCTGTCTTCAGATTCTGTGACTCCCTCTCTCTCTGACCCTCCCCTGCTCATGCTGTCTCTATCTCTCTTTCAAAAATAAATAAAACATTATTTTTTTTAAAAAATTCAAAATTCAACACTTACTATACTGGAATTGTCTGCTCTATACAAAGATGTTTAAATATTTAACTTTTAAAGTTCATTATCTCCATTACAAGATTAAAAGGGAAAATATGATCATCTCAACAGATATAGAAGAAGGTTTTCATAAGATTTAATATGTATTTATAATTAGGAGAAACAAACAAACAAACAAATACTATTAGTGATCTACTAACTCAGGAAGACAGTGAATTGCCTTATTCTCTTTACTGATATATCTCAGACACCTAGAACAGTTCCACACATAGAGAAGATAATAAATTAAGTTCTTTTTTTAAAAAAATTAATGTTTATTTATTTTTGAGAGAGAGACAGAGACAACGCATGAGCAGGGAAGGGGCAGAAAGAGAACCGGAAGCAGGCTCCAGGCTCTGAGCTGTCAACACAGAGCTCCACACAGGGCTCAAACTCAGGAACCGCAAGATCATGACCCAAGCAGAAGTCAGATGCGTAATCAACTGAGCCACCCAGGCGCCCCAATAAATTAACTTCTCATTGAACAAATAAAACAAACTTTTAAGTTGGATGAACACTACCTACACAACAAAAATATTAAGAAATGACTACTTAAATAGGTAAATGTTAGAACATTTCTTTAACACAGAAAATAATACCCTCTTTGTCCACTTCTAGTCAGTTTTGCACTGAAGGCTTTATATGCTCTAAGAAGAAAATAAAATTAAATAAATGCATAGGATATTGGAAGAGGAAAATAAAACTGTCATTATTTGTCATTAGTAATTTTCTACATGGGAACACAAACAGATATGTGGACAATTTATTATAAATAATTGAGAATATTAGAAGGCTTACTGGTTATGACTTAAAAAGCCAATTTTATTTCTGAACATGAACAGCTTATAATATTATGTAATTTACAAAAGCAATAAAACTATTTGGCAGTACACTTAGCAAAAAATGTATAAGAATTTTTCATAATGAGTAATGAAACTGTCATAAAGGGCATTAGAGAAGAATCTCAAAAAATGGAGAGGTATCCCACATTTAGAAAACTTAATGCTATACAGTATCATTTCCCCAAATGATCATAGAACACCCTCAGTGAGTAATAAAATAAAATAAAATACATTTAACAAAATGCCATACATTTTATTTTTTCAAAAGTATACAACTAAACTAGATTGAAAAAAGACCAAAAACACAGAGATGCACTACAAAGCCCTCAGGTTGACTCTTAACAATTTTTTTTAACATTTATTTATTTTACAAAGACAGAGCATGAGTGGGGGAGGAGCAGAGACAGAAGGAACACCGAATCTGAAACAGGCTCTAGGCTCTGAGCACTCAGGACAGAGTCTGAGGTGGGGCTCGAACTCACTAACCATAAGACCATGATCTGAGCTGAAGTCAGATGCTTAGCTGACTAAGCCACCCAGGCACCCCTCAGGTTAACTCTTTAAATAGCATAGAGTGGTATTGGTAAGAAGATAGAATGCTTGACCAAGGGAACAGACATAGACCTACGTGTATGCAGAAAACTGACAGATGACAGGTAGTGTGCATAGCATCAAGAAAAGGACAACTATTCAGTCAAGAGAGTTTTAACCAATAGTTATTCATGGAGAGAGAGACTGGAATCGGAAGTTTGCTCTTACAAATTGTAAATACATTGTTCCTATGTTGTTGGATAGTTTCTGTGTTTCCTATTGTGCTCCATTGCTCTCTATTTTTTCTGATCTTACACTCTTGCTTGGAATATTATTATGTTTTCTCACAGTTTGTTTTATTTTGAGAGACAGAGAGAGAAAGAGAGGGAGAGAAAGGGGAAGGGAAGACGATGAGGGTCAGAGAGAGGAGAGAAATGAATCCCAAGCAGGTTCCCCCGCTGTCAGTGCATGATCTCACTAACTGTAACATACATCATGATCTAAGCCGAAATCAAGAGTTAATTCTTTAAACAAGTGAACCACCCAGGTGCCCCTGGAATAATTTTATGTTTTGATATCACGCTTTATCCTTTATTCAAATTGCTTGGTTTCAGGGGTGCCTGGGTGGCTCAGCCAGTTAAGCGTCTGACTTCGGATAAGGTCATGATCTCATTGTTCGTGGGTTCGAGTCCTGCTTTGGGCTCTGTGCTGACAGCTAGCTCACAGCCTGGAGCCTGTTTTAGATTCTGTATCTTCCCCTCTCTCTGACCCTCCCCTGCTCATGTTGTGTGTGTGTGTCTCTCTCTCAGAAATAAATAATGCATTAAAAAATGCTTGGTTTTATTTCATCATTTTGCTACCCTGATCAGTCTGCAATAATGAAAAAAAAAATAACTTTCAAGACAGCATATTTCACTAAAGTACCATTCAAGTTTAGTGTGCATAACATAATGAAAGGATAATAAACTAGAGCTCATGAATTCAGGGAATTCCAAAAGCCAGTCCATGAACCCTGGGAAACTGGGTGAAAGTTCTTTTATGTGTCCTTATGTTTTTTCCAGAGAGATACAATGTATTTTTAGTGTATATTTAACCTAGTTACTTGGACTTTATTTTGTTACTTCTGCACTGGAATAGTTTTAGACAGATATTCTTATTTTGGGTCTTACAACCGCAGTCTCATTTCTTTTTTAATGAAAATTTAACATTTTTATTCACCTCCCCATGTAAAATAGCTCCTCACAAGGTTCACTGTCCCTCCTTTCACAGACAAAGGAGTAACATGGTGGCCTCAGTGAGAGGGCCAACCAGCCTTTTTCTAAGTTTATTTGTGGCTCCGTGCTGTACATTTGGCATTTTGCAGTATATTCAGTCTTCGTCTCTCATGAGATCACGTGCATTTGCCTTAATAAGTGAGTCTTGTTAAAATCAGTAATATACATCATTAAAAAGGTAAAATACCTATCTTATTAGCTCTTCTGTTACCTAATGAGTTTTAAAAAGGCTATAAGACCAACAGAGCAGATAATGAATATTCTCCAGTGATGACTTCATTGTGGTTTATAAAGTTATAGCTCTGACACCATATTTCAGAGAAAAATAGATTTCAACATAATCACCATGGGGGTGCTTGGGTGGCTCAGTCAGTTAAGCGTTGGACTTCGGCTCAGGTCATGATCACACTGTTCATGGGTTTGAGCCCCGCATCGGGCTCTGTGCAGACAGCTAGCTCAGAGCCTGGAGCCTGCTTCCGATTCTGTGTCTCCCTCTCTCTCTGACACTCCCCTGTTCATGCTGTCTCTCTCTCTCAGAAATAAATACAACATAAAAAATTTTTTAAAAATATAATCACCATAAAATATCTATTTTTGTGGCCTGCTCATGGAGGCATAGAATTTTGGCAGAAGTTCATAAACCGTTCAAAGCCTATGGAAGGAGAGTAAATACTGGATTCAAACAAGCTTACATGTATTAATAAAAGGCTTTGAAAAGTTCACAATTTCATCAGCTTCTGAGGTCAGTATAATTTCTACAGTTAATCTATTTCCATAATGTATCTAAGAAGAAACTAGAACTTTTTCCTCTGCTAATTATTTAAAACTAAACATGATACATTGTTGAGTACTGTTTCCATAAACTATGAGACGTCTGTGTCCAGGTTGCTTTAGACAGATTTCAGCTTCAGAGTCCATGAAATTATCTGAGAGTTGGCAGTTCATTTCATACAATGTGACATTCCCATTATATTTGAGAATGACACAGCACAGTTAACTGGCAGCTCTGAAGACAATAATCTCTTTAAAGACCAATTAGTGAGCTACCTGCCAAATTATACATTTTAATGAAGAA
The DNA here is from genome assembly GCF_008692635.1 of Crocuta crocuta. NCBI lineage: Eukaryota > Metazoa > Chordata > Mammalia > Carnivora > Hyaenidae > Crocuta > Crocuta crocuta. The sequence continues at coordinate 1,840,042 of NW_027532163.1, forward strand.
GGAAATCTTTGATGTTACTTCGCAGATCTTGTATCATTTTTTAATTCTTTTAAGTTTATTTATTTTTGAGACAGAATGAGAGAGAGTGCAAATGGGGGAGGGCCAGAGAGAGGGGGAGACCTACAATCCAAAGAAAGCAGGCTTTAGTTTCCAAGCTGTCAGCACAGAGCCCCATGTGGGGTCATGAACTATGAGATCATGACCTGAGCTGAAGTTGGATGCCCAACTGACTGAGCCACCCAGGTGCCCCTCACAGATCTTAAAGGAGGCCCCAACCTATGCCACCTTTTTAGAATGGTGATTAAACACAAAGCAATTATATACATGGGAAAATGTTCAGTCCATCCAAAAATTTGCAACACACCAGATCGGGACACTTACAACATGGTTTGCTTTACCCCTGTAGAAGGAGGATCAGTCTTTCCCTTGGGATTGTGTAGTAGAACATAAGCCGCTGTCCCTCATCTCATACTTGAAGTTGGTGCTAAATGACATCTTAATTTTTTGTAGGTGTTGAAGATGCACATACATGAAAACAAAATCTAAAGCTCTTGGCTCTTGTGCAAATTTACTTGAATTAAAGACCCACCAAAGCCAGTCTCTATAGAAGCAAAATGTGGAAAAACTTCTGTGAAGTAAATGGAAGTGTATCACTGACTCTGTCATAAATTCACAAATTAGGAAGCTAGTTAAACAATAATGGTCTCAGAATCATCCCTTGTATTTGTTCATTTTAAGGATGAAGAAACTTTGACCCTCTTTCCCCTCTGTATCCTTCTCTGCCCTATGGCAGTTACATGCAAGGTCATGGTGCACTGAAGCCTCTGGGACCATGTACTCTGCTTCATCCGTTCACATATTTACCAACATTTCACCCATCTCAGGGAATTATTTCATGTCTCTGATACCAGCAAACAACTAATAAACTAGCTAATGAATTAAGCTCCTGGTAAGAGTTAGGCCATAATAATGTTATCGTTATACTGTCTTTCTTATCAGAGACACTAGTAAGAATGTAGTTCTAGGATCCTGACATAAGGAGATTCAAGTTGAAATTCAGAGTCATATCACATACATATAGTCATACATTCACACTTAAGAATCATATCTCTGAGAATTAGAAGACAGAATGATAGACAGCAAGTTTCATAACAGGCAAATACTCAAATCAGAGAGGAATCTGAAACTCAAAATTAAAAGAGGGTAGGGCACACCTGGGTGGCTCAGGTGGTTAAGTGCCAGACTCTTGATTTTGCCTCAGATCATGATCTCACCGTTTGCGGCATATTGTCTCGCATGAGGCTCTGTACTGATAGCGCCAGCTTGGGATTCTCTCTCTCTCTCTCTCTCTTTCTCTCTCTCTCTCTCGCCCCTCTCCCTTGCTCGTTCTCTCTCTCTCTCTCAAAATAAATAAATAAACAGTTGTTAAAAAAAGGTACAGATATGTTGATAATATTGGAATATCAAAAATATTATGAGATGGACAAGGTATAGTTTAGGTAAGTTCTGCTTAACATTTGTCTCACTAGCATGGGCAGATGATGATGGGTATAATATATATATATATATACATGTATATGTATATACATGATATATAATATATATATTTACATATATATGTAAATAGGAGGTTGCTTTTTGAAGAAAAAATGACATTACAGTAGTCTCTCATTATTCACAGGAGATATGTTTCAAGACTGTCAGTAGATGCCTGAAATTGCAGATAATACTGAACCGTATATAAATATACACCATGTTTTTTTTTCCTATGCATACATACCTATGAGAAAGATTAATTTATAACTTAGGCACATCAAATTTTAACAAGTTACACTATGTACTGTGGGTGGGCTACATCCAATCAGTCGAAGGTTAGAACAGAGCAAAAAGACTGACCTTCTACCATGTAAAAATAATCTCCAACAGCAGACTGCTTTTGTACTTCACCTGCACCACTGGCTTTCCTAGGTCTCCAGGCTGTCATTTTTGTAATGAAACTGTATCACCGACTCTCTTTAGCCTTGAGCTTGCTGGCCCACTCTAAAGATTTGGATTTGCCAGTCAGCATAATCTAATAAACTAATTTATTGTTGCCAATTATATATAGATGATAGATAGATAGATAGATAGATAGATAGATAGATAGATAGATAGATAGATAGATATAGATATATACAGTTCTGTTTCTCTGGAGAAGTATGACTAGTACAACTTCTCTTAATTGCTAAAGTACAAAATAAACATTCCTACAAAATTTGTCATTACCTGGCAACATTTGAACTTGTCAGTAATCATGAATTAGACAACTTAAACTTCACTGTGATTGTGTCCTTCGACATAACGCTGTTATTTTTATCTTACAATCTACTAGAATTTCTATAAACACCATGTTTCTTCAATGCATTAGACGGGTTCTAGAAAAACAGTGCAAGCTCAGAGAAGTTATTCCATATTATTACATTGGATTTCCATTGATCAATTTATAAACATTATGGATTTATCTGAATGTTCGTTTTCCTCTTTTAATGCCCCCTGCACTGATCTGCAGGGATTATGTTCCAGAGCCTCTAGTAGATGCCTAACACCACAGATAGTACTGAGCCTTATATATACTATATTTTTCCTATACATACATAACTATGATAGAATTTAATTTATAAGTTAAGCACAATAAAAAATTAACAATAGCTATTAATAAAATGGAACAATTGTAACAATGTACTGTAATAAAAGTTAACACGAAGGGGCACCTGAGTGCCTCAGTCAGTTGAACATCTGACTTCAGCTCAGGTCATGATCTCATGGTTGGTGAGTTCAAGACCTATATTGGGCTCTGTGCTGACAGCTCAGAGACTGGAGCCCACTTTGAATTCTGTGTCTCCCTCTCTGACCTTCCCTCCTCCCACACCAAAAAATAAACATTAATTTTTTTTAAAGTTACATGAATTTCATCTTGCTCTCTTTCTAAATATCTTCTTTTTAATGTTTATTTATTTATTTTGAGAAGGTGGGGGAGGAGAAGAGAGAGGAGGGAAAGAATCCCAAGCAGGCTCCACACTGCCAGCTCAGAACTGGAAGAGGGACTCAATCCCATGAACCGTGAAATCATGACCCGAGACAAAATCAGTAGTTAGACACTCAACTGACTGAGCCCCCCCAGGTGCCTTTCTCTAAATATCTAATATAATACATATTGTATTCATCCTTCTTCTTGTGATGATGTGAGATGATAAAATCCCCCCCTTGATGAGATGAAACAAGGTGAATGATGCGGGCATCGTGATATAGCATTAGGCTACTATAGACCTTCTGACAGTACTTCAGAAAGAGGATCATTTGCTTCCATACCACGATTGAAGGTAAACTTAAATCATGGAAAATGAAACTGCAAATAAGGAAGACTACTAGAGTATATGGAAATTAGCTGCTAATGCTGACATTAATTTGTAGACCATAGTAAAATGATGATAATAATGGATTGAAAGTATGGAAGTTTTCATAGTTCAGACTCCTAAAATACTCTTTAAATTAAAACTAAATAAGGCCAGTTTATTATGACCATGCTTCCCATTTTAATCTCTCAGTTGCTTCATCAGTCAATAGCATTTTGTGTTATTACAGTGGATTAAAATCCATTGGTAGGCAATTGTCATGTTTAAAGAAACTCTGTATAACTCTATTAATATAGTAAAGGTCAAAGGGAAGCTCTTGGTTGACATATGGTTGTTTTAAAGAAGAAATGCAATATAATTTCTTGTAGATGTTAGAAAATTATGGGGAATGCCAACAATGGAGTAAAATCTGGAGTATAATGGTATTCTGCACTTATACTATTGAAAGTCTTATCTTCTATACTTGAAATTTTTATCATACTCATTTTTTTTTTGTCAGACTCAATTTTATCTGCCTAGAAAAATCAGTGACATTCTCAGAGAATGGTAAGTCTTTCAAAATGGCTACAATACTCAGCCTAACTTCCAAAAAATGTTTCAGTGGACAAAAACGGAGGCCAAAACTTAAGAAACATTTGTTGAATTAACAACGAAAGTTATGTCTTTGACCTTATGAGGTCGTATCTTAGACCTGTTCCCCTTCCCCTGTTACTCCCTAGCTCTTGGTCACAATCATAAATGTAAGAATATACCATATTCTTATAAGGATTCATATCAAAACTCTTAATGTCTCTATACATTCTTTAAATAAAATATTAAAAGTCATAAATAATAGATTACAGAGAAAAAACATAGGTCTCTTGGTGAAATAAAAATGATAAAATGGAAATTAACAAGAAGAAAACATAAGTAGATATACAATCTCATTCTAAGGAAGTAATTACTAATCATAGAAAATTAAAATAGGAAAAAAATGAGAAAATTTGAGTATATATTCATTACAAATTATATATGCCTTGAAAATATAAATAAATATTAACAATCAAATAGTAAACTAGACAACAATTTGTGACTTAGAAAATTAAATTATCTTTTTCCTAATATGTATTTATTTATTTTAAGAGAGAGAGAAGGGGGGGCAGGGAGAGAGGAAGAGAGAGGGAGAGAAAATCCCAAGCAGGTTCCCTAACGTAAGGCTTGATCCCACAAACCAGGAGATCATAACATGAGCCAAACCCAAGAGTCAGACAGCTTAACAGACTGAGCCACCCAGGCACCCCAAAAATTAATTCTTAACTCAATAAATAAGAAAAATAGGCAAGGAGCAAATTACCACTTGGAGCAACTTTATCCATGAAAATTATCTTAACTACAAATGGTTAATACATTTATTAAAATATTCAACATTACTTATAATTAAAGAAATGCAAATGAGTAGTCTGATGTGCTGCTTGTGGGAATACAAGTATATGGAAACTTTCTAGAAGGCAACTTGGCAACATTTATCCAAATCATTAAAATACCCATACTCTTTGACCCAATTATTCCACTTTAGGAATATATCCTAAGGAAATAATCAGAGAAGTGCACAGTGAATTATGCATAAGAAAGTTTATTGCAGCATTATTTATGGTAGCAAAATCCTGGGACCAGGAACACTGTCTAAGATTAGAGGAATAATTTAGTAAATTACTACAAAATAAGAGAACCCAATAATACAACACAATATTATGCATTTCTCACAAGTTTTCTCACACTAAAAATGGTATAAAATTCATGAAAATGAAAATACATATTAGAAACTATCAAATATATATCCTAGTTTTCTTTAATTATGTATCTATACTCAGAGACACATATGCACACATATTCCTGGAAAAAACATACTAAAATTCCATATTTTAATTAACATGTGCTGTGATTATGGATGCTGCCTTTCTCGTTGCTCATTTCTTCATTTTCTAAAGATTGTGCACTAAACTTCTACTCATTCTATTAGGAAGAACAATACATGTTAAAGAAATGTCTGTTTGCTTTCACTCTTTGAATATGTTAAGCCAAAATAATTATCATCTTGAATTTAGTGAATACAAATATAATATGAATATAATACAATGTGGAATGAACCACTTTTTATTGTTATTGTATTGAAGAAGGTACAAATTACAAACCGATTACTCATGTATGGATAATTACAGATGGCAATGCTTTTAGAAATTGCCAATTACAACTGTAATAAGATCAACTAACTTGGAGTTAGGAAATTTATCTAATAAGAATAAGATGGTCATGATTTTAATAGCATACCTCAAGAGATATTTATATCCTATATTGAGTTATATATTTAAAATTACAACTGCTCGAGTATCCATAAAATAGTTATCAGTATGTATTAAATATATATTAATATTATACATTAAATAATTGAAAAAAGATATATTGGTCAAGTTTGAATTCTCCAATAGTGGTGCACCAAAACCATATAATATTTTTAAATGAATTTAAAACTCATCAGTTGAAATTTTAAACACATGTTCCAAAATAATTATTGTTTAAAAACTAAAAGCAAGTTTGTTGGATAAAATAAAAATAAATACAAGAGTTAAAACTTGTATATGACAAAGGGAATGGTCTTACTCATACCCGTGCCACTCAACAAGCACCTCTTTGCATAAAAAATTATGTGTCAATTAACTGTATTTTTAAAAAATGTGATTATGATTTTTGTTCAGAGTGAAGGACTTCAACATAAACACATGCAATGTTCAGTATGTGTTAGACTTTTTCTAATCAACAAGTAAAGACGACTAAATTACAAGAAAGGAAGAAGTAAGCACTTGAAAGGTGTAAGGACATCTGGAACAGGACTCTTGGGCAGAGACAAACAGCAAGTGCAAAAAGGCTCTTAAGTTGAGAATGGATTGGTGTGTTTTAGGGAATACAAAGTAGCATTTATGGGCAAAGCCTCATAAACAAGGGGAACAATAGAAAGATAGTTTAGGAAACTATCAAGCAGCTAGATAATTGGGATCTTATAGCTATATAAGAAGTTTGGCTTTTCTCTAAGATGGAAAGCCATGGTAGTTATTTAGGTAATAGACATGATAATTAAATTTCAGAACAATGATTCTGTCTGGGGGACTGCATAGACTGCATAATGGCAATCTATGTTTAGGCTATTATATTTTAGGCAAAATATGGTTGTTTTATACAAGGTGTTAGTAGTAGAAGAGCTAAAAATGGTCAGAGTGGGTCTATTTCAAAGGTAGACTCAATAGATTTAATTGGTGGATTCAAAGTAAAGTGTATGACTTATGATGGGCACTAAGTAACATATAGAGTTGTTACATCACTATATCGAATACCTAAAGCTAATGCTGTATGTTAATTATACTGTAATTTAAAAAATAGTAAAGTGTATGAGGATAAAATAATAAAGTACATCTGGGCTTGAATGTGGCTTCTATATATTAAAGTGGAAAAGACTGTGGGTGAAGTAGATTCAACATGGCACAAATTCTTTGCTATTTCTACTCAAGCGGCGGATTATTAAATCTCCTTCTATTGAGGTGGACAAGTCTCTGTGGCTTGACTGAATGTTAAAGTGTGACACAAGTAATGTTTGGGAATTCCCCTGAGCCTCTTGAGACACTTATCTGTTGCTAGTCATCATGTAAGAAGTCCACCTACACAGAGACCTCCTTAATGTAAGGAAGCCATCTAAAGAGAACATATGGAAAGAGAGAAGCCAAGGAGCCCATAGCTGTCAACTATTCCAATTCAGGTACCAGAAAGATATGAATGAAGAAGCCTTCAAATGTCTCCTCCCCAGACACCAACATGAAAGTTTTTGAGTGCATATCTAGATGAGCCTGGTCAACACACAAAGCCATGGGAAAACAAATAAGGTAATAAATATTATTTTAAGCCTTGGAGTATTGGCATGGTTTTATAGACAGCAATGGAGAACTAGAACACTGGGAGAAACAGGGTTAGAGGAAGATTCAAAGTTTTATTTTTTCACATGTTAAATAACAGCTAGCCTTCAACATCCAAGTGAAAATGTTAAGTAGACTGACAATGCCTGGAATTCACAGATATTTAGATTTGACCACTGGTCCATGAAGGCATTTATGTTTAAAGTCCTTAGGGGAAAAGTTGAATTATTATGATGGTGAATGTCTTCCTCTTGTTTCTTATTTAATATGAAATCCTCAACTTTTCCACTGTGAAGAATAATGTTTGCTATGAATATCTGATGGATAAGTTGTATTTATGAGGTTTCTCCCTCTCCTTATTGACTAAGGGTTTTTTTCTTTTACATTATGAATGAATGTTGATATTTATCACTTATCAATGATCCTATCTAGTGATAGGATCATATCGTTTTATTCACATGCTGAATTCTCTGTTGTCAATGAAACATCACCATCATGCCATTCTAAGATTTCTTCTGCCTCACAAAGGAAAAACTAGAAACTACTAACTCCCAGAATCCTCTTCACATAACTTTCTCTGGGTTAAAAGCTGACAATAAAAAGATTTTGTAGGAGATATGGAAGGCACAAGAGGAGAGATGATTATTCTGAGTAGGTATTTGCAGACAGAAACATGCCCATGTGATGTTTGAAACAGCTTTCAGGTAAGATTCTTGGTGTTACTTACTGCACCTTGAGTTAAATAGAAGAGCTTTTCAACAGTTCTTTAGATTTGCTATGGTAGGTCATCAGTAAATTTGTGAAAACCACCTGATCCACAGTCTTGGCTGTGATTGTTGGTTGAGCATTCTCTGACCTTAACTCTATCAGTCCTTCCAATAACTGTACAAGCTTCCAATTTCCAGAATTAGAACATTTTTCATTTGGAAATCAGAGAGGCTTCCATGTTCTTTACAGAATCCTAACTGATACGCTGATGGATTTTTATACAGCTAAACCCTGTTTACATTGCTGAGATAAACCCTACTTTGTAATTGTAATAGACTTTTCACCAATTATTTCATCATAATTATCCCCCTTTTGGACACCTGGATTAATTGCACTTCTGGGTACTCTGGTTAGGTGGGGCCATGGAACTCATTCTCCCCAGCACATTGTGAGCAAATGGGAAGTGTCATTTCCAGGCCAAGCATTAAATTGCTGGCACAAGACTTCAGGTTGTTCTTCCTTCTGCTACAACCATTAGCAATGATGGTGACTGGTGTCTCCATCTGAGATGTGAAATAAGGATACAGGGCACAGCCTCTAGCAGATTCACCATGGATATATATATATATATATATCCATATATATATATTTTTATATATATATATGTTCATATATATATAAACATAATCTGTAAATAAACATCTGTTGCTTTGTTAGCCACTGCAGTTGATGATGGGTTATTACTTCAGCATAACCAAAGCCATTTTGACTGGTACAACAACCGGTTCCCAAATCAGGTTACTGCTATTATGCAAATACTAAAATATTTGGCATTAGTTTAAGGAGCAGGAGGAAGACAGAAAGGAGACTGTTGTCAGAGCCTGGAAGAACGTTGATGGCAATTCTGTATTGATGAAATATTTGGTTGTCACCTTAATAAATGAACTTCTACTTGGAGGGAAGATGTTCCAAGACAGAATGTTGGAAGTATTTGACATTTACTGTAGACTATATGTTGGAATTATTATTAGAAACTGAACTCAGAAATGAATTCGATGTTTTGAAGCAAAGAAAGGAAGTATAGTTCATGAATTTTGTAATCTTTCAATTTTGAAAGGCAACTGTTTCTTTATCCCAAACAATAAAAGATAAAATGAAATAACTCTTTGACGTCAAAATCAAATTCTAATTGTTCTTCAAGAAAAAATTAAATATAGAGTAATGATTTTACAACCATGAGCAAAATCCTTTAATGAGCTGTTGGCATCCCTTAGATACTCCCAGTTAGACAAAACAGCTCAGAAAAAGCAGAATAATAATGTGGCTGCTCTCCAACCTAAGTGGCCCCAGTTACTTATGATTTGGTTAGGAGAGACTAAAAGCCTTCAGGTAATGAAACAGAGAAATGTTTCAAATCTAAGGAGAATGTCTGGAAAAGAACTGGAGATATGGGTGTTTGCACATTGGGCTGGCAAAAATCAAATGCATAGAAGCCAACTATGTTTATAAGATCTATACTACCAAAGAAAGCATAACTCTTAGCATAAAAGTTTTGTGAGAGTTGATGATTTAAAACAGCCCACTGTATACAACTGAAAATGACCCTTGGGCCCCCAAATGTTGCCTTAATCAGATATACTCTAAGTATGACAATCAATGCCTCCCAGCAGATGAAGCAACAGGTTCAGGAAATCAATGGAATGAGTGCTTTTCTCAGGGAGAAGAACTAAGACCTACTCAAGATTTCCCCTTACTATGTGATGTGGCTTTTGTAACGTCTGTCCAAGGTTATTTGATTTCTGTAATGAGTTTACCATTCGTTTGTTTCCAAATAGCAACAAGTTTTGTAATTATTCTACTCTTGGGAGTGACAGTCTCAACAGGAATATGGTTGCTACCTAGTCAAATTTAGGATGTGCATATCTATGATCTAAAAGTTCTTCCTGTGAGAACATAACCTTAATAAATAAATGTTTACCAATGTTAATTGTAGCATCATTGACCATAGAAAGAAACTGGAGGCAGCTTGCTTGTGTCACATTGACATGAACCAAGGTTAAACGTAACTAAAAAAAAAAAAGGAGTGGACTGTAAATTTGTTGAATCATACCATGGAGTTTTATGCAAGAGTTAGAAGGAAAAAAATTGATATATATCAAACTAAATGAATAGATCCGAAACACCATTTTGATGAATAAAAAAGTAATCAATACATGTGGCCTATAATATGAGCAATTTATATACAATATAGTAACACAAACCAAATGACATATTAATAATAACACATTCAAATCAAGTGTATTGCTTTTGGGGAAGGTGGGGGAAAATAAAAGGGACATATTGAAGGAAATACATGAATAAAGAATGATAGTATTATGTGAATCAGTGATTATAATGCACCATGAACTTGAGCGTATGATGACCTCAATCCTGGGTGCCTGTATGTGGCAAACAAAACTCCATAAGAGAAACCAAGTTTGTGTACATAAGATTAAACATCAATTAGTCTTCAATCAATGAAAAAGGAATGGAGTGAAAATTCCTGCAAAGACAGGAGGCCAGCCTCTTTATTTATTAGCAAAGAGGACACCATTTATTGACCACTTGTTCTGCTGTCAGGGCTTTCTTCCATTATCCACTGGCTGAGTGATCTTGGGCACATGCTTTAATTTCATGATTATTGGTATGTAAAATATATTGTATATAGTTGTTGTATAAAATTAAAATAAACTACTGAGCACCATGCATATGCCATATGCTAAGAAGCTTGCTACAATCTCTGCTACCAAACTGCTAACATTCAAGTAGCAAAGACAAACAACAGGCACATAGATGCTATGATGGAGTGCAATAGTGCTACTGAAGTCCTCACTAAGGAAAGATCCAGTCTTCATGAGGGAATGAAGGCTACCTAAAGTTAAGTGCTCTAAGCTGAGATCCAGAGAATAAGTTCTACAACTGAGGATATGATGTGTGTGTGTGTGTGTGTGTGTGTGTGTGTGTGTGTGTGTGTGAGAGAGAGAGAGAGAGAGAGAGAGATGGGAAGAGTTAATTCAAAATAAAAAATATAGGAGTGTCTTGCAAATAGAAATGTGACATTACAATTTTTGTGTCTTGGGGCACCTGGGGAGTTCATTCGGTTGAGTGTCTGACTTGGGCTCAGGGCATTATCTCATGGCCCATGTGTTCAAGCCCCACAGTGGGTTCTGTGCTGACAGCTCAGGGCCTGGAGCCTGTCTCAGATTCTTGTGTGTGTGTCTCTCTACCTTTCCCCGCTCACACTCTGTCTCTCTCTACTTCAAAACTAAATAAACATCTGGAAAACTTTTTTGTGTCTATTTTTAAAATTATTTATCAATAGCAGAAGCAGCAAGAGCTAGGAATTAGTAGCTAGACCAAGGTGGATTTGTATGCCTTCTATTCCTGAAAGGCCACATTCCTATTTCCTTCTTGGATAATAGTTGGATAGCATTCCAATATTACTGTTCTTCTCCATAATTTGTTTTGTTTAATCCACAACTCAGTTTCCACACCTTCCAAATTGTCATGATATGTCACCCAATAAAAAAAAAAGGATGAGTTTTTGAGTTGTTTAAAATTGGAATGAGTTACCCTTTGAAAACAAAACAAAACATATGACTTGCAAAGACATCCACTAACAATGACTGTATGTTGTGTTTGCATATTCATAGACACCTGTGTGCGTGCACATGTATTTATTTCTCTCTCTCTTACTCTAAGAGAGAAACTACAACTTGAAAAATATGTAGTTCAACATTTGTTTTTACATTCCAAATCTCTGGAGGTTTCTCATTGGGAAAATTCAAATCTACAGACANTTGTTTTGTTTAATCCACAACTCAGTTTCCACACCTTCCAAATTGTCATGATATGTCACCCAATAAAAAAAAAAAGGATGAGTTTTTGAGTTGTTTAAAATTGGAATGAGTTACCCTTTGAAAACAAAACAAAACATATGACTTGCAAAGACATCCACTAACAATGACTGTATGTTGTGTTTGCATATTCATAGACACCTGTGTGCGTGCACATGTATTTATTTCTCTCTCTCTTACTCTAAGAGAGAAACTACAACTTGAAAAATATGTAGTTCAACATTTGTTTTTACATTCCAAATCTCTGGAGGTTTCTCATTGGGAAAATTCAAATCTACAGACATATGCAGTGCACTAAACATCAAACTGTCATGTAATTTCTTATTTCTGTCATCACAGACACTACTGTAAAACTAGAGACATCAATGGCACAAGATGTCATACTTTTTATAAGTTTTAGAGGAGCATTCCTCTAAAAAGCATAAGCATTTGTGCTTATGGAGCTTTAAGTGTAAAGCATATAAGAAATTATCTCGTGAAATAGAACATAATGAAATAAGAAAATGCCTCATGTGGAGTGTTTTATTATAATTGGTACTATAATGCAGATTAATATGTGACACATTAAAATTTAAAATTCTAGAAATAAAGTAGATCAAGTGGAATATTGTTTTAATAAACTATTGATTAAAAATGTTCCTCAAAATGACACATTTTAAGAGCAAAACTATTTTAATAAGCTTAAATTATGCATCTGCACCCCATACAGGGGATATTTGAAGTTTTTAAAGACTATCTAACCCTGGACTTTATCTTGCTTCATATTACCTTTGTTTCTATGCATAAGATATTAAAACTGAATGCAGAACCATTCTATATACCTTTCTCTCCACCACTTTTCTACTCCTTTCTTGGCAAATCAAACCCTTATATTTTGCAACTTCTAAATGCAGAGTGTGGTAGAGTCACTAAAAAGCAGAGGCGTTCAACATGAGTTTTAGGCACTAAAAATGTTTTCAGTAGGGTGTTACTGACCCATCAGGACCAGATGCACCTGTTCTATTTTTAGCTCTTGAATGAACTCACTCGTGCTCCTCAGTATCATGTCTGGCCTAGAAACCACTGTGACTAGAAACCTAATGACCCAAATGCTTCTAGACTTCTCAAAATATATTTATTATAGCACCTGCATCAAAATCACCTGAGATGATTATTGAAAATTCAAATTACTGGGACCCATCCTAGCTTTACTAAGTCAAAATCTCTGGTGATTGTATAAAAGGATCTGCTACTTAATAACCTCCCTAGATGATTCTTGAACATGCCAAAGTTGGGATAAATGCTGTTTGGGAGGTATGCAATCATATTCCATTCTGCTTCATCTCTTCCTCCTCTCAACCCACTCTTTGAATGCATATCCCAGGAAATTATCTACTGTGAGTGCTAGTACTATTTAATTAACAAGCAAAGTTTCATTTTGAAGAATCTATATGCCAGTGTGTTTGTAGGGAGGAAAGCAAGGTATAGAGCAGTGTTTTGTTTTTAATTTTAGATGTTGTAATTAAAAGCTTTGAAATGTTTAAATAAAAATTAGACATATTTAGATGCCAATAACACAAGCACATGGAGGGAGTAGACAAAATCTTTTCAAAGTCTCTGTGCTAGCTTTGCAAAGTTAGACCTCATAATAGTAAGATGCCCTGGGCTGCTCAGGCAGAGCACATCAGAGTTATGTGTCACATTCCACTGTATGTGGTTTCAAGGACAGAGCCATCTTGACAGTGGCATTCTTCACCACTGTCCTGCCTATAGTAAGTATACTTTATTCAATATGAGTAGTATAATAATAAGTGCAGGTGTTCTGCTTCTTTAGGATGACAACATGAGGAGTTCCTTGGACTGACTCTATAGCAAAACCAGCAAAACCAGTGAGAATTAAAAACAAATCATTTAAAGACTGGGATTTATACCAAGAGAAAGCAGTACAGGAATAATAATTTGTGCAAGAAAATCTACTCTAGCATGATAGGAATACCACGAGTTTTTGGCATTTGACCAATGATTCACTTCTCTTTCTGTCTCCAGTTCAACTTGAAGTAAGTGCCAATCTAGGACAGTAGAGATGAGAAAACCGAACCACATCTCCCTTCGGCTCACAATCAAGGATTATCTTACCAGGAGAAGGAGGGCATGAGTATTTGTCACCATCTCGAACTCTGAGTTGAACAGACTGACTTCCTGAGTAGAACAAAGAGGAAAGAGGCTCTGCTCTTCCATCCAGCCTCACACATCAGATGGGGCGTTCTACCACAGCGGACTAAGAATACATGAGCCCACATCCCAGGACTCTCATAGGGCACATGCTCCACACCAGGAGAGACAAGCCTATAAGAACAGAGGTTATCACTTTGCGCAGTGCCCAGTGAAGTGACTCAGAGAATTTACTCAGGGGGAGAGGCAAACCATAAAGAGAGAATTCTGAATCTCTCTTGGCCAAGGCAAGAAGAGAAAGAATGATCATTGCAAAATGCACCCAGACAGTTTTCATAACAAAGACCTACTCTACAGAGGAAAATATTTTGCAAGAGCCTGTCCCAACAGAGGAAATAACTTGCTTCTCACTCCAGCATTCTTTTGTTTTGTCTATGGGAGGGACAAAACAATAAAGGGTGTGAACATAAATTTAGAATGGTAAAATCAGGTATTGCAATAGGGGGCAGGGAGAAAAAAGCTACTTTATCAGAGAAACACTTATGAAAGAAACAACCCTGAGATACAGGACCACTAATGAATGTCTGGGATTTAATAAAGCTATTTATAGACTGCACCATCCCCCATGCCTTCCCATTATACAAGCAGGGCTCCAGAATGCCAAAAAGGAAAAGGAAAAGGAAAAATTAAAAAAATCCAAAAACTATGGGACAATTTCAAAAGTTTTAGCACACATACCAGACAGAGGATAAATTGAGAACAGAGCAGAAGAAAAATTTGAAGTGATAGTGACTGAAAACATTCTAAAACCAATGACAGATCGCCAACCAATGATTAAGGAAGCTCATGGAATCCCAAGCTAAATAAATACCCCTACTCATATTCTCAAGCAAAAACAAAAATAAACTAAGCATAATCCTATTCAAACTGCAGATGACCAAAGACACAGAGAAAATCACAAAACAAGCTGGGGGTCAGGACACCTTATAAGGGGAGCAAGGATAATAATTATATTGGACTGCTTATCAGAAACCATGAGAATAGAATGGAGTGAAGTATTTAGGGTGATGAAAGAAAATCACCAAACTAGAATTCCATACCCAACAAAATTATCTTTTAAATGTAAAAGAGAAATGAAGATTTTCTTAGATGAATAACTAAACAAATTCATGATTGGAAAAATCTGGGAAAAAATTTAACATTTCTGCAAAAAATGTTAAAAGAAATTCATCAGGGAAAAAGAAGGTCCAGGTCAGAAATTCGGAGTTGCATAAAAAAAGAGCAACAGAGAAAGAATTGAAGGAAACCACAATAGGTCTTCTCAAAATTTGTCTTTTTGACATAAAAGTTATTTTGAGCTCAACATCACTCATAATCAGGGAAATACAAGTCAAAACCACACTGAGATACCACCTCACAATATATACAATACAAATACATTGGTGTGAACAACAAAAATAGAGAAAAGTATCCTCTGGATTTAGAAGATAGTTTGTCTTTAGAGAAGAAAGAAGATGTAGAGATTGTGTGAGACATAAGGGAGTCATAGGAGTTTCTTGTTGGATTCTTTCTCTTGTTCCTAGGATGCCTTCTATGAATGTATTCATTTTGGAACAACTAATTTAGCTTCATACTTCTAATTTTATAGTTTTCTTTATCTAAATTTTATCCCTATAAAAAGATAAAGCTTTTTTACTTACTGATTTTATATCCTTGAGCAATTTGCTTAACCTCTGCGTCTAGATTTGTTTGATATGCAAAATTGTTTTGAGAACATTAAGTTGTTTTGAAGAATCATTAAATAATGAAGTATTTGGCACCAACTTTAACAAATACAAAATGCTACATAAGTTAGCAGCATCAGTTTAAAACTGAAAAAGTTATTCTATGAACATTTCTTAAAAACCTTATTTTTCAGGGAATCTAATGGTTTAGATTCTAATGGAATATGTAAATATTCTGCGGTTGAGAAAGAAACATGTATTCCAGGGGCGGTGGGGCTAGATGTCTCAGTCGGCTGAGTGGCTGGCTCTTGATTTTGGCTCAGTCATGATTCCAGGGTTGTGGGATCAAGTCCCGCATAAAGCTCCATGCTGAGTGTGAAGTCTGCTTAAGGTTCCTTCTCCCTCCTCTGCCCTTCTCCCCAGTTTGCACATGCACTCTCTCTCTCTCAAATATAAATAAACAAACAAATAATACAAGAAACATTTACTTCACAAATACCTACTAGGAATGTATTATATCAACAGAATTATTCTGTGTACTCAGAAAACATTAGTTACCAGAGCAATCAAAAGTCCCACTCTCTTTGGAGTTTTAATTCACATAAGAAATGGATACATTACATCATATAAGGTAAAGAAAAAATACTAATATAAAAAGCAAAATATACGAAGGTACATCCAGTTTTAGAAAGTGAAAATGGGCTGCAACTCTAATAGAAAGGATAGTGAAACAACATTAAAAAGAGAAAGATTTTTGCAAAATATCGCATGAGGTAAAAAATAACAGGAAAAAGCAATTTAGTCCAAAAGGACAACTGATAAAGCTTGAAATTCATAAGATGTTCTGATGGATAACATGTGTGGTAGGGAATGAAACCATGAATCAAGGATGTCGTTGAAGGTTTTGGCTTGAGAAATTAAAAGAATGCATGGCCTTTAATTGAAATGGAAAGGGGTGGGAGAAAGCTTATCCATAAAAACCATCCTTACTATGCCCAAATGCAAACAAAATTTTGAGGTTATGGTACAGACTAATATGCTTACCAATTCCTTATTTTACCATATTGCTTCTGGTGAAGGGTTTGACTTACACTTTCATCTGAATGCTAATATTTTAAAAGCAAAGCGAGGAGTGGGCTGGTATGGAAGGGATAATCACGGAGCCTCAACCTGCATATAAACTCTTATTCGCAAGTTTATATCATGATACCCGTGAAAAATGAGGTCTTGTGTTTCCCAATCTGAGGACACTTTGTTTTATCTAGGCAAGAGACTACACCTTGACTACCTGGTCAAGTGTGTGTGTGTGTGTGTGTGTGTGTGTGTGTGTGTGTGTAAGTAGATAGGAGCTGATGATTCACAGGAGTGGGTGTAGGAAGGGGCTCAGATATTATACCAGTTCATTATCTCCTCACTCCCTTCCT
The DNA here is from genome assembly GCF_008692635.1 of Crocuta crocuta. NCBI lineage: Eukaryota > Metazoa > Chordata > Mammalia > Carnivora > Hyaenidae > Crocuta > Crocuta crocuta. The sequence goes on from NW_027532163.1 coordinate 1,857,275, forward strand.
TCCTTCCTTCCTTCCTTCCTTCCTTCCTCCCTCCCTCTCTCCTTCCCTCCCTCCATTCCTCCCTCCCTCCCTCTCTCTCTTTCTTTCTCTCTTTCCCTTTCACTCTCTTTCTATCTTTTGTTTTCTTTTCTCTTTTCCTTTCGTTTTTGTAGTAGGTCATATTTCAAAATAGTTTCAAAACTACAGTAAAGTTGCTAGAATTGTAGCAGGATGTCTTATATATCTTTATATGTCTTTTTTCAGATTCAGTAATTGTTCCATTTAGGACCATTCACTTTACCATTATGCCGGAGTCGGGCTCCAGCAGGTCCAGGGGTCCCTGAAGGATGGACGGTGTCGGCGAGGGAGGGATGAGAAGCCACGAGAATCTTTCTGGTCACCAGGCAGGCATCTCTGCTCTGACTGGGGCTCAACTTTATTTTATAATTAAGTGTTTGGGGGACGGCACAGAAGTGTCATTTGCCTTAGGCAATGATTTCTGATGACAAACTTCTTTGATATGTAAGAATTTCCCAGAACATAGATTTGTAGAAGACTCCTGCATAACCTTTATCAATAGTGATTGAGGTAGGTGATTTAGATGCTTATCCTATGGGGAAGGAAGGTATCTTTAGCATACAAGACAATGTTTTTAGCATAAAAAGGGTGAAGTTAGTTCTTTGTGACCAGGGGTCAATAGTTTATTTGTTTAAGGAGAAGTATTAAGAAAAACAGGTCTTTCAGGAAACACAAATGTTTGCTCCATAATCACAAAAGAAGTTCCTATAATAGGCTTCTTCACAGGGTGTAATCAATATATTCAAGGCCAGAATAAGTCACTCTGAAACTGATCATAAGATGCCTTGGGGGCCGGTACTCCAAGCAGAAACAATTGGGTGGGGGTGGATATCTGTCCTTAACTCTAAATTAGGCTCTTTGTCTCAGGGCCAGGCTCAATTGTAATTCTTGTGTTCTTAACCCCCTTTATTATTTAAGTCTTGGATCTGCAAGGCCCATACGAAGAGCCTTCTGACAATCATCCACAATATTTTCATCTAAAATCTCTTTTGAAGAGGAAGGAATATGCTTTTCCTTATGAGGAATCTGTGTGGGAAATATTGGTCTGATTTGGAACATTGTGAGGCCTGGTCAATACCCGCAGCCTCATCTCCAACATGAGCCAGTAGTAGCAGAAGGAGATACCAGTTTTGCTTCTCATGGAAGGAGCTGTACAAAAGCTGCCATTTTCTCTGTGTGACTGTCATCCAGTGGGGCTGGTGTGGCTCCCAGCACCATTATTTCTGTATTTTAATCTTATACATATATGAAGAATATTATTTTTCTGAACCATGATAAGTGGGAAGCATCACACCTCCTTAACCCATTCCTTAACTTGAATGTGTATTTCTTAAAGAAAAGAACACATTCTTACCAAATCAAATTTAAGTTTAAACAATTGTTTAAGTTTAAACAATTTGGAAATTATCTCATCCACAGACAATATTGAGATTTAATTCATTCTCACGATTATGTCCAAGCCTTTTACCCATTTTTTATTGAACTGTTTGAACTTTAATTCTTGAGTTGTAGGAGATTTTTAAAATATATTCTGGATATATCTGTTGTCAGATGATATATGTTTACCATCTGTGGTTTGCCTACTAATTTTCTTAAGTCTTTTGATGCTCAGAAGCTTCTAATATTGAAATATACTTTAATAATGTGTTTGTCGTAACTGTTTTATTCTAAGAATTCTTCAATTCAGGTCAACTTTGAGTCATTTGTTACAATTTAAACCTTATAGTTTTAACTTTTACAGTTAGGTCCCAATTCATTTTGAATTAAGTTTGTGTGTGATGTTAAATATAAATTCAAGGCTGACATTTTTCCATTTGAATATTCACTTGTTCCACCACCAAATGCTGAAAAGTCCTTGAATTTCCCTTTGAATTGCTTTGGAACTTCTATTGAAAAATCAATTGAAATTATAAGTGTTAGTTTACATCTAGATGCTCTATTCTGTTCCATTGATCTGTTTGTCTATACTTATTCCACTATTATTGTGTCTGCAGCTTTATAGTAAGCTGTGAAATCTGGTAGTGTACATCCTCCAAACACGTACAATTATTTCAAAACCGTTTTGACCACTTTAAGTATTTTGCATTTATTAATTCAGACTAATCTCATCATATCTACCAAAAACCTGATGAGATTCTGATTTAGATATTGTTTTCTACATAGACCAATTTGGGAAAGTTATTATTCTAACAACGTTGAGTGTTTAGGTCTTTCTGGGTGACATTTCTTCATTTATCTGATTTTCTTTAATTAGTCTCAGAATGTTTCACAGTTTTCAGAATACATGTCTTTCACTATTAAATTTTTCCCTAGGTTCAGGTTTTGTGGGATTATTGAAAGTGGACATTAATTTTTTAATTTATGTTTATTTTTGAGGATGAGAGAGACAGAGTGTGACCAGAGGGAGGGGAAGTGAGAGAGGGAGACACAGAATCTGAAGCAGGCTCCAGGTTATGAACTGTCAGCACAGAGCTGGGGCTCGAACTCAGGAACCAGGAGATCATGACCTGAGCCGAAGTTGGAAGCACAATCGACTGAGACACACAGGTGCACTGAACATGGACATTTTTTAATTTCCTAGCTGCTTACAGCCATTATATAGAAATACTATTGATTTTTTAATGTTTTTTTTAAATTTATTTCTGAGAGAGAGAGAGAGTGAGCAAGCAAGCAGAGGAGGGTCAGAGAGAGAGAGGGAGACAGAGAATCTGAAACAGGATCTAGGCTCTGAGCTAGCTGTCAGCACAAAGCCCGACGTGGGGCTCGAACCCACCAACCGTGAGATCGTGACCTGAGCCGAAGTCGGAGGCTTAACCGACTGAGCCCCCCAGGCACCCCTATTGATTCTTGATATAGACTCTATGTCCTGGGAGCTTGCTATATGTGTTTCTTAAAACCAGTATAATTTGTTTGTTTTGTTAGATTACATAAGATTTTCTAGATTAAAACAAATCTTGTTTGAGAATATTGGCAGTTTGACTTGTTTTCAATCTTTATATCCTTTATTTTTTTTCTTGCTTTCTTGCGTTAAATAGAACACCCAATATAAACTTGAAAATAAGTTTTGAAAGATGGCATTTGTCATTTTTCAGTGAAAGCAGTTAGTCTTTCGTAATTAGATACAATGTTTTTTGTAGGATTTGTCAGAGATGGCCTTTATTAGATTGACGAAGTATCAATATATTTATCCTTAGCTTATAAATTTTATCATAAATGGACGATCATTAGTTTAAGTTGCTTGTATGATTTACTCCTTTATTCCGTTAATATAGTTAATTAATTTAACCAGCCTTAAATGATATGTAAGCTTTCCATTCCTGAGATATATTACTCAATTAAATTTATGATGTCTATATTTATGGGTAATACTAGTGTATAATTTTCTTTTCTTTCAACTTCTTTGTCAGATTGGGGCATCAGGGAAATACTGTTTGTATAAAACAAATTGGAAAGTCTTTCCTTTTCTTTATAATTCATAGCTTTATTTCAGAAGAATTGACATTCTCGTGATGGCGTATTTCTCTACACTGAAAACAGATTCTCCTTTAATTTAGGTGCCAGACGTCTTAATAAACCTTTATTGCAGTTTTGGTAAAGTCCAGCAGACCTTTTGTTAGACTTGTTTTTGGTTACTTGACATTATTTAATTCCTTGATATTACATTAAACAAAAACAAAATTATTTTAATTGTTTGTTGCTGGTGTAAAGAAATTCATTTGAATTTTATTTATTTTATATATATATATATATATTTTTTTTTTTTTTTGAGAGGAGAGAGCAAGCAGGGAAGAGGGGCAGAGAGAAAGAGAGAAAATAGAAAGCAGGCTCCAAACCCAGGGCAGAGTCTAGGGTGTNGATGGAAGCTTAACTGACTGAGCCACCCAGGCTCCTCTATTTGAATTTTTTATATTATGTTCTTCTATCTAGATAAATTCTACAGTTATGTATAATAATGCAGCTATGTATTTTTTCTAAGTAAATCGTCACATAGTATACAAATAATGTCAGTTTTATTCCTTCATTTCCAATCCTCATGCATGTTATTTCTTTTTAGCATATTATGATGCATGCCAGGGCCACCAAAGCATTAAAGTTGTGAAAACATGCTTCCTGATATCATTCTTGATTTTAAACTGGAGGCTTTTTATAAACACTGACTCATTCATAATAACTTTTGTTGTTTTTTAAAGATAATATTTATTGCATAAATAAATACCCTCCTATTTCTAATATTTTGATTATTTTTATCATGAATTTATGATAAAATGTATCAACTATGTTTTATACCTATTTATAGATTTTTAAGTATGATATCTTTTTTGTATATATAGGATAAAATCCATATGGTCATGACATTTTATCTTTCTAAGTACTATTAGATTTGTTTGTATAGCTAGATAAAAACTTATAAATTCTATGTGCTATTTCTGTAATATTTGAAAAAATATTACTCCATTATCTTCTTATATCCAGTGGTTAAAAAAATATATGATGTAGATCTGACCCTTGTTTTTTGTAAATGACATTATGTTTCTCTGAGGACAGTTTATTTTAAGATTGCTCTTCTCTTTTCTTGTAGATTTTAAAATATCACTGTAACATATCTAGAACTAAGGGCTTTTTTCTCACCTTCTCTTTATCACACTATCATTTTTTAAGATCTTTCACCCTTATTCCTAGTACATTTATCTCAATTATATCTCTAAATTTTCCCACCACTATATTTTGTATAGATTTGTTGTGAATGCCTATAAATTTTTTAAAATGTTTATTTTTGAAAGAGAGAGACAGAGCATAAGTGGAGGAAGGGTAGAGAGAGAGAGAGACAAAGAATCCGAAGCAGGCTCCAGGCTCTGAACTGTCAGCACAGAGCCCAATGCAGAGTGATGACCTGAGCTGAAGTCCAAGCTTAACTCACTGAGCCACCCAGGTGCCCCAATGAATGTCTTTGAATTTAATTGCTTTTAGATCAAAGTATTTGATTTCAATCTGTTGATATTTTTGAGATTTCGTTGGAGTCTACTCCGGTATTGGATAAAATATATGTGTTCCATGATTTTATCTTGGAACATAAATTACTTATGTTTTCTAATTTATGTAATCTAATTTCTAATGGATGCTGAGTTCCAAAATTGATATTTAAACCTGATATGACAATAGTGTATTTCAAAACATCTATTCTCATATTTTTAAAAAAGTATGATTGACCATCATTACTTAAAGAGTTCATCATTCCCCACTATATCCACTGATATGTCTTTCTCTTGTAATAATTTCATATACATATTTTAATATATTCAATTTAAGCCTGTGTATGTCTACCTGGTAAATTGTACATTTAGAAATATGGGACTATTCAAAGAAAAATAACTATGTGACATTGTATTCAAATATTGCATTTTGCTCTTCAGCTCATGCTCTGATATGAATTACTAGAGCAGCTCTTTTATTTAGTACTAGCTATGTCATAAACTTTCTAAAGGGAGTCTTAGTATGAAGGTGAAAGACATGATCTGCCTTCCAAGAGTCTAGATACACAGAAATCAATCTATACATTTGTGGCTATATATTTGTATTTGAAAGTTTGAAGAAGAAAATAAAAGAGACCATAGATCTACACCATTTGCCATCTAACAATGTCATGTACTAGGGGTCATAAGGATGTTAAACATACACTGCCACATAATTACCAATCTCCTTTACATGGGATAAATAATGGTATTATATATCAGCAATACAGTTCTGTTTCTCCCCTGATCCAATATCAATATTCAAAAATATAAATTGATATGGAAACACATCCCAGTTAGCTTAATGTAGACTTTAAGCACTCAAAATATTCTGTGCATATACAAAATGTGAGAAGATTTATTTTATTAGATTTTAATACTTTAATCTTGGGCTTATTATTCCCTTTTTGATTTCTTCTATCCAAATCTCACTTATGGTGTAGAAATATAAATATATGATCTTGCACACACATATGCATAATAATAAAGAGCTTGTCTCATTTCAATGGAACACTCAAGGTCATAAAAACATAATTATTTTTGTGCATTTTTTTAATAGTTAATCTCAAAAATGTCTCAAATTAGTAAGCGGGAATATCAACAAGGAACAAAAAACCACCTCTTAAAGCTCTCATTACAAATAATGTAAGATCTCTCACATATGTTGTCTTCTCTCAGGACTGATAGGCTCTACAGTGATTTATTTTGAAAGAGATATCTCACTAGATACTTTTACACCCAAGATAAAACAGAAGTCCTATCTGCTATTTTGTGTCAAAGAAATGTATTGTAAGAGTAAGTGTCTTTTCAACAATGAACAGGTATTAAAACAAATCTACCCCCTAAGCTTGCATATCCATACAGAAAAACCCTCTTTATAAAAAGTGTATTAAAATGTTTTTTTAATGATATATGGTAGCAGGCAACTACATGCCCAAATAGCAAGAAACAGAGTGAATTTGCCTAGGAGTTTTTATATGATTTTTTTTAAAAGAAAGAAATTCTTAAAACAAACTCATCATAATTTTCTAAAAATTAACAAAACATCATAATAATTCCACTCCCTGTTGATTTTCTTAAAATAAAATATTTGTCATGTTGTTCTTTAGTAAGTATGAAACAGGTACTTGAAGGACAGGAGATAATGTGAGGTACTAATGATAAGTTACTTTATTTGTTAGTGTATTAAATTATATAGGCCACATGAATGTTTCTGTATATTTATAAACAAATTAAATCTGATGTGTAATAAGCCTTTCTCACATGGCCCAACACAAAAGTTATCAATAAAAATATATGAGTTTTTTAAATAAATGGAAAACAAGAAGATGAAAATAAGTTATTTTCAAATAGAAAATACTATTATTTATTTGATTAACTATAACAATGACCCTATAGTATTATCATTTTAATATATATTTTACTTTATTATTTCTTAATGTTTATTTATTTTGTAGAGAAAAAGAGCACAAGAGCACATGCATGAGTGGGTGGAAGGGCAGAGAGAGAGGTGAGAAAGAAAATCCCAAGCAAGCTCCACACTGTCAGCGCAGAGCCCATTGTGGGGCTCGATCTCACAAATGGTGAGATCATGACTTGAGCTGAAATCAAGAGTTGGGAAGCTTATCTGACTGAGCTACCCAGGTGTCTCAATATATTTTTTAATAAAAGTTTTTCTCACTCTATTTCCTCTTTGATATATGTGAGGATGATTTCTTCTTACCATTTATTTGTTCATGCTATTGCTTGGTGTAGAATTTATCCTTTTTATGTCTTTCATTATGAGCTATTTCCTTTGTCCCTGAATCCCGTTCAGATTTAGCCTACTCCACACTCTGTCTTCCTTTCCATGCAATTCTTTTCTTTCATGTAAACTAAAAGTAATTTCTTTTTCCTGTGCTTTTTTAAAAGCTATTTTGTCATAATTCATATGACTCTTAACCAAGATCTGGTGTTGACCTTTCTGATATACTAACCAGACTGAAAGTCCCTTGAGAACAACAACAGGTCTGATTTATGATTAAATTCAGTTATGCAGAAACCAAAAAAATCCAGCTGGGCAATTAGCAGACCCCTAAAGGATCAATGCTTTGTGTCACAAAGGAAAATGTGGATCGTAATACTGTATAACTAACATCAGGATTTCACACTGGCTTACTGTTCTAGAATGTCTGATTTCCATTAACTGTAGACTAGCAGTCAGAATTATTCAGCTCCTGCTAGAAAATCCTCAAATTATGATTAATAGTCAAGTTCTATCAAGTAGTTTTCTTCCAGGAATTATAGTATATTATTTCCTCCTCCCAAAAAAGGAGAAAGCTTCCTCATGACAGAACAAAGAGGAATACAAACTCTTACAGCCTGATTTCAAAAGGGTAATCATTTTAGCTAAGAAAGAAAAGTGCATTTCTAGTAAAAATTTATCATAACAAAACTGTTTTTGAGATTTTTAAGATACATTACACATATACATGCACACACATGATTCTTCCTTTTTTTTTGTTTTACAGATTCAGGATTATGATTTATAATAAATTCTAATTTATTTTGGACCATAAATATATAGTCCTCTTTAAAAATACTACATTTAATTGCTATCAACTTTTCTGCCTAATTAGTAGAAAATAAATATTCTGAGAGATAAAAATGATGGGAATTCCCACTTTTAGCATATTACTAAGTTTTCTCAGTATAGGTAACTTACACATCAAGATGGATGGAAAACTCCCTGTTCCAAAGCTCAGAAATACTGGCTATTCCTTTTGTGATAGAATTAACAGTAATTTTTTTTTGCCTTTAATGCTCACAAGGTAAGCTGGCCCACAGCTGTTAATGTTTGAATCTATTTTTAGGACTATATATTCTCTCTTTACAGATAATACTTATTTTAAGATTATTGATACTGGTTTCAACACAGTACTCTTTATTTTTAGAAACATATCCAAACCAAGGATTCATGTTTGATAAATGCAAAAGTGATAGCTAGAAGGCCAGCTTGATACAAGGCTTCATATGTATTATCACACACACACACACACACACACACACACACAAACACCCACAATCCTTTCTTTTTCTTTTAATAAACTTCAGAATATCATCATATATTTTGAAAAGAGTCACATATGCAAAGGAAAAATAAAGCTTTAAAGTACTGAACACTGATACATAAATTTTACAGACTTGTGAAATCTGAGTTATACTGAAATCATCAGTCTTACCCTGTTTGTCTTATTTGCATCCCAGTTAACAAAAATGATAGTCAAGGTTATTACAAATTTTAAAAAATGACTTCGCTGTTAAGCCACTTTTTTTTTTTCAAAAATCTACTCGTCCTTGCTTTTCTGTCATCTTTCTTAGAAGATCCAAAAATGAAAAGTAAGCTTACTAATTGATGATTTTGCTTAAGAAGAAAACATTCTTTTAAACTGTATCAAAGAAATTCAAACTCAAGTTTAAATATGTCTTGTTCTTGGGAAGTCTGGGAAGCATAACTCATTTACATTTTGCAATATTTTGAAAGCAGTTTCAAATTGAGGTTGAGTATACAAGAAAATAGTAGTATATATCCTCTAACATTTAAAAAGTGCATGCTTGAGTAATTGACCCCCCAAAAGAATAGTAATTTCTTTATGAAAGTATTTATGTTGAGAGAGAGAGAGAGAGAGAATCCCAAGCAGGCTCCATACTATCAGGGCAGAGCCAGATGACACAGGGCTCAAACTCACAAACTGTGAGATCATGACCTGAGTCAAAATCAAGAGTCAGACACAAGCAACCAGACCACCCAGGCACCACAAGAACTGTGATTTCTAACCCATCTCTAAATTTGACATTCAAATTTAAATGTTCTACTAAATAGATTCTGGAAATAATTTTCAAACTCAGAGTAATGTTATATTAACTGGTCGCCATTTTATATAATTTAAGAATACATAAGTTTAGAGAAAAAAATTCTTGGGAATAAGATATGAAGAAAGCACACAATGAAATTTGATGATTAAATTTGTGAATTATATCACCTAATTTGATTGCATGATTTATTTAAACTCTTGTGTATATTTGTTCCATATTCAAAGTAGCTAAGATTCCTCATAAGCAAAATTCAAATCATCCTTAAATTTTGCTTGAAGATCTCCCTAAGGGAATTTTGGAAGATTGTTTGCCTCACTGCAATGAAAAAACAATCACTTCTAAAATACAACTTTGAAAACTAGATAGATTACGTCTGGCTTCTGTTAATATTTATCTTCATGATCAAACAACGTACCATGAATTTCAATATATTTAATAACAGTTTTCCTGCCTTGATCTCAGAGGAACAATGTCTTATTTCCCTTACTTCCTCTCTTCTTCTTTTTTTTTTTTTTCAGTAAGACCAAATGAAAAAAGTGACTTTGGTAAATAAAAATGGTCATTATTTCTGCCTTTCATCTTATAATTTGGAATTTCTTGACATAGGTCAAAATATAGTTTCTAATATTAAGCTTCAGAATTTTCAGAAATATATTTGAGTCATGAAGCTCAATTGTGGATTTGTGTTGCCTTGTTAAAGGATGTTTTGTTACCAACCAGTTTTTGGCCATATCTTTTATAGTAAAAGTAAAAGAGTTATAGTTATAGTAAAAGAGTTCATGGAGGAAGTAGGGCACCTAGATATTGGTTTTCCTAAAACAGTGATTCCAGATAGGAGAAAATTTGTCTCCCTCCTGGGGGACATTTGGAAATATAGGGAGACATTTTTGTGTGTAAGAGCTTAGGGTGGAGTCTAGAGGGTAGAGACTAGAGACCAGTCTGTTGCTAAATATCCAGTGTACAACACAGCACCCTTCAACAAAGAATAATGCAGCCCGAAACTCCAATAGGGCTGAGATCAAAAAGTCCTGTTCTAAAATGAGTTTTGCCCTTGAGAAGTTTTCATCTATACTTAGAGGTCCATAAATCCCATTTTGAAGACTTGGCTTGGACTAATCTACCAGTTCATTTTCAACAGTTCATTGACTTCTATCTGAAGATTAAGGGCAAATAGTTGTATGACCAAACATTTCTTCAGATGGAAAAGATTGAGGATACGAGACAAGCAAATTGTGGCACCAATGTTCCAACACATATGCTGACAAATACACCAAATGCTATACTTACTCAGAGTTATCATGTTCTGTGTGAATAGGAAATATAAAAATATAATATTAGTCCTTCATTGACTACGAGTGTAATTGCAATGTCTCACTTGGATCCTCTCCTTACCCCCTTTTTTTCCTCACCCTGCTGTTATCTTCACGATCCAACTTTCTTCTCATACCACAGAGCAATTTTTCTGAGTTCCACTGTGTGTGTTGGGGTCAATTCTTAATTTCTGCTTTTCATTTTTATATTCAATACCATACAGCAGATTAGACAATGACTTAAGATTTTACATTAATCTGAGGCACCTGGGTGGCTCAGTCGGTTGAGCGTCCAACTTCGGCTCAGGTCATGATCTCACGGTTCATGGGTTCAAGCCCCGCATCAGGTTCTGTGCTAACAGCTAGCTCAGAGCCTGGAGCCTGCTTCAGATTCTGTCTCCTTCTCTCTCTGGCCCTTCCCTGCTCATGCTGTCTCTCTCTCTCTCAGAAATAAATAAAACATTTAAAAAATTTAAAAAGACTTTACATTAACCTTACGGTATAGGAGACTTCTAGAGGAACACTGCTTAGATTAAAAAAAAAAACAAACAAAGAATATATATTTTAATAAAGAGAATTTCAGGTAATATGATAAGACAGTAAGGAAAATAAGTTAATACAAACAGGTACTTCTACATCCCATCCCATCAGAATTTGTCTATGACATGAAAAGTGCCTCAGACAATTTTAGTGGGGATCAAAGTTACTTACACCTTTCTAAGAAGTTAAAGTGGACTATAGCATCTGTTAAGTCCCAAATCTGTTCAAAGCTATTCATGCGAGTTGTATATTTGAGATGAATTGGAGAGAAGGATAAATTATTAACGTGGCTTCTGCTGTTCTTCAAAGAAAATAATTCAATTCTAACTTCAGCTTTTTAGAACAGTCACACACACACACACACACACACACACACACACACACACACACACAAGCACAAAAAAAAAATAACTACAAGAGTCCATTCTCATTGCTTGTCTCTTATATTGCCCCAAATACTTTTCTCACCAAGTGTAAATTTTTGCTGCATATTATTTCACATTGACTAATGTATTTTAAAGATCTACATTGTAAATATGACTTATATTAAGATTAACAGAAGTTATGTGTTTAATTCAAAGAGAGAATAGACCCTCACCTATTTGTTATGAGACATAACTCATCTGCTATTCATTGGGACATCGTAGAAGTTCTATATAATACATCAAAAGAAAATGTATCCATAATGCAATGCCATTTATTTTTATATAGAAACTCTTGCACTGTATATCATAAAATGCTTTGCAAAGAGTGTTAGTCACAACAACAACAAAAAATAAATTTCATTGTAGGATAAAAATCAGTACTTGGTGATTCTGTATCCTAACATAGTCACAATAAAAGTAAAAACTAAGCTTTTCAAGGTTTTGGAATCTAAGGGAGACTTTCATCTTGCTAAATCCAATATTCTCTTGAATTTCTTGTAAGCTTTGTGTTATTCTTTAGTTATATAAAGTCTTCTGAAGACTAAAGGAAATAAAGATAGCAAAATAACTCTTCTTCTTTGAACATATTTTTAAACCACTTCCAGTGACAGTACTCAAAAAACTGACTGAGCTCTAGGACTCTAATTTTGTTAAGAGTTGACACCAATCTCTTACTTAGGTGATTCAAAGAGCTGATGTGGAAGCAAAGTGGTAAATAGAAGTAGGAGGATCCATATTTCCACCCAAAGTAATACAACTCTATTTCAATTTCCATAAGTTAACAAAAAAATAAGTCAGGTTTTAAATTATTATTTGTGCTTAGAATACTCCTTGTTAACTTTCTCATTTACAAGAACATAAAACTATGCCTATTAAAAAGTCAGACATCTAATTTAAATCCATAGAATCCCCAGAATCAAATAAGATATCTAATTATAAAACCTTTCCTCTGATTTGTACTATTTTTGTAGTCCATCACAGCTAGAATAAAAGACAAGTCCCCTGTACTGGCAGTGAGGCTTAGCCTGGAATGAGTGTTCCCTGGCTCACCCTTCAGCCCCTATGCTTATAATACCTCACTGTTCTTACACACTCACCTCACACTCATCTGGGCTTTCTCTGTGAACCTCTCTGATTCTTGACCATGCTGACCTTTTGTTTGCAGTAGCCAGCACCGTGCCTATGGGCACCTGCTCTTGACCCTCAACAAAGTACCCCCCCATCACTCTGTACTGACCCTCTTAAAGGGTCTTTATCTCTATCCATCGTTTCTTCATTGTCTATTCTCCTACTCAAATATAAAAGTAAGAAAGTTGAATGTTGGGGTTTTTTTTAGAACAGGTTTATTGGCAGCTAGAATAATATAGGCACACTAAGAACCCAATGAATATTTGTAGAATAAATGAGTGAATCAATCAAACTAATACACAATTTGGTATATAAATTCATGTGTAAAACACTGTATGGTAGCTTTTAGCTTCTTTGCTTGCTTTTGTTGTTGTTGCTTGTGTGTATGATGTTCTCACATTAAATGGATTGGGAGCAGTTAAAAACCAACCCAACACATATTATGAACCTGAGAAATGTGCTACAAATAATAATGTATCAACAAGAAAGGACAATAAAATGACTTTAGGTGCTGGTACTTGAAATATCACAGGATCCAGCTCATAAAATCAGCTAGCAAAACCAACTCTTAATATTTTCCTCTTTTCTTTTAGAACAAAACATAGACATAAATAAACCCAAAACTCTTCCCATGATCCTGGTCCCTCCAACCCATGTCACTAACTTGCTTCTTTCTTTAACAATTACTAGAAAGAAAATTTAAGTTGGTTTCCTATCTCCATTTTTTTTTCTTCTTATTTTTTTCTGGACTTTGTTAAATATATTTAATTATGACTTTCAAATTTTTGAACATAATAAATACATGAAATCTATAGGCACCCTGCTTTTGTTCCTAAAATAACTCTTAAACATATCTGCCTTTCTATTTGAATCTTATCTGCATTAACGCAACAATTTCCTTGTTTTACACATCTAGGCTTTACATGAATAAGTCATCTCCAGTAATCCATAGTCTTAAACCTATTTATATACAACATTTTTCTGTTACATCTGGGGGGTAATATTTGTTAGCTGGTTTTACACAGACCCTTGCTTTCACACTTTTTTGCCAGTATGATTTATTTCATTTTACTTTATTTTATTTTATTTTATTTGTTTCATTTTATTGTTTTTTTTTTAATTTTGGTAATAACACTTAATATGATATCTCCCTATTAAATTAAGGGCACAATACATTACTATCAAATATTGGTACAATGTGGTACGGATCCCTAGAATTTACTCAGATTGCTTAACAGAATCTTTATACCTGTGATCAGTAACTTTCCATTTCCCTGTCATCCACAGCCTCTGGGAAGCAGCATTCCATGATTTGATTCTATAAATGTGACTATTTTAGATATTTCCTATCAGTGGAATTATGCTCTATTTGTTTTATTGTAAATGGTTTATTTCACTTACCATAATGTCTTCAAGATTCTTTTTTGCTGCTATATATTGCAAAATGTCTTTTCCTTTTTAAAGATTGAATTGTATTCTGTGTGTGTATCTATATATAAGTAGAGATAGATGATAGATAGATAGATGATAGATAGATAACATTTATTTATTCTTTTGTGGTCTGTTATTAGACATTTAGGCTATTTCCACCTCTGGAGCATTGTGAATAGTGCTGCAGTGAATATGAGAGTGCTAAGATATCTGAGATCCTGATTTAAATTCTGCTGGATAAATACTACCAAAGATTGCTGGATCATATGGCTGTTCTATTTTTAAGTTTTTGAAGAATCTTCATACTGTTTTCTATAGCAACTACACCATTTTGCACCCTCATTAATAGTGTACAATTTAGAGAATTGTGCAGTTAAAGGGTTCCAATCTAGAGAACATGGATTCTAGTTATTCTAGCAAACATTTGGTGGTTGTTTTGTTTGTTTGTTTGTTTTTAAATAACAGATAGCCTGATAGGTATTAGAGGAAATCTTATTGTAATTTTTATTTGTGTTTCCTTGATTAGTGAAGAGCTTTTTTTTCATATAACTGTTGACTACTTATATGTCTTATTTGGAGAAATGTTTATTCAAGTCCTTATTCAATTTTTAATTGTGATATTGCTATTGAGTTGTAGGGATTCTTGGAGATTATCCTTTGTCAGACATATGGTTCACCAATATTTTTCCCCATTCCATGTTGTCTCTCACTCTATTGTTTCTTTTGTGCCACTTTCCGTAATGACACAGGGGAGAAGAATTAAGCACAAACAAGTCAACTGTAAAAGAGAAAGGGAGAAGGGGACAACAGTTTGGAAGGACTGTCACCCAGAACAACTCTGCAGCCCCATATTTATTGAGAATAAGATAGTTAATCAATGCCAGGATTGTTTTTAGTGATCAGAATACGATTTCATGAGAAAGACAGAACTTGCCCAGGCAGGTAAGTTATGGTTGATCAGGTATAATCAATAAGTTTCATCTGAACAGTTGGTCTCTGAGGAAGTGGAGAAGTGGACACGAAAGAAGCAGCAGCGTTCTGCCCAGGGCAGGCCAGGAGTTCCTAACTGTTTGGCTCCTGTGTCATAAATCAATCGCTTTCCCAGAGAGACATTACAATGCGTACTTTCTGAGAGCTGTATAAATAATTTATTAATCATTATATAGTTTTGTGTATGGTTTTTCCTGCGTAACTACATCTTATGAGTTACTTTGTTCTGAGGGGGTCACCACAATTTTGTTATGCAGAAGTTTTTAGTTTAATATAGTCCTGGGGCACCTGGGTGGCTCACTTTGTTAAGTGTCCAACTTTGGCTCAGGTCATGATCTCATGGTTTGTAGTTTGAGCCATGAGTCAGTCTCTCTGCTGTCAGCACAGAGTGCACTTCAGATCCTCTGTTCCCCTCTCTGCCTCCTCCCCTCGCTTTCTCTCTCTCTAAAATAATTTTTTAAATATTTAAAAAAATCAGTATAGTCCTACCTGTTTATTTTTGGTTTTGTCCTCTATGCTTTGGATGTTGTATCCAAGAAATTATTGTTAAGATGAATTTATCATATATGCATGAATTTCTGGGCTCTATACTGTTTCATTGGTCTATATGGTTTTTTTTATTCCAATGCCATATTGTTTCGATTACTATAGCTTTGGAGTCAGAAAGTATAAGGCTTCCAGCTCTGTTTTTTTTCCCCCCTCAAGATTGTTGCAACTATTCGAGGTCTTTTGTAGTTTCATATGAATTGTGAACTGCTTCTTCTATTCCTGGGAAGAATGCTGTTGGGATCCCATTTGGCCAATATTGTACTGAATCCATAGATCATTTTTAGCAATATGAATTTTTCAACAGTATGAAGTCTTCCAATCCATAAATTTGAATGTTTTTCACTTATTTGTGTCTTCCTTAATTCTTTTCATTAACATTTTGTAATGTTCAAGGCATAGTTTTATACTTTTCATTTCTATAGTTAAGTTTATTACTCAGCATTTTATTGTTTTTGGTGCTATTATAAATGAGGTTATTTTCTAGATTTCCTTTCAGATAGTTTGTTGTCAGTTCACAGAATACAACTGATATTTGTAAGATGATTTTTTCTTCTGTATCTTTCATTTTCACTTATTAGTTTTAACAATTTTTATGCTTTTCTATTTATAGAATCATGTCATCTGCAAATAGGGACAATTTGACTTCTCTTATTATTTCTTTCTTTTATTGTTTAAATGGCTTTTCTCGTTTGTGTTTTTGTTTTCCTTTGAATTTATGTTGCTAAGATGAGGACATATTTCTTATTTTCCATCTTTAATGTATATTTTTTAGTTCTGGTCTTGGAATAGTCCTCTCAACCATTCTGTGGCACTTCCTTCTTGATTCTTTCTCATCTTATTTATCAGCATCTTTCAGTTATTTCATAATGTTATACCTCATGGGTTATTTTCTTACAATTCCCTTTACATGATTCTCTTTGACAGGAAGTTATGTGGGGTTATTTTTAAATATAAGACTAATTTTTTTCTCATGAAAATTCATCCATACCTGCAAAATCAGCTGTCACTTTATATGATAACACCTCCCTAAATGACATACTCTGGATGAGCCTCCTAATTCAGAGTAGTATACCTAATAGCCTGATGGGCTCTTCCCTTGGATAACCAAAGATCCACAATCGAAAATATAGTGTGAGTGACCTGGGTGGCTCAGTCAATTAAGTGTCTGACTTTGGCTCAGGCCATGATCTTATGGTTTATAGGTTCAAACCCACCTCAGGCTATGCACTGACAGCTTAGAGCCTATATTCTGCTTCAGATTCTGTGTGTGTGTCTCTCTTTCCCGTCTCCTACTTGTGCTCTCTTTCTCTCAAAATTAAATAAATAAACATTGAAAATGCAATACATCTCCTCTTACTAAATTCCATTATTTGAAGATTTGCTCCACCATCTCCTAAGAAGCATTAGCTTGCAATTATAGACTATGTTGATATGACAAAAGTGCTCAACTAGAACTTCTCAATGATTAAACATTATCCACTCTTACACTTCTTCCTTGCATATCCTTTTACTCCTCTGGCCTAGATATATATGAAAAATATAATTGTATTACTATCACACTTATGTCTCAGGGGTAAGTTGATCAGATAAAAATCCTGTATCCACTAGCAAATAATTATGTGCTTTGGGAAATATGACCTAACTGTTTCTGCTTCCCTCTGCTCATCTAGGAATTGGGAATACTAGTAATAGCACTTATTCTGGTGGACTAAATGAGATAATGCAGGTAAAACACCTTAAAAAGTTACCCTTATTAAATGGCATATATTATTCTTTCTGAAATTAGAATTCTCCTTATCTGCCCAAATGCCAATGTATAGACCAATTCTAACTCCCACCTAAAAAGATCTTTATTTTTTTTATATTAGTCCACTATCCAATTTAATGTGGGAGGAGAGACTTTGTAAAATGCAAACCTGCTGTATCCTTCTGATACTAAATAATTTTCATTGCTTCTTAATTCTCTCAAAATAATGGTTCATCTCCTTGGCATTGCTCAAAATGCCCTTTGTAATCTTTTCCATGCCTATTTCTCCAGTCAGATCTCTTTCAAATCAATCATGGATTCAAGTAGGTAAAATAACATGGGTAGTTTAATACATCATAATTCAATATTAAAGAAATTTTTTAAAGTCAACATCAGAAAGTTATTTGGAAAAAGTGTTTTGGGTAAATCTTTATTCCATAATTAAATGTTATTTTCATGTCTTATCCTTCTCTTAAGTAAATTTTACTAATCCATATTTCCTGGAAAGCTACTTATTTATCAAAAATACACTAGCCTAATTTAGCAGATAAGTACCTTATATAAGTACTTATATTTCTACAGAGCACAAAACAATGTTTTTATTAAGTTAATACATTCCCAAGAGCAAGCATGCTAAATATAATATGGGAAGACTCAGAAGCCAATATTAAGAATGTAGAGTTTTTAGAATCCCTGAAAACATATGGTAGGCATAATCCAATAGTTTCTTAAAATAGTATAGCATTATGTACCTCTGAGCAGGGTGTAGTTCAGGGCTTGGGAAATAAACTAGAAAGATAGATGCATATGAAATCTTGAGATTGCATAAGATCACTGAAAACAAAAATGTGAAGGGGGAGAGCAAAAACCTTTAGCATTCCACAATTCAAATTCTAGTTGAAGAAAGAAGATGGTAAGACTGAAAAATATGGCAGAAGTCCATATGGTAGAAGTCCAATTAAGTTAGTGAGGTATAATAGAAACTTAATTTGCCTACAATGAGGCTAAGAATGAGCACATAAAATTGTCAGGCAGATCCTGAAAGATTGACCCTTAATATTATTTATAATAAAAATATAATAATATGCTGTAGAATTGTGGGGAATAAAGATTGATTGAAGATGCCTCATGTTCAGACAAATATTGAAAAAAAAAACACAAAACAAAACAAAAAAAATCAAAAGCTGAGACTTAGACTTTGTTAGTAGTGAAACATGACATCTACATCTTTTTTTATATTAAGATGATCAAACCTAATAAGAAGTAATCTATAAATCTATATATTACTTTTTCCAAATTTTACACTGTCTAGTATAGGTATGTTAGACAATATTAGTACTGGTGTTCATTATAAGGGTAGGTCAAAGTAAAAGAGCAAAAATCAGAGTATCTGTACAGATATCAAAGGGTTTTTGTTGATATTTGATACCTATTTTCTGGTTTGTAAGTCATTGTGATACATTGTTTTAAGAAACCTCTATAATATACGAGTTCTCCATAGATTAATATCTTAATTTCATGTATTCTAATTAAAAATCCCAATATCTTGCTCTAACTAGGCCAGATGATATTGTCAAGAAAATTATAAAAGTGAACAGCAGTGACAAAGGATTTGTATGATCTAAATATAAAAGCATATTAAATTATATTACATTGTGAAGAACATATATTTTTAAATGTTTATGTATTTGTTTTGAGTTGAGAGAGAGGAAAATCCCAAGGCTCTATGTTCAGTGCAGAGCTTAACGTGGGGCTCAATTCCGTGACCAGGAGATCATGACCTGAGCTGAAATCAAGAGTCAGACGTTCAACCAACTGAGCTACCAAGGCACCCACAAATATTTTATTTTTTTTATTTTTTTAAATGTTTTTTTATTTATTTCTAGGAGAGAGAGAGAGCAGGGGAGGGTCAGAGAGAGGGAGTCACAGACTGAAACAGGCTCCAGGCTCTGAACTGGCAGTCAGCACAGAGCCCGACGCGGGGCTCGACCTCATGAACCGCGAGATCATGACGTAAGGCAAAAGTCGGATGCTTAACCGACTAAGCCACCCAGGCGCCCCCCACAAACATTTTAAATGTAAAAGAACAATACTGTATTCTCTGACATTGACCATTGCAACTTTTTCTAGGTAAGTCCCCTGGGGCAAGGGAAACAAAGCAAAAAATAAACTATTGGGACTTCCTCAAAATAAAAACCCGTGGACACTGAAGGAAACAATCAACAAGAGTAAAAGGCAGCATACAGAATGGGAGAAGACATTTGTAAATGACATATCTAATAAAGAATTACCATCCAAAATATATAAAGAATGCATCAAACTCAACACTCTAAGAACAAATAATCCAGGGAAAACTAGGAAGAAGACATGAAGAGACATTTGTCCAAAGAAGACATAGAGATGGGCAACAGACAAAAACAGGTGTTCTTCCTCGCTTATCATCAGGGAAATGCAAATCTAAACTACAATGAGCTATCACGTCACATCTATCAGAATGGCTAAAATAAAAAAACACAAGAAAGAACAGCTATTGGCAAGAATGTAGAGACTCTTGCACTGTTAATGGAAATGTAGACTGGTATAGTCACTGTGGAAAACAGGATTTGAGTTTCCTCAAAAAGTTAAAAATAGAACTACCGTATGATCCAGCAAAGACACTACTGGGTATTTGCCACAAAAATATAAAAACGCTAATTCAAAGAGATACATGCACCCCTGTTTATAGCTGCATTATTTACAATAGCCAAGATATGGCAGCAGCCCAAGTGTCCATCAACTGATCAATGGATGAGGAAGATGTGCTATATATACTCAATGGAATATAACTCAGACATAAAAGGAATGAAATCTTGCCATTTACAATAATGTGGATACAGCTAGAAAGTATAATGCCAAGTGAAATAAAACCATCAGAGAAAAAATAAATACCATATGATTTTACTCATATGTGGAATTTAAGAAACAAAACAAATGAGTAAAGGAGGAAAAAAGAGACAGACAAACCAAGAATCAGATTCTTAACTATAGAGAACAAACTGATGGTACCCAGACAGGGATGGGTAGGAATTGGGTTAATAGATGATGGGGATTAAGAAGCATTCTCATCATGATGAGCACCTGGTGACTAAAATAAAAAAAATTTAAAAGAATAACAGTGTAATTGGAAAATTAACCAAAAATTATAGTTATGTGTTTATATAGCAGGGGAAACTTTTTGCACAATGCTTAAAAGAAAATTTTGCAGCATTTGGCCACATTAATATTTCAAGGCACACATTAAACAACAACATATTTAAAGACTGAATGTAAAAGCAAGCATAAACTGAGCATTTAGTTCATATATGCATATCTTGCTTAATTCACCTAATTGTAAAGAGAATTAATAATCAAAAAAACAAAAGACAAAGAAACCAATACATTTGGGCACAAAGTATTAACAGACAAATTATAAATAGATGTACAGATTTCAAAAGATATCTCAGTCCAACTTGAAAAATGAAAAAAGTCATAAGTTTCAATAATAGCAAGTTCAGGGAGAAATCATCAGTTCCCTTGCTGATGTTGTGCAAAACTGGGTAATATTTCTAGATTCCTTGAAATAAATTTGGCGGTTTACCTTAAGCACAATTTTTAAACATTATTATTTCCACTTATTCTACATTTAGGAAATTTCTCTTTTATGCTAACCATAAATATACAAACATAATTACTACATAATTATTTAGATAGGGCAAGTATTAGAAAGATTTAAAGTTTGGCAATAGAAAAGTGCTTGGAAATAGGATTATCTGTAAGATAAATTGGTAGACACGAATGAACATGAGAAATGCCTCTAATGCATTGGTAGATTTGGCAATTTCTAATTTACACTCATATTCCTGTGTTTATACATGTGCACATGCACACACAGGAGACAAATATCCTAATTCACACTTCATGTTTTGATTAAAGACTGACTAATTTCTTCTGTGAGGTTTTCTGCATTATTTAAATTTCTACAACAAATATATACTGATTTTATTTGAAAGCACTAAAAGTTCATTTAAAATACTGAACATAATAATACATTTAAAACAGATCTGCTTTTCAGGGGCGCCTGGGTGGTTCAGTTGGTTAAGTGTTCAACTTCGGCTCATCATGATCTCACAGTCCGTGAGTCTGAGCCCCTCCTAGTCTCTGTGCTGACACCTAGGAGCCTGGAACCTGCTTTGAATTCTGTATGTCCCGGGGCACCTGGGTGGCTTAGTCGCTTAAGCGTCTGACTTTAGCTTAGATCATGATCTCTCGATTCATGGGTTCGAGCCCCACATCGGGCTCTGTGCTGACTGCCAGCTCAGAGCCTGGAACCTGTTTCAGAGTCTGTGTCTCCCTCTCTCTCTGACCCTCCCCTGCTCACGCTGTCTCTCTCTCCCTCCTAGAAATGAATAAAACATTAAAAAGAAATTAAAAAAAATAAATAAAAAAATAAAGAATTCTGTATGTCCCTCTCTGCCATTCCTCCACTCACACTCTGTCTCTCTCTCTCTCTGTGTCTCAAATAAATAAATTAATTAATTAACATTAAAAAAGATAAAACATTGTGGTACCTGGGTGGCTCCCAGTAGGTTAAGCATCAGACTTCTGGCTCAGGTCATGATCTCACAGTTGGTGAGTTCTACCCGTGCATTGAGCTCTCTGCTGTCAGCTGAGAATCTGGAGCCTGCTTCGGATTCTGTGTCTCCCTCTCTCTCTGCTCCTCCCCCGTTTGCACTATGTCTTTGTCACTCAATGGGCACTTCAGTCAGTTAAGCCTCCAACTTTGGTTCAGGTCATGATCTAATGGTTCGTGGATTCGAGCCTTGCATCTGCGCTGACAGCCAGCTCAGAGTCTGGAGCCTGTTTCAGATTTTGTGTCTCCATCTCTCTCTGACCCTCCCCTGCTCACACTGTCTCTATCTGTCTCAGAAATAAATTTTAAAACACATTAAAAAATTTTTTAAAATAAAAATAAAAAAACATTTAATTTTAAAAAATAAGAAATCTTTTCTTCTTTCAATATGCAAATCTATTCTTTTACTACTTTGTTTTTCTTTCATGCGTCTGTATAATATTTCTTTCAGCAAGTATTCATTTCTGTTGTGTGTGTCTGTGGTGTGTGTGTCTGTGTGCGTGCGTGTGTGTGTGTGTGTGTGTGTGTGTGTGTAGCAAGTGAGCTGAAATTGAAGGGAGGAACTGCCCATTGTAATAGATTTCCAACTTCCATGTTTCTTAGGAATCATTCCAGAGTCTGCAAGCCAGCAAGGAGGTCCTTATAAATAGGCCTCCATTACATTATTTACAAGTCTTTTTACAATTACTATATTGTTAAAGATATCAAACTTTAGATTTACACTTGTTATTTTATATGTAATTGGAGATCATGTAAAATGGGCCTTCCATGCTTCTAGAAGGTGAAAGAAATATGTGTGTAACCCTGTATTCATGGCTTCCTTCTTGTGTTGTCAGTTCCTTGCCAAAGAACAAATCACTATGAATCCCATTTCTATATCTGCATGTGATCAGTTTGAGAATATTCTAAGAGTTAGCTGCAAACAACTCTGTCTCCTTCTCTCAGGAAAGCTGGAACTTATAAAATTAGATGGGTTTTTCAAAGGCCAATTCAGGGCTTTTCCAGGGAAAACCTCTGGAAATTGGTTCTTTGCTTATCTTGAATTAGGTATACAAGAGATAAGATGGTTGTTTCTAGCAAATAGATTTGAGAAACAGGGCTTGAACACCTAAAACTAATCTTTAAAAAAAAGCAGAGAAAAGAATGAAAATAAACCAAAAACTATCTATCAGAACAAAAAATAACTACTTTGGATATAAGCTAGAAATAAAATTTCTCTCGTTCTAAGGGTTGTCACATAAAATCAACTCATTCAGCCAACAAAAAGACCAAAATTTAAAACAAGCAGAAAAATAACTGATAGAAAGCACTATTAATGGGAAAATATAAAATGTTCTCAGTTGATAAAATAAATTTTGAGGAATATGATGGGCAGAGTAGATATTATTACTGGGTACTTTCTGTATGCTGTATTGTTTATTTGAACATTTTCCATTCTCCCTCATTAGCATGGGAATTCTATGAGACAGTGAACTTTCCAGTGTCTTAGTGATTAGCAAATGTATACTGAGTGGCATAATTTACATAACTATATTCTAACTTGTTTGATTCTCAGTGCAAATTATTTTCTAAGTTTTATTCTCAGAGACATTAAAAAAATCTCTTTTTGTGAGACTACCTCACCCTAACCTCCCAATTCTTATAAAAATGTATTTTTTTCTTTTATGAATTGTTTGTTCATAGAAATAAAAATGAAGTCAAAGTTTTAAAACATGATCTTAGGTCACTTATTCAAAACACTTTGAATATACTAATTAATTATAACAATCTCTTGCATGACTAATATGCAAACTTCTCCCTGAACTGCAGATTATTTTATTCTGTGACAGAGTTTCTCCAAACTTTTTTCTGTTTATTTCCTATGTACCCCAAGGAAAAAGTTGTGGTGGATGGAAGTCAACTCACCCCAGGGTGCATGGCGGCACACCGCACAACTCTTGTCATTTCTTTTCAGAACTGAAGTGGTTAGGGAGCCCTGGTAAATGATATTCTACTACTATTATTGATAAGTGAAATGAGGTATATCTGGCAGGAGTTGATTTTAGATATTCTAAGCAACAATGTTTCGATCACTTTATAAAGGTTTAGTCCCCCAAGTCTCTTCTCTGACAAGTGGGACCCTGGGCTTCTGGTGTAGGTTGTGATGTTGGAAGATAATCCAAGGTGCTGATTTGTCTTCCAAATATGGAGCTAAAAGAAACCTCAAAATGTGGTTGGGGGATAACAAAACCAGACCCCTCCAAAAAATTACACATACACACAAACACACACACGCGGACACACACACACACACACACACACACACACACACACACACAGTCTGAAGAAGGACAGAGTGCTAAGGTATCAGGAAGGAAATGCAAGTAAGATTAGAGAGGAATTTCATTTCTGGGTATACATGAGGATGGGTGAGTGATCACTGAAGATGCTGGTTTGGTGTCTTAGTCTGGGAGGTACATGTCAGTAACTTAGTTTTGTTTCTTCCTACCTTTCATCCGAGAACATATTCAGAAAGATAGAATGACATTTCTAGAGCTAGGCTAGGAGATGGTAAAAACATAAACTCTAAATTGTATGTATGTGTGACTGGAAGTAATCGAGACAGAAATGAAGCTCCTAACAATGCAGCCCTGAAGAAGAAGGGAATGAAAGAAATGCTGTACAGGAGCAGAGATTAATATTCAGTCCCAGAAAGAGAGAACTCCATCCTGCACCAAGGATGGGCTGGATGAGATTCCATGCTGTCTCATTTTGTTAGTGGACAGTTTTTACCATTTCTTTTCTATTTTATCTTTTCACAGAAAGAATAGAACTTTAGGCTGGCTTAGTAAAAGGGCTAAGTCCCAATTATCTTCTTTGTACAGCTGAAAACTTTTTCTTTTTTCCTTCCGTATCCAGTTTATGATCTTCATATTTAAATTGTCTTTCGTTTTAGGATGCTGACGTTACCTTTTACTTCTGAGCAAGTTCACACTTTTATTTTAGGATATTGTTGTTATATTTAATTTCATATGTCTAAGTGTCTTGAGCTTTGTTCTATTTTTTTTTTCTTAAATGTAAGGATTGAAAAGATTCCCATACAACTCACTAGACCACAGATTCCATACAACTCACTAGACAAAATCTACAGCAGAATATTAGATGAATAAATGGCTGAGAAAGAAGAGAGAGAAAAATTTAAAAGAAGAAAAGCAAAACATTCCAGGAAACAATACTATACCTGCATGTGAAGGAAAGGATTTAATTTAAAATGAAAGTACAGCTATTTTAAAAAATCAATTCAACCTCCCTGGAAGTACAGGAGAATACCAGAGAGAAGTTAAATACTGAGGAAAGAATCTGTGTTTGGGGAGCAAATGGCAGATACACTGGGCCTCACCAGGCTATTAGGGTCACAGTTTTCAGGATTATCAATAACAGATGAAGTATAAGAACCTGTCAAGGACAATTCTCCACTTGCCTTTCACAGGAGTTGGGTTTTCCAGGCTTAGGGAATTCTATAGCAGGACCCAGTAGAAAAAAATTAATATGCCTCAGGACTGGAAATGCCTATACCCAAAAGACAGTCATGGATATGTCATTAAAGTGGCCTCTTTAAAGCAAGAATTAGAGAAGCAAAACAACAGCAACTATCTGTTAGGTACTATGTGTATACGTATCTCATCCATCACATTTTATCCTCACAACTACTTCCTAAGTAGATGCTACTAGAAACCCACTTGAAGAAGAGGAAAGTGAGTGACCCAGAGGTTAAATAGTAGTTCCCAGATCATGGCTAGTAAATGAAAGTGTTGGTGTGTAATCTTCTGACCTCAGAATTAAGTCCTTAATGCAATATATGGAATGATATGCTATCACTGAGTCAACTACTGAGCGTGTATTTATATGAATCTACTTATCTCCTTAAGGTTCAATTTAGTTACTTTAGTTACTTTAGTTGCTGGGATCAATTCTCTAAATTGATCTTGACCTTCTTGTAGGACTTCATAGATATATTGAAAATAAAAACATGTAGAATGAACTATGTTTCTAATAAATGCAAAGGCATTTACAGGCAACCCAGGATTAGTGTCAAATACTCCTAATGCTTTTGAAAAATAGCAAATTACTTGCTGACAAGCAAACAGATGCTTCAAAATGGACCTGTGACAAATGATAAATGACAAAAACCCAGGATCAAATCATGCCCAATCTCACACCTGCTATTGAGTCAGCCCAAGTTAGTGAGCTAGAATTTTACAAAAAAAAATCAGACGATCCATGTTCTTTGTGTCACTCTATAAACTTAACAATGGGCACCAATTTGTGAGTTTTCTTCACTTTCACTTGCTGCTTCCAGATTTCCTGAAATAATGTACCTTACAATAAAGAGACAAAGACAGAACTCAATTTGATTAGTCCTCATGTCTTGGATATACTGTTGTTTCCGACTTACTCTTCTACTTGACATATTAAGACTTATTTAAAATGTTTTTCTTTGTCTTTGAGGCTAACTACATCCCAGGAATGTGTTAAAGTTATTGTAAGAATGAGCAATTCAGTACACAAATATATAAATAATTGAAGGTAATCCTTTGATGTTGTACAAAACAAAGGAACAACACAAAATTCATGGTATAGTTTGTTTTAAAGCAAACTAAGATAGGGGCACCTGGGTGGCTCAGTCAGTTAAGCATCTGACTTTGCCTCAGGTCATGATTTTGAGGTCCATGAGTTTGAGGCCCACATCAGGCTCTGTGCTGACAGCTCAGAGTCTGGAGCCTGCTTCAGATTCTGTGTCTCCCTCACTCTGCCCCTTCCCCACTCACATTCTCTCTCTGTCTCTCTCTCTCAAAAATAAACATTAAAAAAGCCATTTAAAAATGAAATAAGATAATGAATAGGAATTCTCTGCACAAACTCATATAACTGAATATGTTAAATTGAGAATTTCAAGATGGTCGCTTAGAAGAGCCTTAATTCACCTCCTCACAGACACATCAAATATACAACTACATATGAGACAATTCCCTCCACAACCAAAGATAAAAGGATCACATCAAGACAGGTAGGAGACACAGATACACAGTTTTATCCAAACCTTTCCCCCAGCACTATAACCAACAGTCTGGAGTCATTTCACAAATATGGAACTTGACCTTGAGTGAGAGGTTGTGTACCACAACAGGTACCCCAAATCTTGGTACTTGCACCAGAGAGAGAAGCCCCCAAGGTTCTGACTTTGAAAACCAATAGGGCTTATGTCCAGGAGACCCACAGAACTATAGGGAACTGAGATCCCATTCTTAAAGGGCTTGCACATAGATACATTCACCTTGGAATCTAGCAAAAGAGCAACAGTTTTGAAAAGTGCCTAGACCATATGTGAAAGGGATTTTTTTTTTTTTTTTTTGCTAATCTTAAAGCATCTTTCAGAGGGGCAGGGGCCTGCTGGAATACTCTCCAAGGCTGGAGGTGCTGGACACCATTTCTTACACTCTCCCTTTACCTTGCAAACATGGGCAGGTGCATGCAGTCACAATCCTCTACCCTGTTCCACTAAAGCTGATCCATTAAAATGGTCATGACCTGACTTTTCCACTCTCCTGCTGAAACCTGTGGGCATGCCCTGTCCCAACAGCCTCCTGCTGCCTTGCTGAAGCTGGCTGATGTGCAGTTTGCACAAGGATGAACCTCGAGCACATGTCTCTGGTAGTCAATGAGGCTTGCATTTCTGAGCCCTGTGGAATTTTTTTTTTAAATTTTTTTTAATGTTTTATTTATTTCTAGGAGAGAGAGAGAGAGAGAGAGACAGCGTGAGCAGGGGAGGGTCAGGAGAGAGGGAGTCACAGACTGAAACAGGCTCCAGGCTCTGAACTGGCAGTCAGCACAGAGCCCGATGCGGGGCTCGAACCCACGAACCGCGAGATCATGACCTAAGCGAAAGTCGGACGCTAAACCGACTAAGCCACCCAGGCGCCCCCTGAGCCCCGTGGAATTGAAACAACCAGAGAGATAGAATTTACTAAGCTACAGACCACAGGGCACTGCATAGACTGTGTTGAAACATACCCCCAGTCTGCCTAAGAAAGAGGCTCATGTATTTATCTGGACTTTTAGCCTGAAGGGCAAGATTCAGATTTGCTACACATCTACAGACTATGGAGGTGCTCCTGTGGAATGTAAGCCATCTTTGTGCTCTCTCCTGGCCTTGCTACAATTCCCTGGTACCTACAGAAAAAACCTTTTAAACCTCTCCATAGCTTTGATTTTGCAATTGTTGCCAAAGAGACACCTCCATATCACCAGGACTGGAGGTCAACAGGGTTTACAATTGTGATCCCACAGGACGGTATATATTTGCATACTTTAAAAGCAGCTCTCCAAGGATCTGGTTTCCAGTTAACCTGAATCTAGGTGATGACCGAGATCTCTCCCTTTAGAATAGTGGCTGGTCTTGGCATACCAACACCAACTGGGATCTACTGGGTACAAGTCAGATTGCTTAGACAATCACAAAGTTTCAAGGGACAATGAAGAGGTAGAGCAAGGTTCAAGGCTCATTTCCTACAAAATGTCACTCATTTATGACTCATTAAAGTGGTTACTTTGCCTGAAACAAACACAGAGACTAAAGCAAAATGAGGAAACAGAGGAATATGTTCCAAATGAAGGAGCAAGATAAAACCTCAGAAGAAAAACACCTTAGTAATATGATGATAAATAAATTGCCTGTTGAAAGAGTTCAAAGTAAAGGTCATAAAGATGTTTACCAAACCCAGAAGAATGAGTGAACACCGTGAGAACTTCAACAGAGATAAAAAAAATATTAGGAAATGCAAAACAGAAGTCATAGACCTGAAGAATTGAAGTGAAAAATACACTACCAGATTAGATGAAGCAGGAAAACAGATTAGATTTCAACAGCAGACTGGATGAAGTAGAAAAACAGATCAGCAAGATAGAAGAAAAAGCAAGGAAACTCACCTAGACAGAGCAGAAAAAAGGAACAAATAATTTGAAAAAATTAAGATAGCTTAAAGGATCTATTGGACTGAGGTGGCTCACATTTGTGTTAGAGAAGTCCCAGAAGGGATGAGAGAAAAGTGGAGAAAAGTTATCAGAAAAAAGAATAGTTTTAGACTTTTCTAAAATGGTGGAGGAAATACATCTAGATCCAGGAAGTCCAGATAGTTCCAAATAAGATGATCTCAAAGAAATCCACTGGAAGATATTTATAATTAAATATCAAAAAAATAAAAAGAACCTTAGAAGCAGCAAGAAAAAAAACAGCTTGTTACATATAAGAGCACTCAGTCATCGCAGATTTTTTAATCTGTAGGTCAGAAGGAAGTGACATGATATATTCAAAGTACTAAAAGGAAGAAATTTTAGCCACGTTGACTCAAGCAAGGTCAACCAAGTTGACTCAGCAAGGTTATTATTCAGAATTGAAGGAGAGATAGAGTTTCCAGACAAAGAGTTAATCACTACTACCAGGCCTTTCAGAAAATGTTAAAGGGACTTCTTTAAGCTGAAAAGAAAGGCCACTAATTAGTCACAACAAAACACATGAAAGCAAAAATCTCACCAATAAAGGTAAATATACAGTAAATATAGTGGATTAATCACTGCTAAAGCTAATATGAAGGTTAAAAAAGGGCATCTGGGTGGTTCAGTCAGTTAAATGTCTGACTCTTGGTTTCATCTCTGTTTGTGATCCCACAGTTTATGGGATCAAGCCCCACATTAGGTTCCATGCTGACAGTATGGAGCCTTGCTTAGGATTCTCTTTCCCTATCTCTCTGCCTCTCCCCTGCTTGTGCTCTCTCTCTCAAAATAAAATAAATAAATCTAAAAAAATGGTCAAAGGATAAAAGAAGTAACAATAATTAGATAAAGGACACACAAAATAAAAATATGTAGCATGTGACATGAAAATATAAAATATGGGAAGAGTACAAATACAGAGGTTTAGAATGCTTGCTATCAACTTTTAAAAGGATGTTATATGTAAGTCTTGTGGAAATCACAAAACAAAAACTTATAGTCTATGAGTCAATTATGAAATAAAAAAAAAAGAAAACATTGAGGAAGGGGCGCCTAGGTAGTTTAGCAGGTTAAGCATTCTACTTCAGCTCAGGTCATGATCTTGCAGTTCGTGCTGACAGCTCAGAGCCTGGAGCCTGCTTCGGATTCTGTATCTCCCTCTCTCTGCTCCTCCTCTACATGCATTCTGTCTTTCTCTCAAAAATAAATAACCATTAAAAAAATAATTAAAAAAACCATAGTGGTAAGTAAAAGTGGAAATAAAATATATCAAAGTCCATGAAATTGAGACAAAGCTAATCTAAGAGAGGAAAATTTATAGTAATACATTATAGTAATACAGGCTTGACACAAGAAACAAGAAAAATCTCAAATCAGCAATCTAACTTTGCATCTGCAGGAACTAGAAAAAATGAACAAATGAGGCTCAAAATTAGTAAAAGAAAAGAAATAATAAATATAAGAGTAGAAGTAAATGGAATAGACGTTAAAAAGACAATAGAGAAACTAACAGCTGGTTCTTTGAAAGGATAAACTGTCAAAACTTCAGCTAGACTCATTATGCAAAAGAGAGAAGACTAAAAATTAAAATCAGAAATAAAATAAGTCACACTGATACTAAAGAAATAGAGTTATAAAAGTCAGAAGATAAAGATCGTAAGTCTATTAACCAGTTACATGGCAACAAATTGGATAACCTAGAAGTGGATAAATTTCTAGAAATATAATCTGCCAACTTTAAATCATGAAGAAACACAATATCTGAATAGACCAATTACTAGTAAGGAAATTAAATCAGTAATCAAAAGCCTCTCAAGAAACAAAAGGAGAAAAATATGTGTTATAGATATAGAATGGAGCACCAGTTGGTCATAAAAAATGAATTAAATCTTGGTATTGGCAATAGGATGGACCTTGAGGATATGCTGAGAGATAAGTCAAAGACACGTGCCTTATGATTTCACTTACATGTAGATTCTAAACAAACAAAACAAATAAACAAGCTCAACATAACAAAACAAAACTCATTAGATACAAAGAACAAATTGATGGTTGCCAGAAGGGAGGGAGGTTGATGTGTAAAGGGGGTCAAAACCTACAAACTTCCAGTTATAAAATAAGCAAGTCATGGGACATAATGTAGAACATGGTGACTATAGTCAGTATTGTACTGCATATTTGAAAGTTGCTAAAAGAGTAAATCTTAAAGTTCTCATCATAAGGAAATAATTATAACTTTGTATGGAGATGATGGTGACTACAGTAATTGTGCATACAAATACTGAATCACTCTGCTACAAGCAGAGCCTGTAGCCTGCTTTAGATTCTGTGTTTCCCTCTCTGTCCCTCCCCCACTCATGGTCTGTCTCTCTCTGTCTCTCAAAAATAAATAAATATCTTTTAATGTATTTATTTCTGAGAGAGAGAGAGACAGTGTGAGCAGAGGAGGGTCAGAGAGAGAGGGAGACACAGAATCAGAAGCAGGCTACAGGCTCTGAGCTAGCTGTCAACACAGAGCCCTATGCGGGGCTCAAACCCAGAAACTGTGAGATCATGACCTGAGCTGAAATCGGACGCTTAACCGACTGAGCCACCCAGGCGCCCCACAAAAATGAATAAATATTATTAAAAAAGCAAATATTCAATCATCTTGTACACCTGAAACTAATATGTTATATCTCATTAAAAATTGGCTATTTAGTTATTAATTGATCATCTATCACTAAAGGACACTTGGTTGCAATTTAATACAGTACCCCACACTCCTTTTCAACTTCACTGAACCTAGATTTCAGTTTTCCATTAAAAGAAAGTGATAAAAAAGTCAGAGTGAAAGGTTAAGATACAAAGGCATATAAACGACAGAGCATCAATAAATTGCAATCTGAATAGATTTTTACAGCTACAAATTTCCCTCTAAGCACTGCCTTAAATTTTACCCCTTTTCTACATCTACCTTTTAACTCATCCCAAGATAGTTTCTAATTTCTCTAGAAAATTTTAAACTCATTGGTTATTTACTCATTTGTTGTTTATTTCCATATATTTGTTTATTTCCCATGTTTCTGTATTGACTTACAATTTCATTTCATTGTGTTTAAGGGATATACTGTTATAATTTTAATGTTTATTTGTCAAGTGTTTCATGACCTTACATATAGCCTATCTTGCAGAAGATTGATGTATACTTAAAGAATATATATGATGCCATTGTTGGATGGAGTGTTCTATAAATCTGTCAGAATAGTTGTTTTATAGTGTCATTGAAAGCCTACTTTGTTGTCTTACTTCTGTCCATGTTTCTATCCATTATTGAAAGTGGGATATAGAAGTCTCTATTAATATTGAATTGCTAATTTCTCTCCAAGCTTTTCAGTTTCTGTTTCATATATTTTGGGACTGTGTTGTTAAATGATATATGCTTGTAACTGCTCTGGCTCCCTGATGGATTAAATTTTTATTATAAAATGGCCCCCATTATTTCTAGCAACATTGTTTTCCTTAAAACCGGATGTATTTTTTTTTTATATTTTTATTTATTTCTAGGAGAGAGACCGCGTGAGCAGGGGAGGGTCAGAGAGAGAGGGAGATACAGACTCTGAAACAGGCTCCAGGCTCTGAGCTGGCAGGCAGGACAGAGCCCGACGAAGGGCTCGAACCCATAAACCGCGAGATCATGACCTAAGCGAAAGTCGGACGCTTAACCCACTAAGCCACCCAGGCGCCCCAAACCGAATGTATTTTCAATTAGTATAGCACTCTAACTTTCTAATGGCTGCTTTTTGTATAATACATCTTTTTCTTTCTTTTTTTTAACTTTGACCCTATTTGTTTCCTTGAGTTTAAAGCATGTCTCCTGAAGACAAAATATAGTTGGAACATTTTTTAAAATACAGTTTGCTAAGTTTATTCTCATTCCTTTCAAGATTTCTCTTTGTCTTTGAACAATTTTAGAGTGATGTGTCTAGATTGAGATTTCTTTGTATTTATTCTACTTGGATTTTGTTAAGCTTCCTGGGGATGGAGATTCATGTTTTTAATCAAATTTTGGATGTTTTCAGCTGTTACTAATATAAATATTCTTTTCTATCGCTAGGAAAAATAATGTCCCTCCCCACATATGCTTATATCTTAATTGCCAGGACTTGTGAATATTTAACTTAACATGAGAAAAAAAAACAACTTTGCAGATACGATTAATTTCAGGATTTTGACATGCATAAATTACCCTAGATGATCTGAGTGGCATCAATATATTCACAGGATTATTATAAGTGAAAGTATGAAAGGAGATACAAAATGACAGGGAAGGAGATATGACAATGAAAGCAGAAGTCTGAGGAATGGGATCATGGGATTTGGCTCATGAGTCAAGGAATGCAGGGTCATTTAGAATGTGGAGGAAAACAAGGAGCAGAACCTCTTGTAGAAGATGCCCTCTGCTGACACCTTGAATTTAGTCCCCAAACACCTATAGTCTCCAGAAATATAAAATTATAAGTCTGTGTTTTTTTTAAAGTCACTGTGCTTGTGATGACTTGTTACAGCTGCAATGGGAAATTAATATAGTTCATATTACCTTCTTCTTTCTGAATTTTAATAAATAGTACATAGGTATTTAATGTTTTCACATTCATAAGAAAGTAGAGATAAAAGGGATGTTACTTATGAAGAACTAACTTTTCTTAAAGACAGATATATAATAATTATTTTCAAAGTGTCTGTTAAAGTACCAGAGTATACAACTAAAAAATTAATAATTTGAAGAAGTTAAGCTTAATAAGTCAATTTTCTTTGCAGAGCCATCAAATGTGTTTATCTCTAGATGCCAGTGATTTTTCAATATTTTATTATTTCAACAGAACTTAGAAATAAGCATATTTTACTGATGAATTATAATTAGATAAAAGAACAGAAATTATGGTTGATAAAATATTGTATTTCTGAAAGAAAAATAAAGGGTTTTACACTATGAAACAGTACCATCAATTAGTATATCAATTAGGGGAGCTTTTCATCTATTTTAAAATCTCATTTAATTTCCTAATGCTTCTTAACAAGTCCCTTTTAAGACTTGAAAAAAACATTTTTTAAAACGGAATTGATTAGGTTTCTTTGAGAAATGTGAGTTAAAACTATTTATTTTGTTTAAAGTTTACTTTTTAATAAAAATACCCAAAGTATATTTAGTTCGAAATTTTAAAACTTAGAGAAAACAACCAAGCATATATAAGCATTTATATTCTTAATTTAAAAGACCTAGAAGTCACAAGGATTTCTAGTTTAGACATTAATGAAGAATAGACTTTCTAAATTTTCCTCCTCAACAAAATATTGAGTATGGTTGCTGCTTTTAAAGTAATTATGCCATGCAGAAAAAACAAAGGTGTGTTCCTGGAGTCTACCATCAAGTTTCATACCTTCAAATTACCCACCAGAGAGAAACTGGTTTGATTGTGTTTCTGAACACAAGCTCTTAGAATATCTAGGAAGGGTCCCCTGGATATATTTGCTAAAAGCTGTATCATAAAACATGTACATTTAAAATGAACTCAAGGCTAAAAGATTGTTTTAGCCATTTGTCTCATTTTTAATACATCCTGAAGTAGATTTGTGAGGGATTTTCCAATGCCAGAAAACTTCCTAGTCTTAAACATGGGATTTAACCATTACTTTAGAAGGTATGACCCAGATTATGGTTGATTCAGATGAAAGGAGACCTCAGGAGAGAGCATAATGAGAAGACTGGGTAGTCAAGAAAGCACTGAATGGCAAGAGAGTAGAAGTGAGTCTTTTGGATAAAAAGACTCACTTTTTTTTGATCCCTGTTTCAATGTCCATTTTTCATAAATTAGATTACAGAGCAAATCAGTTCAAAAGTTCTTCCTTTATTCTCCTTTAATCCAGCTAAAAATTTTCAATATTCTAAATTTTCTAACTAGTTTGGTGCTACTTCATCCATATTTTCCAAACACCTCTCTTCATTGTTTATTTTTTCATTCATTCATTTAAATTTTCATTATAAAAGTTTAGTTTAACCTACAGTGAAATATTGGTTCCAGGAGTAGAATTCGGTGATTCATTGCTTACATTCAACACCCAGAGCCCTTATCACAAGTACCCTCCTTCATACCCATCACTCATCTAGCCCATATCCTACCCACCTCCCTCAGTCAACCCTCAGTTTGTTCTCTATTGTTAAGAGTCTCTTGTGGTTTGTTTTCCTCTTTTTTTCAACTCCTTGCTTCCTATATATCCATCTATTTCATTTCTTAAATTTCATATGAGTGAAATCATATGGTATTTGTCTTTCTTTGACTGACTTATTTCGCATAGCATAATGCATTCTAGCTCCATCCATGTCATTGCAAATGGCAAGATTTCATTCTTTTTGATGGTTGAGTAATATTCCATTGCATGTATAAATCACATCTTTATCCATTCATCAGTTGATAGACATTTGAGCTCTCTCCAGAGTTTGGCTATTTATGATGATGGTGTGTACACATTTAGGTGCAGGTACCCCCTTTGAAACTGTACTTTTGTATCCTTTGGGTAAGTACCTACTAGTGCAATTGCTAGATTGTAGGGTAGTTCCATTTTTAGTTTCTTGAGAAACCTCCTTACTATTCTCCAGAGTGTGTGCACCAGTTTGTATTCCCACCAACAGTGCAAGAGGTTTCCCCTTTCTCTGCAACCTCACAAACACTTGTTGTATCTTGTGTTCTTAATTTGAACCATTCTGACAGGTGTAAGGTGGTATCTCATTGTGGTTTTGATTTATAGTCCTCGAGTGATATGAACATCTTTTCAAGTATCTATTATTCATATGGATATCTTCTTTGGAAAAAATGCCTATTCATGTTTTCTGGGTAAATTTCTTAACTGGGTGTTGAATTTGATAAGATCTTCACAGTGAAGAACCAAACCAGCCCCATGACAGGCTTCAGAAGGCCCCAGAAATTAAAAGGCCCCAGTTTCTGAGGCATGACTCAGCAGGCTTAAACAACCACCCTTCCCCCTGCCCGAACCAATCACCAGAAGGTGGGAAAGTACTGGACCTTCTTGCCACTTTTCTGGCCTGCTTAGTTTGAAACCCACCAATCCCTCAGCACCGCATCAACCTCTGCCGTCAGCCTGTCCTATCACATTGTAGTCTCTGCCCATCACCCCTTTCCCTGCCCTGTGATAAAAACCCTACTCCTCCATTGTTCGGGGCTCTCAGCATGGATCCACTGCGTTGGTGACGTCTGGGAGCCCGAGCTTAAGTCCGAATAAATGCCCTTTGCTTTTGCATACTTGACTCAGACTCCTTGGTGGTCTTGGAATTTTGGGGAAACCGCGATCTGGGCATAACAATAGATTTTGGATACTAATCCTTTTTAAAGTAGGTTTCACACCAGAATGTAGTCTGACATAAAAGCTTGAACTCTCAACCCTGAGATCAAGACCTGAGCTGAGATCAAGAGTTGGATGCTTAACCAACTGAGCCACCCAGGCTCAGGCACACCCTGTCTTCGTTGTTGAATATATTTATGACCTTGGGGCACATTGACACATATTGAAATTGGTGGGAAAGTTTGGTGAATAAATATGTGTATAGTTTTGTTTGTGTATTAGAAAAGGGATGGGTGACTGGGAAAATAAATCAATATAAGTCGATGATTTCAAACCTGGCCATTCCTTCTCCCAGTTGTAGGTTTCACATACACAACAACTCTGTCCACTGATCACCTGATAAAATCATATTATCAATAAAGAAACAAACACCATCTTCAAATACAAATGTATTATAATATACTGATTTCAGAATAGTAGGCTTTTATACTCATATATATATGAATTATATATAAGATCATATAGAAGATATATAAAATCATATATAAGATACATATAAAACCATATATATGATCTTCTTCCTCAACAAAAAATTAATATCTTACAACCTTCACTTTACAATAGTTATGTTAATTGAGAAAATATATATTGATCTAAACCTACTTAAGTAGATACATTTTATTGGTACTATCTACAAATATCTGAAAAATATATTCACACAGACACACACACACATATCGTGGTGGATATGTTAATTAACTAGATGGTAGGAATCTTTTCACTATATATATGTTCATCAAATCACTTCATGTACACTTTAAAAATCTTATAATTTTATTTGTCATTTATAATGAGGGAGCGTAAGGCAGCTACCCCCAGAAAGGATACGTGTGAGTTTCCTCTGGCCCTCCTGGCTTGCCAAAAACAAAGGAAGGGGGTGAAATAAATGGTTAACTGATAAAAATCATAGTCCTGCAGGACCTGAGTCTCCATCTATTTACAAATATCTTAGTAAACAACAAGAAAAAGGCAATCTTATCAACAGCCTAATCTCAGGACTATAGCCTCCTTTTCCTGGAGCCCCAACATCATGCCTCCTGGGTGATGTGGGAAACAAAGGCAGAAGGAAATGGCAGCTAGAACTAAATTTACTTATAAACCTGCAGCCAGTCACAAATACTTGACTGCTTGAAGAGTAAAACTTTTCTCTAGGAACTTCCTACTGTCTTCATACTAATAATTTGCTTAATGCTTAAACAACCTTAGCTTAACAATAGCTAGGCCTCCACCATTCTGGTAGTCTATTTTAGCATATGAAAATCTTTCTGGAAACTTCCCCTGGACTTTACTTCCCCCAACTCCATAGCATATAGTCAGTCTCTCCTCATGGTCCTAGGGCAGCTTTTTCTCCCCAAAGGTCCTATCCGTGTGCTTTAATAAAGTCACCTGTTTGTACCAAATACATCTTCAAGATTTCTTTCTTGGCTGTCAGCTCTGGACCCCATGAACCCCACTGTTACCCCAAAAAACCTCATCAAATTATACCTTAATAACGATCTTTTTATTTTTTTATTAAAAGATAATGTTTTATTTATTTCAGAGAGAGAGAGAGAGAGAGAGAGAGACAGCGTGAGCAGGGGAGAGTAAGAGAGAGAGGGAGATACAGAATCTGAAACAGCCTCCAGGCTCCGAGCTAGCTGTCACAACAGAGCTCGACACAGGGCTCAAACCCACGAACCGTGAGATCATGACCTGAGCCGAAGTCGGACATTGGTTGCTTAACCGACTGGGCCACCCAGGCCCCCCAATAACAATTTTTTAATGTTTATTTATTTTTGAAGGAGAGAGAGAGAGAAAATATGAGTGGGGAAGGGGCGGGGTGGGGGGGAGAAGCAGGCTCCAAGTTCTGAGCTGTCAGTACAGAGCTCCATGCAGGGCTCAAACTCACTATCTGTGAGATCATGACCTGAGCTGAAGTCAGACCTTAACTGACTGAGCCACCCAGGTGCCCCTCAATAACGATTTTTAAAAATATATTACACATATGTAGACCAGGAGTTTTATTTTAGTCTTCAGAGAGAACCCTTAGTGTGTTCATGGAATTCAAACTCCTATTAATAAGTCCTTGCTCATAGGTGTCCCTAGTGCATAGGATGGGAGCTATTGGTTTAAATTGTGTTTTTAAAGCAATTTTGATACAAGAACATTCCTTCAAAGGAAATTCTCACTTGAATGTTCAATTTAACAAACAAACGGAGCTAGGTTGCCCTGTCTGGTTTCTTGGGTTTCTGTCCAGTTTACCCACTCCTTTATCTACCACTGTATTCCTTCTTCCTCTGAGGTCCTCTTTGCTCACTAAGAGCAATGAACCAACTTCAATGGTTTATGAAAGAACTTATCCATGTGGGCATCATCACATAAAGAAGTAATCAGATCAAAGCACTCTTTCTAGAGCATAAATGTTTAAATGACTAGATATGGAGCTACAACTTTAAACATAAAGTTCAAAGAACTTGAATTTCTCTATGAAATTTTGCTTGGAATTCTTAAGCCAGACTTTTTCTCAGCAGTACCTGCAGGATTAGAAATGTATAGAAAATAATTTTTGTATGCTTTTTTGAGCTACATCTCATGGTAAAACACATTGTATTGTTTACCTGACCCAGTGTGGAAAACTCTGAGTTATTTTCAATTATTGTAATTCCATTATTCATTTTTAAAAATCAAGATGGATACTTAGATTTTTCAAGAACAGTTGTTCTTTTACTTATTCACTTTTCATTAGGTGTAACATACAAGAAGTTATATATTTGTTTTTCTATAGATTAAAAATTGGACTCAGGGAATTTTGTTTATCGTCTTGTTGGAAGCATAATTATGAATATTTATTAACATCATTGGTTATGTTACTGCCAGGTTTTTGTTTTGAGGTAATTTAATACTGTGTTCTGTACTTTACATATATTATCTCATCCTTTCAATAATCCTATAAATTAGACATTATTCTACCAGGCATTTTTAGATGAGGAAATTAATATACAACAGGTAAAATAATTTACCCAAAGTCTCTGAATGTTTGAAGTAAGAAGTCAGGTTCAAATCCAGACCTCACCTTAGAGCCCTGATTCTTACTCATTTATCAAAATGGCTCACTATACACTTTTTAATCTGCATTTCTCCTAGGAGGATTTAAGGTTAAATAACATTTACTGTATATTTTTCCATAAAAGAATAATAAATCCTTAGTGTAAAATTACAAACAGCAGAAAGTGAAATAAAATCAACCATTTTAGCAATGCCTATGTAAAAACTATTGCATGTTGTTGATTTTTCTTGTAATCTTATACAATATTTACATAGTCGTGATCATGCCACCTGTATCATTTTATCTGCTCCTTTCTTAATTTCACATAACATAAGCATTTTCATATTATTCCATCTTTTAAAAATCACATTAAAAGTCTTTATTATATTTTATTAAAACAGTAAGTATTCCAGTAGAGTTAGGCCTTTTGATGATTTTAACATGATCTCTATTATAACTTTGTGTTGGTCATAATAGAACACACACTTCAAAATAGTGACTGCTTTCTTAAGGGATTTTTATAAAAGGGGAGTTACCATTTCTAGGGGTTATAAACCCAGTTACAGTTCTTTTTGCATAATGTCAACATTCTTTCCAAAGGGTTCTGTAAATTAACCATTCAAAACCAAAAATGCACAAATGTACAGTTTACTACCCGTCACAAAACTGCATAAATTTTATCAAACAACAAACTTGGAAGGTGCAATAGCTGAAATCTACATCTATATTCACTCCTTCTTTGTCCTTTAAAATTCTAGTAAAATGGATGAGAAGAAATTCAGTTACAGATTTAAAGACATAAGAAAAAAATATCCAAAGCACTAATACAATAAGACACATAGTACTCCTCCAATCATCTTCCAATGTGACTTCAAATGTCCCAGTGATGTCATGCCTAGACCCAAGATCCACACAATTCCCTTCAGACAACTCTCACCTTTGAAGAAACAGACTAGAATATTTAAAAAGAACTTTCATGAAAAGGAGATCAATACACAACCATAGTTTCCCTACACTAAGGAAATGAAGTTCCAGCACTTCTTTGTGTTATTCTCCTCATTACCCTCACTCAATGATCCTCCCTAGTATGTCATCAAAGTTTCTTTTAATTAAAAATTGTGATAGTTACTTTTATGTGTCACCTTGATTGGGCCACAGAATGTCCAAATATACAGTTAAACATTATTGCTAAGTGTGTTTGACAGGGTGTTTCAGGAAGAGATTAGTATCTGAATCAGTGGACTCAGTAAAGCAGATTACAGGTTGCTGTCCAACCGTGAATGAGCATTATCTGTTGAGGGCCAGAAGAGAACAAAAAGGTAGAGTTATTTCGCTTTCTACCTAACTGCAGGATCTGAGACTTAGTTTTATCCTGCACTCATACTGGGAAGTACACCAGTAGTCCTCTGCTTCTCAAGCCTTTGGGCTCAGACTGGCACCATATCATCAGCTTTTCCACTTGCCTACAGCTCGTGAATGGTAGATTGTACGGTTTCTCAGCATCATTACAAAAGCCAATTCTCTGTGATCTATAACCTATAAAATGACAGTATCTCTCTCTCCTTCTCACTCCTGCTGTCTCTTATACGGAGAGGAGGAGGATATATCTCTATCTGTATCTATCTATCTATCTATCTATCTATCTATCTATCTATCATCTATCTATCATCTATCTATCTATCATCATCTATCTATCTATATCTATGTCCATGGCCATGTCCACTTCCACATCCATGTCCATGCCCATGTCTATGTCTTATATCTATATATCTATCTCTATATATCACTATAATCTGCTACATTTCTGTTTCTCTGGAAAACTTTGAATTATACACAAATATCTATAGGGGCCCCTAGGTGGCTTATTTGGTTAAGTGTCCAACTCTTGATTTTGGCTCAGGTCATGACCTCATAGTTTGTAAGTTCAAAGCGCATATCAGGCTCAACACTGATAACATGGAGCCTGTTCAGGATTCTTTCTCTCTTCCTCTCTCTCTGCTCCTCCCCTGCTCATACTCTCTCTCTCAAAATAAATAAACTTTAAAAATATATTAATAAAACAAATATCTATATCCATTTCTTTCTTTTCTTACT
Source organism: Crocuta crocuta (assembly GCF_008692635.1). Lineage (NCBI taxonomy): Eukaryota > Metazoa > Chordata > Mammalia > Carnivora > Hyaenidae > Crocuta > Crocuta crocuta. The sequence continues at coordinate 1,899,011 of NW_027532163.1, forward strand.
AAATTATGATTTTATTATTTTCCCTTAACTATTATTTTAATGACCATCCCAGGGATTACAACAGTATCTTTCACTTCTCAAAGTTTGATATAAATTAATAATTTAAGTATTTCTTGTTAAAATACTTTAACTCTACTTACCTTGCCACTCTAATGCAATAGTTGCTTAATACTTCTATGTGTGTTAAACACTCACACAGCATTTTATTCAACTAATATTACTAATATTACCTTTGATGACTATTTATAATCAGATTTTTCATTGCTTATTTTTCTTTTTCATTCCTACTTCTCTGAGCTTCTATCTGGGAAGATTTCTTTCTCATGTTATAAAATAATTCATTATTTTCTTTAGTGATGATAACAAATTCCTTCTTTTTTTCTAAAAATGTTTTAATTATATTATTTTTGAAGAAAGTTTTGTTCGAATGGTATTCTGAATTGGCAGAAATGTTTTTTTGTTTTGTTTTGTTATGTTATGCTTTTGTTTTCCTCCAGCTTTTGAGAAAAATCATTCTATTTTCCACTGGCCAAATCAGTTGTTTTTCTGGATATATTTAAATTTTTCTTTTCATTTTTTATTCATGGGAGGTATCAGTTTTATCATAGTATGCTATGGTATGTTTTCTTTTTTTTTTTAATTTTTTTAATGTTTTTTTATTTATTTCTAGGAGAGAGATAGAGACAGCATGAGCAAGGGAGGGTCAGAGAGAGAGGGAGTCACAGACTGAAACAGGCTCCAGGCTCTGAGCTGGCAGTCAGCACAGAGCCCGACGCGGGGCTCGAACCCACGAACCGCGAGATCATGACCCAAGCGAAAGTCGGACGCTTAACCGACTAAGCCACCCAGGCGCCCCGCTATGGTGTGTTTTCTTTGTATTTGTCTTACATAGTGTAAAAATCTTGAATGCATAGCTGAAGATTTAATCAGCTTTGAAAAATCTTTGTCAGTATCTCTTTTATAAGTCCCACCTTTGCTCTCTTTCTTTACTGAGACTCCAAACCTAAACTTTTTTCTATCTGACCACATGGTTGTTCCTCTTTCAGATTACAACTAATCTTTTCAAACTTGTTTAAACTGCTGTTAGGCCCAGGTCAAACCGTTTGAATTCGTAACTTATTGGATGTTCAGCTTCAGACTTTGAATTTAGTTATTTCAAGAATACATATGTATGGTTATCTTTTGAAGCATTTTGCCTTGACTTCTGCTTTTAAAAGCACACAGATTTAATTTATTACATGATAGACAAATTTCAATTTTTTTAAGTGTATTATTTATTTCGAGAGAGAGTGGGGAAAGAGAGAATCCCAAATAGCACACAGCCTGGTGTGGGGCTCAAACCCAGGAACCTTAAGATCATGACCTGAGCTGAAATCAAGAGTCAGATGCTTAGCTGACTGAGCCACCCATGCACCCTGACAAACTTTAAAGGCACTCATCACTATATGCATGTGATTTATAAATCAGAAAGTTCTTCATTTCAAAATTAGAGCAAAGGACTTTATCTTCTGGCAAAATGCTAAATTTCTTCATGTAAGTATAAATGAAAAGTTTAAGTTGTGTTTGAGAATTATGGTTATATTTATAATTATAAAGGACATTTACAATTGTACATCAAAACTGGCCAAACAAATATTCACTGATGCCTATTGCTAATTTAATAAATTTTATGCTATCTTAAGATATAATAAAAATCAAATTATGTGTTCTAGGGCACAGAGATTAGATTCTCCTGGATATTTTTATGAATGATTGGAACAATGTAATAAATATTGAACTTGTGATCCCCATTAAAATTATGGAGCAAATAAATTTTATAAAATATGTAAGGTGTCAACCAATGTCATCTATATATGAACTCAAATTTATACTTCCAACAGAATTCAAAGTACTTACCCTTTGCTTGATTGCTTTAATGTTAGGGCTGCACCAGGCATAAAGTCATAGAGTAGTGCTTGGAGCTAATGAGGTGATAGGGCATATTCCTTTAGAATCAAAAACTAAAGACATGATCCAAAAAATGTACTACTTTGAGTATTTAGACAGAGGGAAGGATAGAAATGATCACAAAGGAAACCAGAGATATGACTCAAAAGTTGAAATTCAATATAAGCAGTGGATTTGAGATATGATCAAGTACTGATAGAGTCTTTTCCTACGTCTCTCCCGGGTTAGAAGAGAGATAATAATAATAATAACAATAACAACAACAACAACACCACTAATAATAATGATTGTTAATGTGTTTTCCCAATTCAGAAAACATAACACAACCAAACTAGATCGCCAGTCCTCAAGCTCACCATGTACTATTTTGTCATGATGTTTCTAGCTGATCTCTATCTGGATTACTCTGTCTCCTTGACCTGTTTGTTCAGCTATGTACAATTGCTATCTTTCTAAAGCTAATTTAAGCTTCACACTTGACAAAAGTCTTCCCTGTTTCAACTCTTCTCTCACAAAAATGACCTTGCTTTTCTCCTAACTCAGCACTTTCATTTTACGTCTTTTATCATTACATTTTTTAGCCATCATTATCATGGCTATATCTATGGTCACACTATTGTAGGTACATCTGATTTTAAATAATCCAAGATAAATTTGGCTACTTCATAGATACCTGCATCTGGCTGGTTTTCTGCTAAAAAAATATGTTCTGAATGGTTAACACTATGCTTATTATATCTCTGTATCTACTAAAAAGTGATGTCAAATAATATTAACTAAATATACATGTTGAAAATTACAAGAATTTTTTTCGTATTTTTTGCATAATATGTATAATAAAACCTAAAAATATCATTGACCAGTAACTGATTTGAATTGATTTTCAATTTGATCTCAATCTTTTCCTCTCCAATTAAATGTTAAATGCAAACACACACACACACACACACACACACACATTACACTGAGCAGATAAAAACATTGCATTTATGATTTATTTCAGAAGACAAAATTATAAAATTAATCAAATTTAATCTATTTATTTTGACTTTCAAATTTTATGTTGTTCATAATCATGGCCTTCTAATATTTTTCCAAAGCACTAATATAAAATCAAGAAAAAAATTTCAGATACATATGGTAATTCCAGATGATCTGATCAATTATTATTAAAGGATTTGCTATGCATAGAACATTATCAAAAATCTGGTGAGAAATACAAAAGTAGTATGAAAATTTCCCTGCCCTTGATAAGCATAAAATCTGACTGAGGTGAGAGGAATTCACAGGTATAATAATGTGAAGATAAACAAAGTATAATTTAATTGTTAAGTTTCATGATCTGTATAAATAGTGAAGGAGTTCCATGTGAAAAGCTCTACAATTAGATTCAAGTAATTTGCATAAGAATAACAATAATGGAGCCCTATGTCGGGCTCTGTGCTTATAGCTAGACCAGAGCCTGGAAACTGTCTTGGGATTCTGTCTCTCCCTCTCTCTCTGCCCCTCCCCTGCTTGCACTGTCTCTCTCTCTCTCTCAAAAATAAATAAATGAAACATAAAAAAAGATTAATTTTCTAAATACAGATATCAGAAATTAAATCAAATTTATATTCAATGCGTAGTTAAAAAAAACACATTGTAAGAACAATTTGTTGCCCTCTATTACCAATGATCCAGACATGTTACAACAGAATAAAAATAATCTACAATATCTAATTGATGTATAGAATTTTTTGTGATCCTCTTATAATTCTTTTATCCAAAGAAATAGAAATGCTCAATTATTGTCTGTTGTAATGCTCAAAATACTTAAAATTCTGTTCAATATATAGCACATTTGAACTTGAAGAAAAATTTACAAATGTCTCATTCACCCAACACTAAGTTAATTCCAGGTTGTCCTAACCTTTCTTACCCTGTATAAAACATACAGATTTATACATACAAAGGAAAATCCCTTCAAAACTGTGTAAATTGGTTTTGAAATGAATAGAGTACTTAGGTGTAAACCACAATTAGGAGAATAAAATAAAAACGGGGGTGGGGCAGAGATGGCAAAATAAAACTGAAAGAACATATAACACACTTATGAATAATATATGGGCTTAAATCATTTTTTTGAAACACTATTCCACACTCATGCTTCCAGGATATCAGCATGGAAAGCCAGCCAATTACCTATATAGCTCAAAATGCATTTTTTAAGTTAGCATGTTTGACAGAATGTGTGGCTAGCTATTCATCAAAATCACTTAGGAAACTATATAAAAATATAAGATTATGGACTTCTGGGTCTCACTCAAGTTAACTTACACTGATTGAGTGCTTACTATATTACAGCTACTTTATCCAAAGCTAAATAATTGAATTCTCTTAATATCTGTCTGAAGTAGGTTATACTTTATACATGAGGAACTTACGCCTCAGCAGAGTTAAATAACTATAACCTACTAGCATAAATTTCTATCTCCTTTACTAGAATCTCTTCCTCTTTCTTACCTTTAAATTTTCAAGTGACTTAACCTTGTTTCTATGACCTCTTTTATTTTTATCTGAAGCACTATGGCCTATGTTACTTCATCAAGCTACAAGGACTCTAATGCCACCTACTACTTACTGGGCACCCTCACATGTATATTTTTGGCAAAAATCATGCACTTTCTAAATATATCTTGATGGTCTCTTTTTGGTAAGATAAACAGGTAAGTTTTATAAACTAGCTACTATACTTTTGTCAAAAATATATTGCCAATACAACTAATCATATAGGTAACAGGATATCAAATAATTGAAGGATCTCTTATGTAAGGCTGTATCAAGCCTTGATAAAAGCGATATATCCATAAAGTAGGTGTTTCTCCCACAATTTCAAGATCTTTTCTGACTACTGATGTGGATTGTCTGTATTGAATATCGCTATTCAAAACATATTCCGTCTTTTCAGTGTAGTTTGAAGATTACTTCCCCCAGACACATTGTATGAACATATTAAAGGCCAAAGGAATTCAATAATCTTTTTACCATATTTCTCTTTTGGGAATGTTTTCCTTCACTTTGAAGCATTCCAAAACTCTCTTGAATATGACCAAGTGCTTGAACTATTCTGAACTGAAATACCTGTTCTGTGGATCCCATATGATTGGTTTACCTCCTTGATTGATGGTAATTTATATTGTTCCACCTGTTTCGGTCATAAATCCCAAAGGACAGGTGAGTTTATACAATTCTCTCACATTTAAACAGAATCTCCTCAAATCATCCTGTTGGAATAATCATGCCTTTTCCACTTCACCACCAAATACATGACTTCATACTCAAATTCTTCAGATGTTCTTGTCTCTCTAGTTTCAGATTCAAGGGTGGACTATAGTTTACTTTACTTGATTCCCTACACCCACCAAAAAATAAGAAATAAGATAAAATTTGTGAACACATGACATCCATGCACACAGAACTTAGTTATGTTTTCAAGAAATAGGAGGAAGGGCAAGTTTGTGTCACACCAAAATAGTATTGTATTTAAATACAATATTAAAAAACTCCTGTTCATAAAGGCACCTGCCAACTTGCTATTGAAAATTTACTTTTGATGATATTCCCACCACTCTAGACTCAAAATTCCAGTCATATTCTGTGGTTTCCATTTCTCTAATCCAATTCCCTTTCCTTCTTTCTTCATATTTTCCAACCTGAAATATATAGTCCTTAAGCTATTCTTTTTATTTTACTACTTCCTCCCAAATAGTATCTTTTAGAAATCAATATCTAGATTCAAAGTGAGTAGGCAAGGCATTTTACTTTGAGGGAGAGAGAGAGAGAGAGAGAGAGAGAGAGAGACATAGAGAGAGAGATATAGAAAGAGTCTATCTCTTATCTAAGAAACTTCTGATGCCAGCTGAGAAAACATTTATTTTACCCTATTAAAGGTTATTTATTTGACCTTCTCTCTTACTTAGGTCTTTTATCAGAGATGACCAATTACTTCTTTTTTTTATTTTAAACTTTTATTTTTAAGTTTATTATTTATTTTGAAAGAGAGAGAGAGAGAGAATCCCAAGAAGGCTCCACACTGTCAGTGCAGAGCCCGATGAAGTGTTCAAATCACAAACCACAAGATCATGACCTTAGCAAAAGTTCGATGCTTAACTGACTTAGCCACCCCGGCACCCCCAATGAATTCTTAATTGTTCTCCATAGATCTATTTAAGGAATTATATAGATATGACTATAATTACATAATAATTACATATGTATATGAATGTATATGTATGTATATATAATACATGTGTGTAATACAGACATATATAACTATATTCCAAGTCTCTTTAATATCCTCCTCCTAAAGACTTTTTAAGTCAAAAGGATATTTTCTTTTTAAAATAAAAATAATCATTAAAACACAGCCAAGTATACCTTATTGCCAATATAGGTTATGATTTATAGATCACATTTTTCTCTGTTCCAGGCAAATGTCCAGTTGCATTTGGGATTAACAATCTGTGCTTAAGGAGTCAAGTAATAATGGAATAAATAAGCAGGAAAATTCAAGATGTATTAGCAAAAAAAATCATTATTGGTTAATAAAATAATCTGAGAAAAGGAAGGAAAATAAAGCTATGGAAATAACAGGGAAGTAGAAATTTACAAAGATTTGGGGATGTTTTTGAGTTTCAGTGGGGTGATAGGTGTAAATGAAGCTATATTTTGGTACACAAAGCCTGGACTTTAAAGTCAGTCCCAATTTCTATAACCTTATGAAAAAGATAATTCCTGTTACTTATTTAAATTTCTGACTTATGGCACAAGATTCACACCAATGTTTAGTGCCATGTCTGATAAATAAATAAGAGATGATTGAAAAATCAAAACCAGAGCTCATAGGAAAAGCAAGTGTGCTAGCAATAAATGTTAATCTTTCATTTGACCCAAAGCTTTCTGGAAGCTTAGACCAAAACAGGAAAACCGTTATGCACTTCCCAGAGAATACATAATGTGCCAGGTGCTTTCAACAGACAAATCGAACCAATTCCCTAAAATCAATCTCTACATTTATTTTCTCACTTACATGGTGGACATAACACAAGTTTTCTCCAATTACTTTCAAGACTCTAGGAAACTGGATAATAGTGGTTAAAGTATTTGGTTTCAACCTGCTCAGAATAACTCTTCTGCCCTACCCAGTTTACAGAGTTATGTCCCCAGTGACTAGCTGGGCTTTAATATTTTTATATATGGATTGCAGCTCACCTAGTTGAATACTCATTATTGTGTATGGGAAATTTTGACTTGGAGGCATCAAAAACTTATAATCGCTGGAACTGAGTTGTATTAATGGCAGCTGCCTATAGAGATTAAAGATGTCACCAAAATTGTTTGTGTGCAGCCCTATTTGTTTAGCTCTTATCTTCATTCACTGCTGTTAGTTACTTTATCTCATTCCTATTAATTCAGTCTATACTGAACCTTAACTAATACAGAAATATAAATTAGATACAAATAAAGATTTGGTGTGGTGGGAAAAATCATATAAGGAGTGGTAGACCAAGGTTCTGAATATTGACTTAATTTCTATATACTATTTTAGAGATATCTCTTCTTTCAGTGTAGTTGAACAGGCACTAGGAATTCTAAACAAATAAAGCTTCCAAAGAAAATGTACTTATCAGTGTGTACAAAGCCAGAACGGTACCATTGATGTAATAAATTTGATAGCCTTGAGAGAAAAATCAGCATTAATGAAGAGTAATCATGGAAATCTTATCAACTGGAGCATTTGAAAGAAAACGGTTAAGAGACTTTCATTTCATTAAGTAACCACAATCTCTCTTAAAATCATTTTGAGACGTTAAAGAAAAGCCTTCTCTATTTAACCTCAATTTAAATGAAAAGCTACAAATGATCTGAAACTGTTAATAGTTTTAAAATATAATTTCACTTTGGGAATCTATGTTAAGGAATTGAACTAAACTGAGAAAAAAGATTTATGCTCAACAATGTTAGTCACAGCATTATTTCATGGCAGAAAACAAAACGGTATCATCCAAGTAATAGAATGGTGTAATAATATAATATTTAGGTAAATTGTGCTGAATACATACAAGGGACCATCATGAAACCTTAAAAACTGTTTAATGATGTGGGGATGATGTTGCTGACATAACGTCAGACAAAAAGGCTGTTTAAAAACATTTATAGTTTACATACTTTCTGTGTGTTGTGGCATAGACAAATTAAGGGGTTTTCTACCCCACTGTCAGCATCTTCGATGGTCAACAAACCCCTATGGTCAATATTGACAGAAAAGCTGTCCACAGATGGTGGTTCGGTTCTTTCTCCATTCTGTGGGTTACCCAATCCCCTTCAAGAAATTCCTCCAATCACAGATTCAAGTTAAAACATCAAACTGAGAGGAAAAATAAACATATGGCTTAATCTTACTTGAGTAAAAAAAAATAAATTAAAAAAGACTAGGCGACAAGAAGTGGGAAAATTCACAGTAAGCTACAACCTACCAATTTGAGAAGGGAGAGTATAGAGAGGACATTAGATCTTTTATGATTTCCTTTGCAAGCGTTTCTACAGCCAGAGCTTTGTGTTATACAGCTAATAAAAATATAAGCAACAACAAAAATTAAGGAAAATTAGGAAATTACAGCCAAATTTATGGTATGTCTATTTTCAAAAGGTGATAGATATGAAGGTAATTTTAATTTTGCTTCTCTTTCCATGTGTGACTATGTGCTACAAATATAATGTAATTTGTTTCTTATGGGAACTGTCAGCCTCTGTGTTATTTGTGGCCTCCAAGGGCCGAAGGAAGGGTACTTGAAAACACATTTGAAATGCTGCAATGTGCTGAGTGGTATAGTGGAATTTGGGGTTTAATTTATTCTTAATAACACTTGCTAGAGTTATCTGTTGAACACCAAAATGTCATTGAAAACTTTTCAGTAAATTACCACAGCAAGTAGCTTCCAAATGTTTTGACTAGCTTTCAAATCTCAGCAATTTCATCCCTGTTTTTCCAAGATATATGTAAGAGCTGCGATTTGTCATCTCCATCTTTGTTTATTCAGGCCCTGCGAGGTGATCCCAACTGGAATGTTATCAAAGATACCCGTCTGGCAATAATGATAATCCTTTAGCATCTAGATTAGTTTGCTGTTTTATCCCACTAATGAATACTCTGGAGAAATATGGGTAATTTTACAGAACAAATTAACCTTAGAGCACAGCTACTTCTAATGTTCATTTTAGTGGACACCTACGAAGCAGAATAAATTTAAATACAGTTTAATCGACCCTTCCAGGCCTGGTAGAGATCAAACAGCTAGGACATAAATGTAATGGTAATTAACTTAAATTGATGCTAAGATTTTTTTTTCTTTTTTTACATAAGTCCTGAAAAATATCACATGTGGGGTCCTAATTCCAAACAAATAGAATCCAGGAACCAGGCAGCCGCCTTGTGCTATGTGTCGGTTGAGCCACAATAGTTCAGAGGTGCCTTTTGCCACCTAGAGACTCTGATTTTTAATTACTCTGCTATTTCCTGCATATCAAGCCACGACTTGCTCGACATGAGCCCCACGATGTGAGCTGCGTCTTGTTTCCCTCCTGCCTTCATTTCACTGCCGAATTGACAAAAGAGAACTCCGTCCCACTAATAGGGCAGTGTGGAAACTAATTGGTATTCCTTGTTTTCAAATATTTGTATCCTCAAGCCTCTCTGCCTAAAAAAATGCCTGACAGAGCCTCTTCATTATCTCATTATGCTGTAATTATTGCATACTCAATTGCCAGGGCCTGAGTGTAATCCATTTATGGTGCACATCAATATAAACTTGTGCCTCTGGAACTAGATGTAACCAAGTTTTAAAAACTCTAATTTAGATCACAGTGCTATTTGTCTCCTGGTGATTCAAGACATAATTCTTTTAATAAAAAGAAAAAAATTATAATCAATACACTAACTGGCCTGGCTTTTAAAGAGCTCTGTTGGTATTTCTTGGCCCTTTTCTTGCAGTATTCTCAGAAACGACCAACAAGCATCCTTTGCTAACTTCTGTGCACTTTTGCTGACCATGGCCACGTCCAGGCTGGTATCCTGTTCTCATTCTAGAAACTCTTCTGAAATTCATACAGCATTTTCTATTTTCAGTAGACTGACCATCACATTAGCTATTCTTTATTCTACAATTTTACTCAATGTAATGAAATTGGATACAGTCACATTTGAAATTTGATACAGTCATCTATCTCATAATTTACAGCAGAATGATTTGTAAATGGTACATGCTGAATATATACTTATAAAATGGGCTTCTTCAATGAGTCAAGTATATTTTCCCATTTTCTTGGGTGAGTAGATTCACATTCCTTTTAATTTTTACTCCTATCACCTTATTTTCAAGCTGCATAGATAATCAGTGGGGCAGTTATGTCATAAATCTCTTAATCTTTTTAATGTTTCTTATTTTTGAGAGAGAGAGAGAGAGAAAGAGAGAGAGAGAGTCTGATACAGGGCTCGAACTAAAAACCGTGAGATCGTGGCCTGAGACAAAACCAAGAGTCAGACGTTTAACCTACTGAGCCACCCGGGTGCCCTCTTTTCTGTCTTTACTGTGTTCTCCAACCTTTCATAATCTTCAAGTTTATTGTGCCCATTACACATCTATCCAATTTTAGGCATAGCCTGAATTTCTTCATCAGACATTCAAGCCAAGTACCTCCCAGTACCGTAGAGGTACCCTAGAAAAGGAAATTCCACAGACATATAAAAATAACAATAATCAGAAACTAAAAACAAACACAAAATAACATTAACAGAAGCCTCCCATGAGTAAATCAAGCCCACCTCCGACTTCTTCATGATAATGCCTTTCATTCCCTCTTAGTACAACCTTACCCCAAAACATGATCATTTCCTAATGGTTTCTGTTTCCAGTGCACCTTCTGATAAATATTCCCCATACAATGATATTTTTGAAACATAAATTAGATCATGTTACCTTCTTGCTCCAGACATTCTGACAGTTTTCCATCACATTAACATACAATTCAAACTCCTTGTCCTGGTTTTAAAATACCAGGATTCGGCACCTGCCTCACTCGAAAGCTTTCAATCTCATCTGTTGCCTCTTCGCCCAGTGTACCAAAGCAGTAGCATTACTTCCCTTCTTTTAACACTTCCAAACTATTCGAGCAACCTATTTCATTCTTGGAATTGCATTTATTACTGGCTAATATTTTATTTATTTACTCGCATCTTTATCCGTCTAAAGTTAACCTTCCCTGACGTCTACGCTACTGTCTCCTCAATGCCTAGAAAATTTCTAGGCATTCTGTGAACAGTTGTTTCATGAACAAATGCAGGGGCGATTCATTTATTGACGCTATATTCTCACTGGCAATGAGACATATCTACAAGTGTTTGAGGACAAAAGGTGGGACCAAGTATATTGGAACAACTGATTTGCCATTCATTTGTAGCAAATGATATACTAATAGCTTATATTTAAGGCAGTTACACTGCAAGCTAGTCACTGGGATAAGTGGTAAATAATATTTAATATAATCTTTAAAATAATCTAATGAGTTAATGACTATTCAAATGCCCATTTTTCAAAAGGAAACTGAGGCATACAGTAGGAAAAAGAGTTTTTTAAAGTTGTGTAGTAAGAGCTCAGGATCTTAGACTTCAATGACTTCAAAGTTCTTATATATAACAACTATGCTTAATATCTTTGTCTGAAAATCCTGAGAAAATGTAACGCATATCACCAGCTATCACAAAGGCACTAACGTAATAACCAGTCTATTTTCTGACAAATCTTGAATGACATCTTTATCATATGCAAAGTTCCTACTTAAATATTGATACATTTCAGAACTTTATGCTCTGTTTCATTTAGCTGTTTCTCTAGGTTTACAGGAGTATTTTAATCATAGAACTTTTATTGCTTTTCCAAACCTGATGATCAAATCTAATCCTAATTATCTTCTTGTTCAAGATTGACTTTGTTTATTTTACCCATTTATTTGGTGAAATAAATATTTATGCTACTAAGCCAAACACCAAGCTGAAATCCTATTGAGATTTTTATTATGATTCTGTTATTTTATTTTTAGTTCTGTATTATAATTTAATTTATATGATGTTGAGTCTCCCCACCCATGGACTTAGGAAAAATTATTTTATATAAGTCTAACTTGAAAGATTTTTAGTAAAATTTCCAAGTCTTTTTATAAAGCTCTGTAGAGTCTTCTTTGGTTTATTCTTAAATTTGTCTTCTCTTATTGTGAAAGAAAACCGTTTTGCTATTGTGTTCTTATATTTTCTATGTTATCAAATACGTAAACTATTTCTATTTGTATTCTATATATTCTTTTATAGAGTGACCAAATGGCTTTAACCTTTCCCTCAGCCTGACCAGACTTGAGATAGACTTCTTGACGCTATGCCCTGACCTGCCTTTTCAGAAGCCATTTAACTTCGAAGATTGCAAATTCTTTTTCTCCTTCCCTTTGAGATATATAAATATTTCTTTAAAACTTCTTGCCTGGGGCACATGGGTGACTCAGTTGGTTAAGCATTCTACTTTGGCTTGCATCATGATCTCACGGTGCATGGGTTTGAGCCCTGTGTTGAGCTCTGTGCTGACAGCTCCGAGCCTAGAGCCTGCTTGGAATTCTGTCTCCCTATCTCTCTGCCCCTCCCCTGCTCACACTCTGACTCTGTGTGTCTCTCTCTCAATAAACATTAAAAAAACAATTTAAAAGACACCCACAAAACTTCTTGCCAGTGTTACAGCCCAGTAATGTTTTTCTCAATGATCTGGGAACCATTCTTTGGAAATAATATCCTTGAGTAAGATACTGCACTCTTCTGGCCTGCTACCTTTGAGTTTCTTTTTCTTTTCTTTTTTTTTTTTTTAATGTTTTTAATGTTTTTTTTTTTTTTAATTTATTTGTGAGAGAGAGATAGAGACAGCATGAGCAGGGGAGGGTCAGGGAGAGAGGGAGATACAGAATATGAAGCAGGCTCCAGGCTCCGAGCTGGTTGTCAGCACAGAGCACAACATGGGGCTTGAACCCTGAACCATGAGATCAGGTCCTGATCACTGAAGTTGGTGCTTAACCGACTGAGCCACCCAGGAGCCCCCCGGGGCCCCCCTATCTTCCAGTTTCCACTGGAAGGTAGGAGCCTCACTTTCACCAGTGCTCTAAGTTGTAAAACAACTTTTTAACAGGGAGATACCAGATGGTTTACTATTTCTCCCCCTTGGTAAGGGGTAAGGCTAATTAGCACACATCCTAAAATCCCCTGACCCTAGCTCTTAAAAACTCTCTATTCTTTCTTTTCAGCAGACTTGAACTTGGACTGAGTTCTGGCCTGTCTCCCCTCTTGCAGTAGTCTTGAACAAACTCTTCCTCCCCTGCTTTACTCTGACAGTGCAATTTTTTCTTTCTACAGAATTCAGTAATGTTTTCTAAACCCCCTTGTGTTTTTCCAGATAAATACTTCAAAAGAAAAATACTGATGCCTTTTACTCTTCTCATTCTAAATTGCTTTTAAGTGTTATTAATAACTTACACAATAATTTTCAATGTTAAGTTCCAACATACATTATTGCATTTTTTAAAAATTTTTTCTGAATTGTGGTTGACTCCAGAGGCATTTTTGTCAGATTTTTTTGTTGTTGTTTGTTTTTTTGTTTTTGGAATCCAGTTAGCTCCACAAAGTTAACTCTTGAAACTTTTCGTGTAACATAATTATTGTAGATGTTCTCTGTTTTACAGAATTGATCCCTCAAGCATTTTCATCCCCATGATTACATCGAGAATTTTGATAACTATAAAAATTCACTCTAGTCTTTTGTCTAGTTAACTGTCCTTTCTTATGTAAGTTTTTTATAATTTAAAATCTCTAAAAGGTATTTACAAAAACCCATCAGATTAATGCAAAGTTTGACATATTATTCTGTTACATTTTAAAGTTATCTCATAATTGCATAGGCTTACCATGTAGCATATTCTTTGCCAATTTTATGGTTGCATTTTTCTTTTTCCCTTTTAATTGTCTTTGTCATGTTTGCATCTATTTTACTTAATTTCTCAAAGAGTTCAGCTGGCATCATATTATTAATGAATTCAATTATATCCAATTCCTAATTTATGAATATCTGCTTTCACTTTTATTAGTGTTCTATTCCTACATTCTTTAGTTGAATTTTGCTACTTTCATACTGTTTTCTTGAATTGGAATTCAAGTCTCTCTTTGATCCTAATTGTAAATACCACATCAACACTATATTATTTTCAGAGAATATATCAACTATCTATGGCATATTTAGCTAAAAATTACAATGGAATTAATTTCCTAAATCATAAAAAATACAGGTTTTACTCTCTAAGTACGTTGTACTATAAGAGTAAATACACAGGGTGAGGGGAAGCAGTAGATGTTTCTAAACCTTTAGGAATTAAGAAAGCTTTCTTCCTTCCCTCTCAAGTCTTCTTAAATAAAGCAAATAGGATAACAATGAAATTAAGTTATGTTAAAATTCATAGATGTAGGCAAAGGTATATTCATAGCTCTAAAATCTCTTGTCGAACTTAAAACAATACAATTTAATTAATTACACATTTTATATTATGCACTTATCTCTAAAAACAAGAAGAAACAACAATAAAGACCTACACAAGTACTGAGTACTCAGCACCCCAAAGGGCCTTAGAAGCCTCTATCTTTGCAACACAGACTGAATAGCTATGTCTCCTACACGTGCAAACTTCTAATTATAGAGAGCTTCAACTCTATCCTTTGCTAGTATGACCGTGATCAAATCATAGAACTTTCTAAAGTCCCAGTTTTAGCAACTTTTCAAGAGAGTTACCAAGATAACACTTCCTTAGTAAAAAGTTCTTAGATTAAACAAAATAGTATATATTTTGTGCTGGATACTTGGTGAGCATTCAGATTCTCTGTCTCCCTGTCTCTCTGCCCCTCCCTCCCTCGTGCTCTGTCCTTCTATCTCTCAAAAATAAATGAACATTTAAAAAAAAAGAAAGAACACCTCTTCTAATAAGATCAGTAAATCACATATGAGAAATAGAATAAATTAAAAGACATCAGCTTAAGTAAGATTTAGTCTAGAATAAAAAGATTCATTTGATGTGTGATAACATAATATATAATAATATATATATTTAACAAATGAATCAAGTGATGTTAAGAATTCTTAAGAAAAGACGTTTTCAACTCTTATTCCTAATTCAAGTGATTACACATCATCTTTAATATATGAAAATATGTCTATCTTAAACAGCAAATATTTTACTTAGTGGCAAAATGTAGTATCATTCTCATAAATGTAGAAGTGAGACAAGAATTTCATCAGCATCATATTTCATAGCATTGTCCCAAGAAAACTATCCAAAGTAAGAACACAGG
This sequence comes from Crocuta crocuta, assembly GCF_008692635.1. Classification (NCBI taxonomy): domain Eukaryota; kingdom Metazoa; phylum Chordata; class Mammalia; order Carnivora; family Hyaenidae; genus Crocuta; species Crocuta crocuta. The sequence goes on from NW_027532163.1 coordinate 1,914,417, forward strand.
ACCGAAAAATGTAAGTTATAATTTTTTGGGAAAGGGAAGATATAATGTTAAGAAAAAGAGGCAGGAAATGTAAATAATTTGGGGGCACCTGGGTGGCTCAGTCGGTTCAGCATCTTACTCTTGATTTCAGCTCAGGTCAAGATCAAACTCAGGTTCCTGAGTTTGGGCTTACGTCGCTAGTGTGGAGTCTGCTTGGGATTCTCTCTCTCTCTCTCTCTCTCCCTCTCTCTATACCCTTCCTCCAGTTGTGTTCTCTCTCTCTCTCTCAAGAAATAAGTAAACTTAAAAAAAGAAATACTTTTGAATTGGTAATTTATAAAGAAATTTGTAAGATTAAATAGTCTTCATATATTTCCTTCTATAACCACTTAGAAGTTAGGGTGAAGATTTCTAATAATAGTGACAAAATATAAAATGTGTGAAATATTCATATTCCTATTTTTAAAAGATCATTGCATCTAAAAATCTTATGATGGGCATAGTGTTAATAGTTTTTATTATAAATCACTGACATTTAATGATTGCCTTCAAAATGACACATGATAACCATTCTTTTGCAACAATTTCTTCAATTCTTTTTAAAATCATGTGATTGCAGTACTATTCTTTCCCCATTTGATGGATGAAGAGCTGAGATTAAAGATATGAAGCCGTTTGCACAAAAAGACACACCCGGTGAGTGCCAGAGATGAGATGTGAACTCTTCAGTCTGGTCGCTATCCAGTACTGACCTCTATAGCAGAATTGGCTAGTTCACACCTCAATGCCCAGTCTCCTCTTTTTTTATGAGCGGACACAGGATTCTGTTTGGGGTGAGAAGGCATCTATTGGCTATATACAATGTGGACAGACTAGCTAATACATATATATTTTTTCTTTCCCTTTCTCTTTCTAACTGCCCAAAATAGAAATGGAATTTTATAAGTGGAGCAGTGTTACTGCAACCATCAAGCATGAGGATCAAAGGCAAGTGCAAAGGGAATATTCAATACTAGAGATAAGGATATAGTGAGACAAAATCCTCATAGACTTCATTTGGGAACAAGTTAGTTACAAACTTTACTGGAAGGCAATTAGGGAATGAAACATGATATTTAAGATTTTGCCTACTACTAGTATCTTTCCAAAATTCTCAATAATAATACTATCCTTAATTAAATAACTGTACATCCAAGTAATGGGATATCATATCGATATTTTAGAAGTGTCTTGAAACCTAATAAATTGCTTAGGGAAATATTTATACATCGTTTGATGGAAAAATGCAAAACCGCTAATTGAGGCATACTAAAAATATTTTAAATATGTATGTATTACATGAGTATTCCCATAAATTTTTTAATGGTGGTGTGAGAAATTTTTGTGTGTATTTTTGAGTACTTCAAATGATTGGTAATAACCATACATGACTTTTATAACAGGTAACATATTTATAAAAAGAACTTTTAAGTTTATTTTGAAAGAGCGAGAGAGTGCTTGCACAAAACACCTAAAAAGCCCTATTCAATATGCCCCTTACATCTCTGCCTACACAAGCTATCACCTTATGACTAGCCTACTCCTCCTTGCACATCTCATCCTATCCTGATCTTTGTATGAACCAGACACTGTTTTAGAAGTTTCAGTTAACTGTCTTTTAACTGAAACACTCATACCTCAGAAATCTAATGGCTGTGTCTTCAACACTTTCAGGCCTCTTGTGATGTTTTCTTATTACCAAGGTCTACCTTCATCATATTCATTGAAATGGAATCACACTATTTGGGCATCTTGATCCATTTTTATCTTATTTTTTGTCAATGGCAATTATCATTATTGTTATTACTTGAGAGAAAACATTTGAGTGAGTATAATGTCAGAGGAAAAGAGAGAGAGAGAGAGAGAGAGAGAAAGAATCTTAAGCAGCCTCCATGCTCAGCATGGATCCCAACACCGGGCTCGATCCCATAGACCTGACCCAAAATCGAGAGTCAGACACTCAACCAACTGAGCCAACCAGGTGCTTCTAAAGCAATTACTGTTAACCACCATTTTAATTATTTTACATATCTGTTTAATAGTCTGCCTCACACAACTACAATGTAAACTTTATGATGATGAGGGTACTTTTTGTGCCTGAAACACAGCAGGCATTCAATAACTATGTAAGAATGAATAGATAAAAATAAGCCACTTTCTCCTTTGCCTTTTCTCTACTGAAGAAACTAGAGAATGAACACTCAGCTCTCCCAGCTACCTTCTGCAGAGCCATGGTCCTTATACCTTTCTGGGCAATGAGATATGAATGGGTGTTTGGTTGCCTCATGGAAAGATATTATTTTGAAAATAAAAACCAAACTTGCTCAGAGAAAGGGCTTATGAAATATTTGATTTTTTTCTTGCCTGGAATGAGAATATGAACTGTGAAGGAGAAGTTGCTATCTTGCTATCTTAGAGATAAAAGTCACAAAGAAAGGATGATAGAAAACAATAGAAAAAGAGCCAAAATGTTTGCTGATATTTCTTAATTCATAATAGTAGTTATAACCAATAATCATTAACTCCTTCAAACCCAAGCTCCTGGACATCTGCATTTAGCAGGAAAATACTCTTATTGTCAGAGATTGCTATCTCCTGGCAGCACGGGAAACTCATGGAACCTGTCACACTGGAAAATATTTGGGGGAAGAGAGTTACTGAAATAAGACTAAGGAATATAACTGTGTGTTTGTTTTCCACAAATGCATGGGCACTATTTTCATGCTCATGGAAAGAGGAGGCGCCCACTTGTTTAAATTGAGAAAAGGACATCCATTTATCTTCTAAGGCAGGGTGTTAGAAACCATCAGGATTTTGCAACAGTCAGTCTTGTAGATCAGAGATGCAATTAGTGAGATAGAGTAATGATACTGCTTGTCAGATAAAGAAGGAAAACTCATCTCTAACTTCTTCATGCATGTGATATAGCCAATGAAATAAGGCATACGGAAGAATGTCTAAAAACTGTGGGTAAAAGTAGCTTCGTGCTCACCAAAGACAAACCTATTATTACCCAAATAGTGCAGTTTAAGTATCCTTTTGACAATATTATTGAAAAACTTGCAACAAAGACCAACAACAATAAAAGGCGAACAGCATACAGGGCATAGAATCTTAAATATTATCTAAGAAAAGTCCTATATGAAAGTTAAAGCACACACTGACAGCTGAAGCTATTCCCTTCTCAATTCCCACCAATCAATGCTGTTAATGAACAGAATTTCCCTTAGGATGGTGTGGTGGAAAGAGCTTGGCCTATGAAATCAAACAGACATGATTCAAATCTCTGAAACCTCCTTGCATTAGTTAAACATGGATTTAGACACTTTCCTTGGCATGTCTTCAGTTTAGCACCCAAAAACTAGGCATTATCATACCTATCTTATAGGACAGTATGATTATTAGGTGATACGATGCATAGAAATGTCTTACAACATTACTGTTGAACCAGTAGCCAAGGGAGTAGAGTTCAGGGGAATTAGCCCATTGTCAGTAACTTTGTGCTGCATTCACTATATCTATTGAGAGAAATGGCCTAAAGTCCTAAGTGTGGTCCCAGGAGCCCTGACAGATCTATAATACCCTTTCAGTGGGTCTACAATGTTCTGCATTTTCTGATTGATTTATCTGTGTGAGGCCAGATTTTCTTCACGCATTTCAACCAAAAGAGTATATTGCAACAGATTAGAGGGAGAACTACACCAGAGTCCATGTGCTTTTTACCCAACCAGATATTAAAGGGATTTGCAAAAATGTTGGGGGAAAAAAAGGTGATTGTTCTTGTCAATTTATTTTGGTTTTGTTTTGGGAAATAATATTTTCCATAAAATGCGTTAAATGGGGAATATGTCAGTCATCTTTTTAAAATAAATTAATAAATAAATATTTTTAAATTTTCTGTTTAATTTCTGATGCAAAAAACATTGATATATTTAACCTTCATAAACAAAAATCACTGAGGAGCTTCAATATTTTTTAATATAGAATTCTGAGACAAAAATATTTGAGAACTGTAGACCTACACTACTATTCTTTCACATTCTACTCCAATCATTTAAGGTAAGCTTAGGCTGTCATCAATTTTCTTTTTCAAAAAAGTTTATTTACTCTGAGAGTGAGAGAGCATGAGTGGAAGAGGGGCAGAGAGAGAATCCCAAGTAGGCTTCGCGCTGTCAGCAGGAAGCCCAATGGATGGCTCAAACTCAGGAATGATGAGATCATGACCTGAGCTGAAACCAAAGTCAGACACTTAACCAACTGAGCCACCCAGGCATCCCTATCATCAATTTTCTTAAGCCAAAAAATCCAGATTAAAGGTATACCTATATACATCCAAAAATGCATCATATGATACATAAGTCATCAGTTTAGTTGATTAAAGTGGTCTTCTCATTTGAAATCTGTTTTATGATCTGAAATGGGCATTGCCATGGAATTTCAATTATGTGAAATTCACAATCTTATAGTACCATTCAAAATATGCAAGATAATCATGAAAATGTATAGGTATTTGCTACCTGCCTTCTAATCTGTTATGGACCTAAATATTGATAGTCCCAAGCCTCAACCAATAATGAAAGTGTTTGCAAGCCTAAATAATAATGAACAACATTGCAGATAATTATAGCATAAGCCTCTGTAATGGATGTACTCTGTAATGAATACTACTATATTAATACCAAAGGACAGGGAAAGTGAATGCTTATCAGGATAGGGGAAATATAATACTCTAAGAAATATGTCTGCAGGGTAATTTAGAAAGTATGTTTCAAATCTTAATGTGACCAGGAAAAAACTGAATTTCATTTGCAAGTAGGTTTAGGTTAACAAGGAATGAAATTCTTCTTGTGCTATTGTCAGTCATAAAACACAAACCATACAAATTAAGTGACCTATATATACAGATATCTCTTCTTTCTATCTAACTTGATGGATTACACACGTTTTATTGTAAGCAGAAAAATAACTGAATTCACTTCATGCAAGAGTACCTCTATCACAGAATTGTCCAGAAGGCTGTTTAGGCTGATGAATCTCCATTGTCCCTCAGATGCTTCCTCCAGACTTCCTCCTACACCTTGCTCTGGGCTGCTGGGGTCAGGGGTGGGGGTGACCTGCCAGCGTTGCACCATCCACCATATGCCCACTGCTCTATCCTCAGTTTTGTTTTGGCCAACAGGGGCAGCAGCGGAGAAGTGGTGAGCCGGCAAGGAAGAGAAAGAAGGGGGGGGAGGGGTGGAGATGGGAGGGAGGAGAGAAAGAAGAGAAATTGTTTCCTCCCTCTCCTTGTCAGCAGGCTGCAGTTTTTTACTGTGACTGGGGCTCTTTCTTCCCCCTTGAGGATCAAACTCCTACAGTTGCTGTTCTTGCCAGGTACCCGGTTCCAATCATTACCTTATATAGCCTCGCTACTTTGGGTGGACGGGGTAGTAAAAGCATCCAGAATTTACTGGTGTCAGGATGCCTCACCACCCCTCATCGGACTCCTCAGTCCTCCTCCTACCCCATCTCTGTAAATAGACATTACATTAAACTTTCATTGGACGTTCTTGAATTAACATTTTGGGTATGTCCTGCTGACGGTACAGCTGTTGTTTTGGAACCTTTCACAATTCAGTGTGATTTTTAGATGCCACGGGAGATTTTCCACCTATTAGGCTGCTATTTGGTAAACCAGACTGTTAATGAAAACTCATTAAGGGCCTAACTTATTCCCACTATAACGAATCAGGTTTAGTATTTGTTGGACTAGCCAATAAAGCCATCCAACCAGACTATTTTATATCATTGTATCCACAACACAGAAAAAGGCAAAGCTTTTACTGAGTTTTAACTTCTCCTATATTTCAAATAAATTAGATCGATGTAATGTTTACATAACTAGGAGCAAATGAGTTATTTTTAAAGTGAATGCTAACTCAGTTAATATGCATTTTTACTGGAGAGATGAAATGACAAGATACATGGATTCCTTACTGTTCAGTTTTTTAAAAAGCTAACAACAGCACGGGGTATCTAGGTGACTCAGTCGGTTGAACATCTGACTCTTGATTTTCTGTTCAGGTCATGATCCAAGGGTCGTGAGAGAGACTGTCAGGCTCTGTGCTAAGTGTGGGGCCTGCTTAAGATTTTCTCTCTCTTTCTCCCTCTGCCCCTCTCTCTGGCTGTGCTCTCTCTCTCCTTCTAAAATTAAAAACAGCAACAACAACAACAAAAACACTAACAACAACAATATTCTAAGTCCCTTACATATATTGATTCATTGAATTTCTTAAAAACTCTATGAGTTAGGTGCTTATCTTCCTCCTTTCAGTAGGAAAGGGCTTGGTCACAAAGTCATTAAGTCACTTGCTCCACATCAGGCAGTACGTGGCTGAGCTGGAAATATTACAAGAGTTAAAAGTAATTATATTGACCTTCGCACGTGTCCTTTACTTCTTTTAATAAAATTAATCAGGGGCACCTGGGTGGCTCAATCAGTCATCTGACTCTTCTTTTTTTTAAGTTCAATTTATTTTGAGAGAGAGAGAAAGTCTGCATGTGCAGGGGGTGGGGAAAGAGCAGAGAGAGAGAGAGAGAGAGAGAGAGAGAATTTCATATGATACCCACACTGTCAGCTCAAAGCCCGATGTGGGGCTTGAACTCACCAACTGTGAGATCATGACCTGAACTGTGAGATCATGACCTGAGTCAAAATCATGAGTTGGACACTCAACCAGCTGAGCCACCCTGGGAACTCCAATCATCGTGCCCTTGATATCAGCTCAGGTCATGATCTCACGGTTTATAAGATGGAGTCCTGGAGTTGGGCTCTGTGCTGAAAGCCTGGATCCTGCCTGGGCTTCTCTCTCTCCCACTATCCCTGGCCCTCCCTGGCTTACTTGCTCACTCACTCTCTATCTCAAAATAAATAAATAAACATTAAATTTTTTTTAATAAAATAAAATAAATAATCAAGTGTTCAAGGTGATTACATTGGCCTTTTAAGATACAGCTAAAATTCTATGACCTATATAAGTCAATTTTATTTTACTTTTACCCAATTATATTTTAGTTAAAGTAATTTTTACTAGAATATTATTTTAATCTGCTCTCTCATTATGTTTTTTTTCCATCTTAAGAGAAGAGAAAAATAATTATCAATGCAAACATATCATAATTAAAGATAAATGAAATAATATGATACCCAAGAAATAGCTACGTAATGTCTGTAGCTCATCCTTTTTCCAACACTGACACTGTTGACTCATCAAATATTCAAAAATGGCTGAGTTGTATGTGGTACTGTCCCTGTGCTGGTATTATAAAGGAAACAACACATATACTCTTCTTGGCTCTCATGGACACATCATGGGGGAAATAAATGTGAACAAAATCATTACACCTGTGATCATTATCATTAAAGAAGGATGTAAGATGTAATAAAAGTGAACTTGGGGGAGAAGAGAATAGGGGTAATGGGCATGGAGGAAGGCACTTGTTGGGATGAACACTGGGTGTTATATGGAAACCAACTTGACAATAAACTATAAAATATAAATAAAAATACAATTGAAAAGAAATAAAAGTGAACTTTCCAGATCAAGAAAATGAGGCAGAATTTTTCTGGGTTGAATCTCAACGTGAAGGAAAAAGGGTCCTGTCTAGATAAACTGAGGTTGTCTAAGGGAGAAACTCTTCCAAGGACAGAGTACACTTGCAGAAACAAAGGCCTGAGGGGAAGGGGAGTTTAGATTTTTCTCTGGAGTAAAAGTTCATCATTTTCTCTGGAATTCAGAATGTTCTAGATACTGAGACTTAGATCTTATGTTTTCACAAGGAAAGTAGATTATTTTCCACATTCAATTTATGAGACAGAATGCTTAAGAAACTCCTCTTCAAGTTTCTAATGTTAAGGTCATATTCCAGCTCATGTAAACTCAGTGACTAACTTTCATTTTTCATTTCCCCCAATTCCAGAGGGAAAATGCAAAACAAAGAGAACTGAATGAGGCTGAGACAATGTGGCAAATGTACCTTGAAAACACTCTGTGAAAGAACGGTCTCAAAAATCCCACTCAGGAAATGTGTCCATGAAAAAACTGACAAATGGAGAGTGGGGTACATTGTATTGTGAAATTATAATAGTGTAATGAGAACTACAATTAATGAATATCTGGGGCATTTTGCTTGTATTATATGTTAATCTTTATAAAATCCTTACAGTTTGGGTGCTTTTATCCACATTTATGGGTGAGGAAATTGAAAAGTTACATGACTTACACAAGTTTTACACCTTAACACAGCATCATGAACTTGGCTAGTCTGACTCCAAAGTCCTTGCTCCTTCCGCTCTACCTCTTGGAGATGAAAAACTAGTCCCCTTAAAGCAAAGTTCAGTGCTCACGTGGGAAAAAAGTAGGAAGACTTGTCGATTAAAGATCTAAAATATATAGGAATATATCATATTCAAAGTTACTCTAAATTTTTTTATTGGATTAAAAACAAAACTTGTCTAAGATTCACTGTTTTGAGGAGATGCTTTTAATAAAAATAGATAAATATATTTGTCAATATTGGGCTTTTGGGGCAAGAGTCAGTGAAATGTGGAAAACAGGCTAAACAAGAACGTATATACACAATTTGGGTCTCAGAGTATGAATGTTTCTTAAAAGCTAATTCCACATAGCCTTGACCACCTGCTTTATAAGAATGTATTAGAATTTCTGAAGGTGGATTCAATTTTATAGCTTGTAAAATATGCCAAGTCATTTTTTACATACTATACATTTTTCTTTTTCTTTTTTTTAACGTTTTATTTATTTCTGAGCGCGCGCGAGAGAAAGACAGCGTGAGCAGGGGAGGGTCAGAGACAGAGGGAGATCCAGAATCTGAAACAGGTTCCAGGCTTTGAGCCAGCTATCAGCACAGAGCCCGACGCGAGGCTGAAACCCATGGACCGTGAGATCACGACCTGAGCTGAAGTCAGACACTTAACCAACTGAGCAACCCAGGCACCTCTATACAGACATTTTTCAAATTTAATACCGTTGAAAACCTAGAAACAATCATTGTAATCTCCATTTACAAATGGAGAATGTGAAGCTTAGTAAGATTATACAACTTTCACTTAAGAATCCATTAAGAATATTTGTATGTCATTACAATCTAGCAGGGGATATGCTAAATGCTTTACATCAATGATCTCAGTAAATCCAACACTATTAGATAAGGATGATAATGATAATAGCAATGGTAGTATTGATGATGACCATGATAATATCCATTTTACAGGTGAGGACCTTGGTTAAACATCTCAATCCACCAAATTCTACATGCTGAACTTAACAAGCTAAGGTTTGAGAGATAACTCTGACAGTCAGAATTCCTAAAATAATCCCTTAGGAAATTGTAAATTTACCACATTTTTAGCACAGTCATAATTCCTTGCTTCACTCTAGTGACCACCCAAAGAATACAAGAGAATATTATATTAATATGTGGAGCTTAAAAGACAACTCTAAGTAATGGGGCCATGAGACCTGATTATCATCCATCTGTGGCAATTAGACTAATGACTTCCATTCTAGAAAGAACTATTGCTTTGGCATCTCATTTATTTCATTACACAAGCTCATTTTTCCAGCTGTGATCATATGCTGACTGGGATATGCATAAATGAAAATCACAGGGTTCTAAATACCATAATATATGTATTGGTTTGAAATCTAACACCTCAGAGACTTCATGGGAAATTGCTTCTGGTTTAGGAATATTTTAATGACCTTGGCCCTGAAATGCTCTTAGGTGGCCAATTCAAGCAAGAGCGGATGACATTAAATGAGAGAGCAAAGACTAATTGGTTTTGAACATGAAAATGAGTAAATATAAATTTATAAATAAGATTTAAAATGTTTGGGTTGTTAAACCAAATCATAATATAGGATGACAGTCAGGAAGCTCTTAGTTATTGCAACTTTATGTGATCTTTGTGTCCTCTGATCCGATCAGCCTCTTTATCTTCTCCTTTCTCCTATTCTCTATGTAGCCTGCATATGGCTTAAGCTCCCTCTTTCAAATGTCTGCCTCTACTAGAAAACACTATGGATAATGCATTTGCTCCCTTCATTGAGTCCACTGCTTTCACTTTACCACTCACTTATGATTTTAAAAATGTATGCTTTGATGGAAATAATACAATTAAATTGATTACAAATACAATGATTAAATTGATACAGAGCTATGTTGATTAAAATACGTATACATGTTAACAGATATAAATACGAATAGAAGAATCAGCACCATAAAAACATTCACTGATTCATTTCAAAAAAGAAGTTGAAAAGATTGAATTTATTTGCCTCTTCTAAAGATTTAGAAAGAAGAAAAAGAAGGTGATTGAATCTTATAAGTGCATCTAAAGGTCACAAATCACTTACTATGTATGTGAAAAGCTAGTTCAACCAAGAATGTCTTGTTGTAATTTATATAAAACCACACTTAGTCCTGGATTTCAGAATGGAAAAATAGATAAATTAGGTAAATGTTCATTTTCCTGACTTTTTTTTTAAATATTAGAAAAGCTATTCTCAATAAGAAATTTATATAACCCCAAGAATTTCTTAAAGATTTATGACCCATAAAGAATTTAAACATTCTGGGGCGCCTGGGTGGCTCAGTTGGTTAAGTGTCTGACTTCGGCTCAGGTCATGATCTCATGGTTCGTGGGTTCGAGCCCTGAGTCAGGCTCTGTGCTGACAGCTTAGCTTGCTTTGGATTCTGTCTCTCTCTCTCTCTCTCTTTCTCTCTCTCTCTCTCAGAAATAAATAAGGATTTTTACAAAATTTAAAAGAAAAGAATTCAAAAAACTCCCTGTCCTGCCCATCCTTTGTTGGAGGCCACTATTGTTGGCAGCATGCCATGAGTTCAGAGGGTCATACCTAGTGAGGAGATTAAGTGTGGAACTATTCAACCTAAATCATATTTGAAAGAAGGATATATTGTCAGCCTCTTTGGGATATTGTTGAAGAAATTATTCTGAAATTGAAACGTAATGATGTTCCTAAGGGGTAGTAAAGGACCCTGCAGTATCCTTATTCCCATAGAGGCTCAGATCAGCTAATCGATCTGACATCCCTAACGATGGATCTCTGTTTTGATGTGGACAAAAATCTTATGAACAGGGCACCTGGGTGGCTAATTTGGTTAAGCATCTGACTCTTGGTTTCATCTCAGGTCATGATCTCGCGATTTAGTGAGTTCCAGCCCCACGTTGGGCTCTAGAGTCTCTCTCCTTCCCTCTCCCTTTACCTCTCCCCTGCTCATGCTCTAAATAAGCAAGCAAGCAAACAAACAAATAAATAAAATTTTATGAAGCTCATTTGAAAAAAAGGGAAGTTAGCTTTTGTATTGATTTATGTTTAGTATTTATGGAATTTTGTTGTGATTTTGGTTGTTTTTCAATTATTTAAATAATAACATAACAATTACCCTTAAGATAATTTTCTGTATGTATCTATTCATAAATAAAGGGATGGGCAATTTTGAACAACAAGTATGTATTTGTAAATATATATACACATACATGAGTTTTTACAAATGATATCATACTATAGAACTTATTTTGTAATTGGTTGTATGTGTGTATGTTTTACTTAATAACATGGTAGGGATGTCTCTTCGTATCTGTACATATAAACCTGTCTTATTCTTTTTAGTTTCAAAATAAGTATTATTCCATAAAGTTAATATAAAATGGGAAGGAAGATATGGGGTTCTTAAGATTGCTAACTGCTAACTTGAGTACTTACTAAGTTGCTGATTCTAGTAATAGGTGCTTTACATTCAAGCTCAGTCACTTACTAGCTGTACTAATTTAGTCATTTTTAGGCTCTTTGTGCCTAGGTTTTCTTATCTATAAAATGGCAATAATATTGTTTTGAGGATTAAATGATTAATTCATTCATCCAACATATTCAACAATTACTGAGCCCCTACTATGTGCAAGACAGATCTAGGCACTTTGATTCTGCACTGAACAAAGCTAACAATGATTTGTACCCTCTCATGAAACTTACACCATAGCAACGGGAATGCAGAAAATTAGGTGAAATAAGGGGCACCTGGATCGCTCGGTTGGTTAAGTGTCCGATTCTTTATTTTGGCTCAGGCCATGATATTACAGTTCGTGGGTTAAAGCCCTGTATCACGCTTTGTGCTGACAGCATGGAGTCTACTTGGGATTCTCTGTTTCCCTCTCTCTCTTTCTCTCTCTGTCTCTCATGCTTGCACTATCTCTGTCAAAATAAATGAATAAAAAAAAAGAAAAGCAAAATAAATATGTAGGTGATATAGCATGTTACAGTAAGTACTATGCACAGTAGAAAAAATAGAGCCTAGTAGGAGGCAGTAGGCCTCCCTGCACTAGAGAACTTTCCTCTTTTTTTAAAAATTTTAATTCTTTTTTTGAGAGTTTTCAATTTATATAGATGCTTAAGATAGTCATCCTAGGGAAGGTGGTATGAGTAATGACTTGAAGGTGGTGAGTTATGAGATTATTAAAAGTCTGCCAATTGGATGATACAGGGACTGCCAAGTCTCAGTGTAGTTCTGTCATAAACTGCCCAAGGAAGAACAAGGAGGATGGTGGGCCAGAACACAGTGAGTGAAGAAGAAAGTAGTAGAAGAATAGGTTATAGAACTAAGGAGGACAGGAAGACCAATAAAGGAAGTCTTTGTAGAACAGTAAAAGAACTTGGACATTGCTAGTCTGTTTCAGAACTCAGATCAGAGCAGTGGCATCATGAGCTTTACATTCTAGAAGATTCTTTTGGCTGCTCTCTGGGAATAGCTCTGAAGTGAGGAACAAGCTCAGAAACATTCTAATTAGGAAGGTACTGCAGTAATCTAGATTAGAATCCATGGTGGCTCTGACCAGGATATTACATGGAAAGGGGTTGGGAGTCATCAAATTCAGATATAACTTAAAGGTCAAAAAAACAGGATACATACAGTGAAGAATTGAATTTGGGGTGTGGGAGAAAGCATATTCAGGGATAAGTTCAAATATTTTGGCTTTAATACTTAGAAGCATGAAGCTGCCATCAGATGGAAATGGGGGAAACTGTGAGATATAGATTTAGCAGAGAAAGTCAGGAGTAAAATTTAGGTCATGTTAAGTTTGCAATCTACCTAACACCCAAATGGAGACACGGAGAATTCAGTTGTCAAATTACATAATCAGTGTTTGGAAATGGCTCTCAGAGATGCTCTGATGTAAACTAATTTTGTTGGTTATGCAACAGGTTCCTAAAGAAGATGATTATGATGCCTCACGAACACTGAATACTAGGTTAGTTGATGTAAAATCTCTTACCACATTTCTGACTGCTAGCTGTATGTGCATGGCTTAAACAAGAACTGACAGGTTATTGAGCACTGGCAAATGCAATGCCACACAAATGCCATCTACCGCTTTATTAAATTCAATTAGATCCATTAGATTCCTACCATGTCTAAGTGCCAGACCTAATTCACCAGGAAAATAGGTAGTAGAAGGAATTGCGCTACCTCTCACTCAGGCTGGGAGAGCTTCTGTGTTCTGATGGAATCCACAGAGATTGAGAAAAAGAATCAGCTCAAACCAGTAACACCAGACCTCTCTCTGAGCTTAGTGACTTGATATGACAATGCCCTAACACTGAAGTGTCTGTGAAAAGGTACCTAAGGAAAGAAAGGCAATTCTTGTATTGGCCCATCCTCTGAAGAGATTTTCATCTTCACTGTTCCGCTTGAGGTGACCAGCGATTTTCTGTGGCTCAGTGAAATGGTCATGCCTTATTCTATACCTTTCTTGACCTAACAGCATTATTTGGTAAAGTTGATACTTCATTAATGGGACATCATTCTCTTTTGGTTGCTGCTCCTTCTCTGTATCTTTTACTTATTTACCACTCCCACCTCCAACATTGCCAGCTTGCTTTTCTCTCAGTTTCTCCGAAAGCAGTTGCAACCTTCCCCATCTAAATCACTTGGTCCTTATTTCTACCTTCTATGGTATATTCAGTTGAGAAACAAATTATTTTATCTCTGACTTGATCATGCGTTCAGAATCCAGCAATTCCCATTACCTCCACTCCTACCATGGTCCAAACATCTTCCAGCTTTTGCTTAGGTTTGTATAACAGATTTCTAGAGATTTTCTCCTAGTATCCTTACTCTCCTTCCCACCAGTTGATTCCTAACACAGTTCCAGAGTACTCCTTTAAAAATGGAAGTCAGATGATTGCATTCCTTTCCTGAAAATCTGTCAGCACTTTTTCATTTAATTCATACAAAGCTCTACATAAATTGACATTATCTCCTATTGCTTCAGGACTTTTTCATTCAGGTTCACCCACATGCGTTTCTTATCAATTCTGAAATATTTTAAAGGCACATCTGAAATACCTTGGGACATTTGCACTTGCTGTTGCTTCTAACTAAAATGTCCTTTCTGACAATGCTATGTGACTCACTTCTCCCTTCCTTCAATTATCTGTCCATCTATTCTCTCCTCAGTGTATGACCCATCATAAGATGGCAAACCCTTTCTAAACTATCCTTTTTACCCAGTTTACTTTCCTCAGTACCATTTATCTCCATGAGAAATATCTTGCAAGCCCATTGTTAGTAGCTTGTCATTTTCCTCTCACGAGAATGTCACTTCCACCAGTGCAGGGATCTCGATCCTGATAAATAATTGTTAAACTAATGAATAAATTCTTCTTTCAAATGGTGTCTGTGTTTGAATACCCAGCAGAGAATTTCTCTCTCTTGATTTTCTTTTTTAAAAAATGTTCCTAAGCCTATTATCAGATTGAATATCCAGATGGTCAGGTGGATTACATGATTTTTGTCTTTTCTGTCTATCTGCATAGGACCCAATGCATCATCATGTCTTCTTTATGTTCCTTAAAAACTCCATATTTTCTTCTTGACTAGGGAGTATTTAAAAATTATGTTTTGGAGCGCCTGACTATCTCAGTTAGTTGAGCCTCCGACTCTTGATTTCGGCTCAGGTAATAATCCCAGGGTCATGGAGTTGAGGTCCATGTCAGGCACAGAATGAGTTAAGATCTCTCTTTTTGCCCCTGTCCCTTGCACACACACTCTTTCTCTCTAAAATAATTTTAAAAAGCAAAGAAAATTATATTTGAAAGTGGAAAGAGTCTGCTAGTGTTTGGAGTATTAAAAACCAGCAGCAATATGATCATTTAAAGATTACACAAAATTCCATCACCTTCATGTTCTCCATCATGATTGTTTTAGTGGTCATAGCTAACATTTACTGAGAATTTACTGCATTACCTACACAGTTTTCAATGACCTGTGTGAACATCATAACGCTGTAAACATTGTAAACACTGACTTGTTTAATCTCAACAACTCTATGTGATTGGTACTACGCACTTATTTTATGGATCACTTATCCTATTTTACAGATGATATAATTGAGATAAAGTGATTTGGCTCACACTTTTCGTAATATAAACATCCAACCTGAAAGTGGTTGGTTAACAGGAATTCAAATAATGAGCAATAAACTTTACTACCAATCTGCAGCTATTAAAAGAGATGAGGTGGGTTTGAGTTCAACATGGCAACGTAGGAAGATTCTGAACTCACTTCTTCCACAAATACACCTCATCTCCAGCTGCATACGGAACAATTTCTTCTGGGGGTGGGATCTAAAATCTGGAGGAATAAATCCCTCATATCAGGCAAAGGAGAAACAAAACAAAACAACATCAAAGCAGATAAGAAGGCCGAGATGTTGGGGCGCCTGGGTGGCTTAGTCGGTTAAGCGTCCAACTAGGTCATGATCTCGCGGTTCGTGGGTTCGAGCCCCGCATCGGGCTCTGTGCTGACTGCCAGCTCAGAGCTTGGAGCTTATTTCAGAGTCTGTATCTCCCTCTCTCTCTGACCCTCCCCTGCTCACACTGTCTCTGTCTCTCCTAGAAATAAAAAAATATTAAAAAAAAGAAGGCCGAGATGCAATTCTGCCACAACTCCTCCCTGGTTGACCTCTTCACCTACCTAACCCACGTGGCGACCCACAAACGGGAGGGAACTCAAAACCCAAAGTTTCTGTCTGAGGAATGAAAAGCTCATCCCCCAAAGCCCCCACAAATGTTAAGACCTGCAACTGAGATATGAGCACCCAAATACTCTAACTTTGAAAAACAACCATGCTCACAGCTAAGGGACCCAAGGGTCTGTGGCAAAACAAGAAATAGCTCCTAAGGGACTCACACAGGAGTAGCCTTTGAAATGTGCCCAGATCTGATGTGAAGGAGGATCATTTGCCCATTTCAAAGCATTGCACTGATGGGCAGGAGCCTGCTGGAATATTATCCAAGCAATGAGGATGGTGGGCACCATTTTTGCACTTGCCTTCTGCCTTGTTAAAGCCAGCAGATACCAAATTTCCTTTTATTTTCTTTTTCTTTTTTTTTATTTATTCTAGGTTTTAAAACTTTTATGTTGTTATTATTATTATTATTATTATTATTATTATTTATTCTAGGCTTCTTTCTCCCAGGCATCTTTTTTTTTCCCCTCTAGGCTGTTTCTTTTTCTTTTGCTTTCCTTCAGTGGTTGTCATCTTTACACTCTTGCTGGTGGATGACATCTTTGTGCCCTCTCCTTGCCTTACTAAAGCCAGGGGGTGGCTTTTTAAATTTATTTTCTTTCTTTCTTTTCTTTTTCCCATGGATGCCATCTTGTCGTTCCCCTGCTGCCTTGTACCAAAATGCCAGTATATCTCCCAGAGGTGTATTTCTACAGGAAGTATCTGATTCAGACAGCCAATTGAAATGTGCCCCCAGCCCTTCCAAGAAAGGCCTGTTTGCATGCCTCGGAGCTTTGGCATAGGGGGCAAGCTTCTGATTTGGCAAGGAGCCAGTGAGGGTATTCTCAGGGAACAGAGACTGGTGGATGCAGCCTCTATGCTCTTCCTCTGCTTTGCTCTTGCTCAGTGATAGCTTCCAGAAAGAAACTTACATTCTTGTCTGGGGCTGTTGTGCAGGGACACTTCTAGATTTCTCGACTCTCCAGGCCGACAGGGCTTATGCATGCAATGCCGAAGGATTGTATATATTTGCATTCTATACAAAGTTCTGTGTGAGAGACTGGCTTCCAATCAGCTTAAATCTAGGTGCTGATTGAAATCTTTTCCTTTGGGATGTGAGCGAGTCTTAACACACCGTCTAACACTGGAGCTAATAAAAATAAAATGGGGGTGTCTGGGTATCTCAGTAGGTTAAGCATCCAACTCTTGACTTTTGGCTCAGATCGTGCTCTCACAGTCTTTGAGACAGAGCCCTGAGTCAGGCTCTGTGCTGACAGTGCGGAGCCTGCTGAGGATTCTCTCTCCCTTGCTCTCTACCCCTTCCCTCCACTTTCCCTCTCAAAATAAATAAATAAACATTAAAACAATAAGATAATTTTAAAAATAATAAAATAGACTGCTTGTGCAATTGCAATGGTTTGGGAGACAGCCAAGAGTTAGTACAAGCTTGAACAATAAGTTGTATCTTCTACATATAGTCACCCCTTTAAGATGGGAGTGATGGTTATTTCATCTAATACATAGAAGTCAACATATAGGGTCAAGCAAAATGAAGAAACAGAGGAGTATGTTCCAAATGAAAGGACAATATAAAAGCTCAGAGAAAAATTTTAATAAAAGTAATTTACCTTATAAGGGAAAACCCACTGGCCTCCTATGGGGCTGAGGAATGGCCAACCCACATTTGGCACATCCTTAGGAGCCTGTGAACCCACTAATAGAGCAAAAGAGGTACACTTATGTGAACTTTCACAATTGCCAGTTCTTTGTTGTTAATTTTATCTTAGTCAAAAGCCCTAAGTATTCATTAACTGTATAGTTCTGAACCTTAGGTCACCAAATATCCATTTAGCCAGACCCACTAGAAACCAAAGGAGTCATTTCCATCTTCTGAATGTTGTGCTGGCTTACCTAATCATCCATGTTATCATTGATTGGTTACTGGCCTATAAATCAGTTGATCTGGGGACCAGGTGTCACCATCTAAAATATGCTTCCATTTCAATTGTGTTTTCACCTGCTGCCATGCTTAGCAAAACACACAGGTGCTAGGTCAATAAGCCCTCCTTAAATGGCCAGTTGTCTGCAAACCCAAGCAAATAGCATCTAAGAGACAATTTCCAGAGGTATTCATGAAGAAAAATGAGATGAATCATCAGCATGCCACAAATAACACAGGGCTGAAGCTTCTACTAATGAAAGTAGTCTATGTAATACACAAGGTTAAATATCTCTTTCAAGAGGAAATGATAACTCACCTTGTTCAATTTGTGGAAGAATAGAAATGATGATAAGGTCACCAATGGGTATCATTCTTACAAAATCTCTTTAAATAAATTAGTTTTTGTCACAAGGGCAAAGCCAAATGGACACAGTAAGAAAATCAACACAAAAAAAAATGTACTCAAGATATCAGCCCCATCTAGTCACAGAATTCTAGCATTATTTTGATTGAATATGTCAGCCTTTTGAAAAAAAGGTGGGGGTTATGAAACATAATGATCTAAAGTTACTTTTAATTTCTTTTGTCCCCAACTCTGGTATCTGTCTGTGTCTGTGTGACTCAAAAATGAATGTGTAAGATAGCTTTAAAATATTAATATCTTC
The DNA here is from genome assembly GCF_008692635.1 of Crocuta crocuta. NCBI lineage: Eukaryota > Metazoa > Chordata > Mammalia > Carnivora > Hyaenidae > Crocuta > Crocuta crocuta. Next base: position 1,933,132 of record NW_027532163.1, read on the forward strand.
TGCAAAATTCAGTTTCCTCTAACGAACAAACAAAAGTCAAACATCTAGATTCCATTGACTTAGTCACTGCATCACTCACTTCCCGGCAGTAATTTTGGCTTCCTAGAGACATATGTGTATAACCTGATGACTTCTGTATCTCAATGTTTTGCATGAAGTTAAGTCTAGGAATAGCCTGTAATCCCATTAGAACACAAAGCCACATTTGGGTACCAATCAACAGCTAGCTGCCAGTAATAGTTTCTATTATGGTTTCTTATGTAACGTCACAGTGAGCTTAGGTGCGGTTGAATGATGTGGCCTCATATCACAGGTGAAAGAAGGAAGCCTCACAAAGATTCCTACAGATGTATGACTCTCAACAGACCAGTCTCAGAGTTTCAGCCCTATTTTTGTTGGCATGTACTTTTCAGGAATATGTCCCCTTAATTAAACTTGTAACACAAGGGGCGCCTGGGTCGTTCAGTCGGTTGAGCGTCTGACTTTGGCTCAGGTCATGATCTCACGGTTTGTGGGTTCGAGCCCCAAGTCGGGCTCTGTGCTGATAGCTAGCTCAGAGCCTGGAGCCTGCTTTGGATTCTGTATCTCCCTTTCTCTCTGACCCTCCCCTGATCACGCTGTCTCTTTCTGTCTCTCAGAAATAAATAAAATATTTTAAAAATTAAAAATATATTAAAAAATAAACTTGTATGAAAACCCCTCCCCAAAAAACAAAAAAGAAATCCTAAGTTATGAAGCTAGAGAAAGACTCAAGATGTCCAATGGACAGTACATTTCATTACCCTCTTTAGCATATTTTCTTTTTGCAAGAAAAGTTTGTATGGATTCAAATTAACAGAAGTTTATTGATGTACTCAAAATCTTGGCCACAGGAGTTGTTTATGACTCAAATATCAGAGTGCTATGTTCTAGTTCTAAAAGCTTGATACAGCTTACCCACCCAATAGACCTGGCTTATTAGCAGATAGTCATGCGAACAAAAGTCTGCTCAGTCAGCATAGCACTGCTTCCCTTGACTGTTTAGCCTGCCTTTAAGTCTGACTATTGTCTTCTATTTACACAATCATTCTCTTGGCAAGATGAATACAATTAGCAATCAGACTATATGCCATTTATTCCTCAACACTTAAACTATCCCTCAGTCACTATGGATAGAATTCTAGGATTCCATAGCTCTTGCTCTGTAGTTATTTGTGTGTAAATTTATTGACCATTTGTCCCACATTCTTTTTTTTTAATGTTTTTTTTTTTTTTTAATTTCTAGGAGAGAGAGGGAGACAGCATGAGCAGGGAAGGGTCAGAGAGAGAGGGAGTCACAGACTCTGAAACAGGCTCCAGGCTCTGAGCTGGCAGTCAGCACAGAGCCTGACGCGGGGCTCAAACCCACGAACCGCGAGATCATGGCCTAAGCAAAAGTCGGACGCTTAACCGACTAAGCCACCCAGGTGCCCCTGTCCCACATTCTTTCATTCAAGAAGTACTTACTGAGCACTTACTATGTGAAAATTAACCATTTTAGTCCCTAAGAGTATAAAGTTATCCCTAGGCAAAGTACAAACAGTCCTAGTCTTTAGAAACTTACAAGTCTAAAAGAGAAAAGAGAAATTAAACATATTATTAAAAAGAAAGTACACTGAGGGGCTCCTGGGTGCCTCAGTCAGTTAAGCCCCTGACTCTTGGTTTTGGGTCAGGTCATGATCTCATGAATTGTGGGTTCGAGCCCTGTGCCAGTTCACTGACAGTTCAGAGTCTGCTTGGGATTCTCTCTTTCTCTTTCTCTCTCCCTCTCTCTCTCTCTCTCCCTCTCTCTCTGCCCCTCCCCTGTACATGCATGTGTGTGTTTTGTCTCTTTCAAAATAAATATATAAACATTAAAAATATAATAATGTACACTGAATAGTGTGAATGGAAAAGTCCCTGGCACTATTACAACACCAGGAAAGTTCTCTCAGAAGAGATGTTGTTAACACTGGCTTTGAAGAATGAGTCTAAGTTCTTATTTTTCTATTATAGATGGTCTTAACTGAGTATGGATTTTATTGGATTAGTTCTCACAGGACATCTTTATTTCCCTTATCCATAAATTCATTTAGGGCATCTCATAGTTGCTTCCCCTTTGAATTGGACTAAATTAAGTCATATCTGATGATCTATAATATAAATAGAAAAAATATTATTTAAGTACCTATACAGTATCTAGCATAAATGGCCTCACAAAACTGTCATTATTGGTGTTCAGTTGTTTAAAGAGATTATGGAAATTATTACTCATACAAGTTCTTACTTGCCCTAATTCATGTACACAAAAAAACTCCCCTTACTTCCTTCTCTCCATTCAAGCCATCATCCTTTCATGGCCTGAAGAAAATCTTTTAGGGCAGCTTTACAAACAACAGCATCACTAATACTTTCGATACTTCTACTTTCAAAGAGAAGAGGTTTTAGGAGTCTCCTTAAAGCTTCATCATCTAGATGCTTTCAACATGAGCCCAAGTCTTTAGCATTTCAATAATTAGAAGTTTTCCTTGCACTTTGTTAGCATGATAGGCTTTTAAGGCGTAAAAATTCAAATTAGTGATGAGAGGTAGTTCTATGTCACCAAGGAGCCCTGAGGGGAAATGGTTGGTCTACAATAAGTAGGCTGTCCTGTTAAATCTTTTGAAGCTGTCTCAAGATTCCCTTTTGGATTAGCAGTTCCTCTCATTACCCCGCCTCACAGCTGCTTGTCCAACCTCTACGCGAGCTGCAAGCCCTTCCAGGAACCCTGACATTCACAAACTGCCTTCTTTATAATTTGATATTCATCAACATTGTCTACACGAAAAATATGAATATGGTTGTCAAAATGAGGATTAGAGAGCAAGGCTATAAGTTGATATTTAAAACCTGGTCAATACAACTTAATACCTTAACTCTTATGTAAAGTTTTCGTTACAATTCAGTCTAACGTATGAGCTTTCAAACAATGACAGAATTCCAGATTCCTCCCATGATCTTCATGATTTTTAAGACCCTTTACCATCTGGCTATATTCTATTTCTCATTCTTAGCTGTCATAATTGTCATTCTCTGGATGTGCATAAGACATATTTGCAGGACTTTGTATATTTGCTCAAACCCTAAATTCTCTTTCAGATCTTAACTCTGCCAAGTGGCATATGAACTGATAATATCACACATTAAGCCTTTTCAAATTTCACTTATATTTTCTAATTTGATAAAATTTTTACCCAGCTGGGGCTTTTCCTAAAATACCTTAACTAATTATTGTTTCTTAATGTCATAGAGTGCACATAGAGGTCTTATTCCCTCCTAATATATTAGCTTCCATAAAATTTCACTCTCTTCTGATTTATTAAAAACCAATTTTGCCTCAAAAGAATCACGCTTTTAGAGATCTTTTAATTTTTATCTCCATTACGATTTTTTTTTTTTGTTCTTGCAAGTGTATTCATTTGACTGGGCTTATTTTGAGCAAGATACCAAGTCTTTCTTTTCTTGTTGTTGTTGTTTGCTGTTATTTAATGTAAAACTCTCACATTTATTTTGTGAGAATTGTGACCCCCCAAAATTTATACTAGTTGGAGCCAATAAATTTATTCACTGGTGAATGATATGGTCCTAATCAACAGACACACAGAATGGAATTAATGTCATAGAACACTGAAGTCATTCAATGTAATAAATGTATATTTTATACACATTGTATATATGTGTATGCAAAATGCATTCATATACATGAATAGTGAATTGCTTCAATATTCATATTTGTATACAAATGTATACATATATAAATGTGTATAACTGTGTTTGTGTGACACACACAGAAGTATATATCTCCAACTATAAGCAACTTAAGGGCAAACAACTTTTTTTTTTTTAATGTTTTCTTTCTTTCTTTATTTATTTATTTATTTATTTTTTACAAATAGTTTATTGTCAAATTAGTTTCCACATAACACTCAGTGCTCATCCCCAAAGTGCCCTCCTCCATGCCCATCCCCCCTCCCCCCCACATCCATCAGTCCTCAGTTTTTGTCAGCATTCAAGAGTCTCTCATGGTTTGCCTCTCNAAACAACTTTTAATATCTGAAATATTTTAAGCTGAGTTTAAACAAGAGTCTCTTCATTACTCCAGACTGTTTTCTTCCCCTCGGGGCTCCCATATCGCCTTTTATTTCATCTAAAAATTTGCTCATGTGTGTATCTTTTGATTGTAACTTGGTGATATGCCCCTCAAAGACAGGAACCTACCAGTTCAGTTTTAAATTTCCTCATGGTATTGAGGCCCCTGGGTGGCTCAGTCAGTTGAGAGTCTGACTTCAGCTCAGGTCATGATCTCACTGCTCATTGGTTTGAGCCCCACATCGGGCTCTGTGCTGACAGCTTCGGATTCTGTGTCTCCCCCTCTCTCTGCTCATCCCATGCTCATGCTCTGTTTATCTCTGTTTCTCAATAATAAACAAATGTTAAAAAATATTTAAAAATAAATAAATAAATTTCCTCATGGCACATTGCATACTGTAAACACTTTATAAAGATCTTGCTAGTTGGCACATTTTACTCCATAGAAATAATAAATTATATTCAAAATGATAAGCAAATAAAGGAAAATCTAGACATATTTCTTAAGTTTTTATATTATGAAAAAATGGTGCATTTTATAAAGGTTGAAACAACTTTGTCATATATGATGAATGTTTTACTCATGTGACTGTATTCCAGCTGCCATATTCCTAGGGATTCTGACCTGAGTTCCCCCCCAAAAATTAAGGTGTAAACATGTGACTAAAATGTTTGTTAAATTTACAGAAGTATGTTAACATTTCCTGCTAGAGGCCAGAAAGAATGGGAGGAAGTCGTGGTCCCCAAGAGTGAATTGCTACAAAGGCACTGCAGACACAGATCACACAGAACTGGAAGGTCTTTCCAAAGGAAACTATGCATGGGTGTGCGTGGGGGAGGAATGGGGGATGCTAGAGGCTCAACCAGTGACTAAGACTCTTGTGTTCATGTGACACAGATATTGGTTAAAATTGCTTTGTTATAAAAAATAGAACAGTACATATGTTTTGGTAAATAATTGAAACATAATATCTGATGTCTGATTTGGTGATGATTTGAAATACTATTTCCCTCCCAACCTCTTCCTAAAGTAACCATTTTATTAGTTTGTTTTGTATCCTTCCAAAACCTCATATTTGGTTATTTTTATTATTTACATTGTTCATATGTGTATATATATTTGGATGTACATATACACATATATATCATGCATATATGTATGCATATATAGATATATAGATACATATCTGAATTATGAAGTATCATCTTTCATGTTAGTGATCTTTTATTTTTTGACCATTTGACCCCTTTTCAGCTTAATAACCTTTCTTTCTTTCTTCCTTCCTTTCTTTCTTTCTTTTTCTTAAAATTTTTTTAGTGTTTACTTATTTTTGAGAAAGAGAAACAGAGTGCAAGCAGGAGAGGGACAGATAGGGAGGGCGCCACAAAATCTGAGGCAGCTCCAGGCTCTGAATTGTCAGGACAGAGCCCGATGCAGGGCTTGAACTCACAAGCTTTGAGACCATGACCTGAGCCGAAGTCAGATGCTTAACCAACTGAGGCACCCAGGGTACCCCAAGCCTCTCTTTCTTTCTAGCTGGCATAGTTAGGAGGGGCCAAGATGGTGGAGCAGCATGGAAATTTTTTGTGCCTCTCTCCTCCCTGAATCGCAGCTAGATCAACATCAAACTATCCTGCATACCTAGAAAACTGATGTGAGGTTTATCACAACAATCTGCACAACTTGAACCACAGAACTTGGCAGGTACAAGGCACAGAGAGGTGAACTGGGGGAGAGAGAAGTCGTGGAGGGTAAGGAGCTCTTTTGGCTTGTGGAAGGATGACAGAGATGGGGAAAGTACAGGAAAAGCACTCCCCCTCCTTTTCCCAAAAGCAGCTGGGGAGAAAGAGAAAGAGTGGACTGAACTAACTGGCATAGTTATTGGTGATGACTATTCATGAATAGGTTCAATTAAAGTGTGGTTTACAAATGTTCTCCTATCTGAGGGGTCTGCACTCAGGTGAGCCAACTCTTATACTGTCCCTAGGAATCAGTTCAATTCTCTTGTCTCCAGGTTATGCACCCGGCGTGTGACAAGGTCCTCTTACATCCACTTGGGTTGCAAAGATTTGGACCAGGATCACAGGTGCTGTGAAGGCATTACCTCATGGCACCCTCTGTGCTTTTCAAGGGAAAGATTCAAGGCTGTGACTAAGTTGGATTTTATTTACAGAAATATAAAGACTCATAATAAACAAGAAATTCTTTTCTCTTTACCCCTCGGTTTAAACTGAGAGGTGATCTTAAAAGTTCACTGTTGAGCCTTTGTTCATGGGTTCTGACGAACTGAATTTTCTTTTTTTGTAGGTTTTTGTTTTGTGGGTTTTTGTTTGTTTGTTTGTTTGTTCGAGGGAGAGAGAGAGAGAGAGAGAACCAGCAGGAAAAAGGCAGAGAGAGGGGGAGACAGCATCTGAAGCAGGCTTCAGGCTCTGTGCAGTCAGCAGACAGGCCGATACGGTGTTCTAATCCAGAAACCATGAGAACATGACCTGAGCCGAAATCAGAAGCTTAACCAACTGAGCCACATAGGTGCCCCAACAAATTAAATTTTCAATCAAAACTTACAAATGTCACAATAAGGAAATAATACATTTATATAATAATTTGTAACTTATTTGATATAAATATATAAAAAGTCACTTTTGCAAAAAAGTCTGTGATCCATATATTGGTATGTAGAATAAAAATATATAGTAATGTAGAAAAATCATCAAACTTCTGTAATCCATTACCGGCTATTTCATCTAATAGCCTGGGTCTTCGACTAATGAAGATAAATCACTAATATAATGACTAAAGTGTTTCCTACTGAAAGATTCGAGAAAATGAAGTCTATCATACAGACAAATATGTGATTTAATGTTATCACCACAACCTTGCCATTGCAATATTGAGGAGAGAACATTTTCCTCCCTGTTTTTTCTCACAGTTCAATAGTTTAGGATTCTCCACAAGATGGTGTCCTCAGTGTTACTCTACTTTCAAAACACTCTGTGATTTGACCCCAGCCAACTTGATCAGCTTCACTTACTTGACTTCCATTCTGCCACTCACTCTGAATCATAGACAAGGCTCTATCATGTGACCATAACTTCTCTGCATCATGACTATGTTAATATAATAATTAAGATAATATAAAATAAGGTTAATGAGTCCTATTTGTCAGGTTATTTTTGCCATCATTTATGAGCAAAACTAAAATAAATTTGTATACAATAACAAAGTAATAATATAATCCCATTACACACCCTTCTAAACAATAATTAGCTTTATAAATATTATGCTTTTCTACTTTTCAAAATATTCCTGGAATAAACTTTTAAAAAATAATAAAAATCAATGATTTTAGTAAAGTGTGAATCATTTAAATTAGTGGATTCACTTAAGGAAACTTGTATTTCAGATCAATCAGTCTGTATTTTATCACATTTTTAGTCTGATTACCTTTCACCTTCCTCAGTCTAGCATTTCAGCTCTGGTGAAAAAGAAACTCGTTGTTTTAAAGACAGTATGTTTTTCATTAATAGGTTTAGCAGATATTTTGAAATAGTTTAGTATGTGGAATATTTATCATTGCTTAATCGTCTTAATTATGTGAAAATTCTTCTGAAGCTGCTCTATCAATATACTTCTTGAAGGTCTCCATTTACTGTCCCTGTCACTTCATATCTGTGTCCTCCTGTGAAAGTTCTTATTAAAACTAATTTGTTTTGTGCACTGACAACCATGTATAAAAGTCAGCAGGAAATATAAATCATCCAATTATTCCTATTGAGGAAACAGTATGTAAGTGCTGATAGATTTAGAATGACGATTACTACAGCTTGGCATCAGTGTGCAGTTTAAGAGGCTTTGATGACTTGATTCACATTTGAATCCACAGTTCTTCCCTTTGTTCTTAGAAGATTATTTATTCCTACACACTCCAAGATTCACAGGATAGTGGGTAGAAAAGAGGAAAACTGCAGATAAATTATGGTGTGGACCTTCTTGTTGAAAGGTATCTGCTGCTGAAACAGATGAGGTTTATCAATCTGGAGTAATTATCACTGCCTTTTTAAAATCAATGTCAACTAAGCTACTTTCTGTGTCAGAATTCTCCTTAATCAGATTGATTCAAGATGTTAGAGTACAAAAAATAATGATCAGTCCCCTTAATTGAAACAGCCAGAAACCAGAAACCATACTTCTCTACCCTCTGACAGGGGGAAAACTGCTTATTAAAAATCTGGGTAAGTGGATAAAAATTGGTGTCACTCTCTGAAAAGCTGAAAACTCGTTGTGGTACACAACTTAGAGATGTTTAATAAAGCACCGTTGAAGACAGGGTGGCTGTTGCTTTGAAATGCAACATTATTTTCTGTGTTGTCTTAATGTTAGTCTTTGATGATGAATAAAGAAAACAGCCAATTTAAAACTAAGGGATGTCCTTCGAGAACAGAGAAAGCTGAGTGGCGCACTGAGAACAAATTAGAGGAAAGTAAATGTCACTGTAACACCCCACATGGTGTAGAGAACTTCTCATATGTTTTGTACTCTTCCCTGCTGGGAGCAGGGGATAAACTGGCTCAAAATTCTACCAAAGGAGTTAGGTACAAATACATTTACTTCTTTAAAAACTATACTCTATGTTCTAGTTTTATTCAAAGCTATTGAATATAGAAGAAGAAAGATTATATTCACTGATTTACTTCTGTCCTTAGAGAGCAGAGACAGACTCTGGTATAGACCTTACTTGAATATTGGCAAAGAGATTCAGGCTCTCCACAGACTAAGACAAGAAAGCCTCCCTCTAGGAGGTGTTCAGAGGGTCCCCCTCTGGCCCTATTCTAACCATGACCTTACCATAGAGTCAGTGGACCATGGAACAAAGAGGCTATGGCTACTCAGAGCCCACATGTTCCCTTTTCTTGCCCCAGATACCCAGGACCTTACCATGTCTTGCCTAAATAGCCTTATACCTTTTTCCATTAATCCAGTGGGAAACCTCACCAGCTCCATCCTCCCAAGGGCACATCATGTACCTGTTGACAACACACGTGCAAGAGGAGCTAAGGTGTATTTCTTTCTCTGGGGTTGTGGCTGAAGCTTGGATACAGGAACTAGAGCATTTATATGGGCACACAAAACACCCTTCACATTGCAGCAGTGGAGATAGTAAAAGAAGAGAAGTGCATTTTCAATACAGAGAATGGGGGACAACTCTCTTTGTATCACCACTTTCTATTTGAAAATCTACCTAAACTTGCACTTGGGTTTTGAGATTGTTATTGACATATATTTATCAGAGTAAGAAGATAAATCATTGTTTTTTTAAATAGCTGCTTATCTTGATTTATAACTTTAGATAATTTAGATTTATGGTATATGGACCCCGTTCGTAATCTTTCTTCAGAACCTACAATTGTTAACACTGGATCCTTTTAGAGTACTGAATTTCCCCCACCTCAGTTTCAAAGACAATTCTTTTTATAGTCCTTGATATATTAGATATAAGCTACATAAGCTCCTTTCTTGTCTTCTTCATCTAGAATACTATCTTAACATCTACTTATGTTACATAGAAATTACGGCCTATCGCTTCCGTTTTTACATGTAAACAATATGATTTTTAACATTTTTGTAAAATAGCATTTTCAAACAGACTGGAAAAAAAATAGGTGATTACTATGGCTCACTATCCATTCTTGTCTGACCCCACCTGTTCTCAGTAAAAGACAAGCATGATCCCCAAAGCTAGACTCATCTATCAAAGTTAACACACCAATTACCAATGGCTTACTCTTTTTGTTTTGTTCTTTTTGCCAATCAGTCCATAATTAACCATACTACTTGTTTAAATACTATTTTTTAAAAATCTAAATCTAAATGCCTTTTTAAAATCCTTATTCCACCTATTTTGTCATCATCAGGGGATAGATTAAACACCTTAGACTCTTAACTTTCTGGAAGATTCTAGAAATCATGTTCAATTTCCATTATCTGATTTCATTCCTGAGCCCTATGTGCTTGCCATGCCTGCCAGATCCTGCCACAATAACTGGGATTCTGGCTTGTCTAAATTCCTGATGATGCTTTAATTGCTTGCTCACAATTAATTCACCACCTAAAATACAAATCACTTGATTAGAGTCACAATTTGTCACAGTTTGGGTCCTCTGGAAATAAAAGCTGAAAGAGAGTTTGAGGTATAAGATGTGTATTAGGGATCAACACTTCCAAAAGTTTAGGAAAGAAAACAAGGTTTGTGAGAAGAAATCAGACTTCTATGCAGACCCAACAAAGCCTCAATCAGCTTCACAGAAGACTCTAATATTGCCCATGAGAGCTGTCTTCCAGCCAAACTAAATAAATAAGGCTCTGTACCTGTGCTTTACTCAATCTCCTGAGGTAGATGGCCCTGGGAAGTGCTACCTATATTAATACAAATGTCCTGATACTTGAAATAATCTTGAAAGACAAATAAGAAAATGGCAAATGGGAAAGCTTTGTAGATTAAAGAAACAAGCTATGTAAATGTGGCATAAAGAAAACAGACATAAATGGAAAATATAATACTGTTTAATGTTGGTGCTATATAATATAAAATAATGAAATGTGATAGAGAAGGTTGAAGAGTGAACTGAAGCTAAACCCAATGATATAAACAGTTACTGAGCTCTTTCTATGTGTAAGTTATTGCTTTAGGTGTTTCACATACAATAATTTAAAACAGTACTACTATAGAAAAAATGAGGTTGTGTATGTAAATTACTTATTTCTGGGCAAGTGTTCTAGACAAGTATACTTATTAAATATGTGGAACATCAGGTGGAAGAGGGCTAAGAGAAAGAACAGAAATATGAATATATACAATAGTCTACCCTCATAACTTTTATAACTTATACTTTATGATTGAAAAGAAATATTTAAATCATGTGATACTTAAGAGAATGATATGTAAAAGTGGGGTTACCTAAAGGTAATGATATATAATGATATATAAAGGGGTTACCTATACGTAAAGGCACACAAATCGATGTGTGGTTCCTGCACTTCACTCAAAGGAGTAAAATGTTGATACCAGCAAATTGTTATGTCATGTACATATACTGCAATCCTCAGAGCAACAAACACAACAAAAAAAGCTCAAGGACATACATTCAGAAATACTATAAATACATCAGTTTGGAATTTTTTTAAGTATTCTATTAAATTACAAGAAGACAAAGTATAAAAACCAGAGGTATAAGAACCAGAGGAATGAAACTGAAAACAAATGATAAATGGCCTACTTAGATGCTAAAGTATCAATAATTATCTCAAATGTAAAGTGTGTAAATACAAAAGACAGATTGTGAGAATAACAAAGAAAGGGTAGGGGCAACTATATGTTGCTTGGAAGAGATTCATTTCAAATTCAATGACATAAATACGTTGAAAGTAAAATATGGGGAAAATATACTATGCAAGCATTAACCCAAGAATAGTAGGAGTAGCTATATTTAATATTGATTCAATGAAAATGATTGGACAAAAAGACACTACTTAACAATAAAAGGATCAATCCACCAGGAAAACATAATGATCCTAAATGTTTACACATCTAACAATAGAGTCTCAAAAATAGAGGCAGTAAAATTTAATGGAAGTAGTGAAAAAACAAAACAAACCCACAACGATGGTTGAGGACTTCAGCACATATTCAGTAGGAATGTAGAATTGCACAGCACATCGTCAAATTGAATCGAATTGAAATGTATAGAATCCTCCATCCAAAGAACAGAACACACTTTTCTTTCCACGTATTTATGTAACATTCCTTAAGGTAAACAATGTCCTGGGCCATAAAAAGAAGTTCGACAATTTTAAAAGAATTCAAATCATGCAGAATGTGTTCTGTGATTATAATGAGATCAAAAAGTCAGGAAGAGGGAAAAAACAGTAAATCTTCTAAACATGTGAAAATTAAGCTCACTTCTAAATAATCCACGAGTAAAGAAGTCTCAAAGGAAATTAAAAAATATATAGAATTAAAAGCACAACATATTGAAATATGCAAGACGTAGCAACCTAAGTTAATACCCAAAGAAACTAGAAAAAGAAGCATAAAATTAAATTAAAGCAGGCAGAATAAAGGAAATAGTAAAGGTAAGAACAGAGGTTAATGTAATTAAAATATGCAAACAATAGCAAAACCAATTAAGCAAAAGTTGTTTCTTCAAAAACAAAATCAATAGAAGCTATAAGATTCTAGGAAGATTGCAAAAATTTAAAAAATGGAGAAGACACTAATGCACAAGTCACCAATATCAGAATTGATAAATGGGATATCACTACAGGTTCTGAAACCATCAGAAGAAGAATAAGGGAATACTTTGAACACATGTGTTTATAAAAACAACAATTCAGAAGAACAAATTCCTCAAAAAACACAAACTTCTCAAATTTAATCAAGATGGAATGTCTGAATATTCCTATAACTACTAACACAATTGCATATATATTTTATAAAGTCCAGAAGAACAAATTTCCAACCCAAAATGGTTTTACCAGAACTCTACCAATTGGTTAATGAAAAATTAACACAATTTCTACACAATCTCTTCCAGAACATAAATAGAAGGGAAAAATTCTCAATTCATTGTATGAAGACAGGATTACGCTCATATCAAAAACAGTCAAAGAAGTACAAAAGTAAACAAGTAAACAAACAAGTACAGACTAATATTTCCCAAAAAAAAACTTAGAAAAAAAGATTATGAACAAAATATTGGCAAATACAATTCAGCAATAATTTTTTTAACGTTTATTTATTTCTGAGAGAGAGAGAGAGAGAGCCCGTGGCAGGGGAGGGTCAGAGAGAGAGGGAAATAGAGAATCTGAAACAGACTCCAGGCTCTGAGCTAGCTGTCAGCACAGAGCCTGAGGTGGGGTTCAAACCCACGAACTAGGATCATGACCTGAGCCGAAGCCAGACACTTAACCAACTGAGCCACCCAGGCGCCCCAGAATTCAGGAATATATTAAAAGAATTTTATACCATGACTAACTGGGATTTAGTCTAGAAAGACAAAGGTGATTCAATATTCAATATTTAAAAATCAATCTAGGACGCCTGGGTGGTTAAGCGTCCGACTTCAGCTCTGGTTATGATCTCCTGGTTTGTGGGTTCGAGCCCGTGACGGGCTTTGTGCTGACAGTCAGCTCAGAGCCTGGAACCTGTCTTCGGATTCTGTATCTCCCTCTCTCTCTGCCCCTCCCCTGCTCGTGTTGTCTCTCTCTCTCTCTCTCAAAAATAAAACATTAAAAACTAAAAATAAAAAATAAAATAAAAATCAATCTATTCAGGGGTGCCTGGGTGACTCAGTCAGTTAGGCATCTGACTTCTGCCCATGTCATGATCTCACAGCTTGTGGGTTCAAGCCCCATGTGGAGTTCTGTGCTGACAATTCAGAGCCTGGAGACTGCTTTGGATTCTATGTCTCCCTCTCTCTCTCTGCCCCTTGACACCCTGTTTTCTCTCTCTCTCAAAAATAAACATTAAATATTTTTAAATCAATCTATCCAATCCTTGATATCAACAAGCTAAAGAACAAAGAAAATTACATAATCCAATAAAATAACCCAGTAAAAGTATTTAGCAAAATTCAATATACATTATGATAAATATTTTCAGCATTATTCACTACACCATTACAAGGAAATTTCCTTAACTTGATAAAGAGCATCTGCAATGATCTGTAGCTAATATTATACTTAATGGTGAAAGGTTGAATGCTTTTCCTTTAAGATCAAGAACAGGCAAGGATATTTGCTCTCACTACTCTTATTTACATTATCCTGGGAGGTCTACCCACAGCAATAAGACAAGAAAAAGAAAGAAGATTCACTGTTTAGAAAGGCATAATCCATCTCTGTTTACAGATGGCATAATTATCTAGGTACAAGTCCAAATAAATTTTAAAAAACCCCAAACTCCTATAATAGTAAAGGAGCTGAAAAAGTTTGCAGGATATGAGGTCAACATACTAAGATTTATTACATTTTTTACTTAGTAACAATGAACATATGAAAACTGAAATTAAAACATAAAACAATAATCACTCTAAATAAATAAAATATGTATTATATAACAAAACATGCATAGACTCTAATTCCTGAAAATTAGAAATGCCAGTTAAAGAAATTAAAAAAAAAAAACCTAATGCAGAATAACAGTGTGGTCATGTATGAAAAAATACAACATAAAAAAATGACAATTACCTCTATGATTTAAAGCAATTCCTGTCAATATCCTATACAGATTATTTATAGACAGAGAAAAGTTTATTCTAAAATTTATATGGAAAGGCACAGACTTCAGACTATCTACAGCTGTCTTGAAAAAGAAGAAAGAAGCAGATGAAATTACTCTACCCATTCTTAAAACTTCTTAGAAAACTGTAATAATCAAGTGTTTATGGTATTACCAGAGGAGTAGACACAGAATCAGTCAAACAGAATAGAGAACTCAAAGATAGAGAATAGAGAACCTAACTGATTTTTGACAGAACTTCAAGCAGTTCAAAGAAGGATGGATAATCTTTTCATCATATAATGCTGAAGTAATTGGATGTTCATAGACAAAATTAATGTTGATTTAAACATCACACCTTATCCAAAAGTTAACTTGAAGTAGCTATAAATCTTGATTTAAAAACAGGACACCTTCTTTACAATCTAGCCTAGGTGAAGAACTATTAGACTTGACATGGAAAGCACTATCCATAAAAAAGAACAATTCATAAGTTAGATATTATCAAAATTAAAAACTTTGCTCTGTAAAAGCTTATACAAAGAGGATGGAAAGATAAACAGCAGATGAGGAGAAAATAATTGCAAACCATGTACATGTCTCAAGACCATATCCAGAATACATAATAAACTTTCATATCTTAATAATAAATATATAATACAATCAAAACAAAAAATGGGCAAAAGATATGAATAAACATTTTACTGAAGATAATATATACATATCAAATTAGCATATGAAAAGATGTTCAACATCATTAACCATTATGAAAATGCAAATTAATAACACAATGAGATATCACTACATATCATCAGAATGGCAAAAAAATAAAAATTAAAAAATAGTGACAATAACAAGTTCCAGTCATAATTTCAAGAAACTAGATCTNCTAGATCATCCATGCATTGCTGGTGAAAATGTAAAAACACCACTCTAAAAAACTTATTGGCATTTTATTAAAAAGAAGAAAACCATGAAGGAAGGAAGAAATAAGGAAGAAAGCAGGGCAGTAAGAAGGAAGGAAGGGAAAGAGGGAGGGAGGAAGGAAGGAAGGGAAGGAAGGGAGGAAGGAAGGAAGGAAGGAAGGAAGGAAGGAAAGGAGGGAGGGAGGGAAGGAAGGAGTGTGGTTCGGAGGAAGGAAAGAACAATTATCATAAAATCCAGAGACTGCACTCTAAGGAAATTTATGTGTATAGAAAAATCTGTACAAATTGTTCATGGAAGTTTTATTCATAGTAGCTCAAATCTGGAATCAGCCTAGACATCCTTCAAAAGATGAATGGTTAATAATGCTATGATGGAAAACTCCTCAGCCATAAAATAACAAAAACTTTCATACACAACTTTTGTATGAGTTTCCAGAGAATTATATAAAGGGTTGGGACAGTAGATTTGATTATAGAAGGACAAAAGAAAAGATACTCACGGTGGTGGAGCTGGCCAATATCCTGACCATAGAGGTAGAAACATGAACCCACATACATTTAATAAAACTGTATAGAACTGAACACACACACACAGACACACACAATCTTTTTTTTAATTTTTATTTTTAGGATTTATCGTTTTTATCTCCTTCTTAGGAACTTAAAAAATGAACACTAATATTAGTCTCTATACATGCCTAGATTAAAGAAATGTTTAGTATTTATTGATTCTCATTCTAATTGTGCAATGAAAAAGATTTTCTCTTCACACCTATTTATTATGTCTTGTGTTACTGGTACTGCATTTCATACCTGTTAAAAAATATTAGTTTTAAAAGTTAGGGGAAAGAATTATCTAGACTCTCCTGGAAAACCTCACAGAGAGAGGTGTTTTTTTCTTTTTGTTTTTTGTTTTTATTTATTACTAGGAGAGAGAGAGACAGCGTGAGCAGGGGAGGGTCAGAGAGAGAGGGAGTCACAGACTGAAACAGGCTCCAGGCTCTGAGCTGGCAGTCAGCACAGAGCTCGACGCGGGGCTCGAACCCAGGAACCGCGAGATCAAGACCTAAGCGAAAGTCCGACGCTTAACAGACTAAGCCACCCAGGCGCCCCCCTATGACCGCCTGACAACTCATCTCATGAATTTCTACCCACCTCTGTCACTTTGAATTGACTCTTTTGCTTCATTAATCTCTCACAGGTGGAGGAATGATACAGTTGTTTCTCAGAACTTGATATTCCTCCATAGTTAGAACTTTATATCTTTTCAAAACCAAAAATGTAGTAATGAAAATGCTCATAGATGCCTTCTTAAAAATTTGCAATTGCTTAACTTTTAACAGAAAGTTTTGTTGAAATAATGGTAGATTCACAGGAAATAGTAAGAAATAATACAGAGTAGTATCATATACACCTTACCTACATTGCTTTGTAAAATAATTGTATACCTCAACCAAAGTACTGTCATTGATACAATCTACCAATGTATTTTTATTTTCAGTTTTTCTTGTACTCATGTGTGTGTGCGTGTGTGTGTGTGTATGTGTGTGTGTGTGTGTGTCTACATATAGCACTTTAAGATTGGTGGTCTCTGGAATATATTTTTGCAAGTGCTGATTTAAATCAGAATTGACCAGCATAATCCCTAAGGTAACTTTACCACACATTGTATTTCAATTATCCAAGCAACTACCATTTAATAAAATACTTGTAAAACTTTTATAGCCATTTTTATGAATATCTATAAACAATAATACAAGTTTTCTCAATTAAATAAATCATGTATTAGAAACTCTCTAAGTACATTTTATTATATTTTTCTCTTAATAAATAGATACTGTAGTTGGTTGGCTTTTTGATATGATAATATGTAGGTCAAAAATTAAGTTCAAATGCAATCTTAGTTTTGACACAATTCAAAAAAGAGAAACTCACAGTACTCTATGCATTAGGTATTCTTTTTCTACTTCAGCAAGCTCTTATATTTTTTATTTAAATTTGATAATTCATGATATTTAAATACCTTTGTGATCTGGAGCGATTCACTAAAACCATGATTCCCTAAGGTCGTTTTGTTCTGAGTACATTGTTATTTATTCTCATTTCACTGCAGTGATTTGACTTAGCATAATGCTGATCTGACTCTATTTTTGACTCTGAATTTTATTGCAGGCATGTGTCAGCTTATTCCTAAAGTGGTTATACATAAGCCCATCTCAAATATTCACTGTCCTATTTTGTGGTCTTTTTTCAGGCAAGGCTTCCATTGAGAGCAATGGCCCTGACTTAGCTCTTTAGGTGTCTCACCAATCAGGATGCAAGCTACATTTCTGGGGGAATGAACTATTCAAGCAAATATATTCCCATGAAGAGAGCAAAGCTGAAGGTTCATTAATATTCAGGCTTGCTGCAGATGAGAGGCTTAAGTAAGCACATTAATCTTATCTTTTCTTATAAGGACATTTTATGAAGTGACCCAAGCCAGACGCCTTCATGTGACTTTCTCTGTTTTAGGGCTCAAAAGTTGCAATGCAGAAACAAAGAGTTCTATTTTCCCCAAATCAAGTACTGTCAATTGCTTCTTTATCCCGAATGTTCAATTATCATATATATGTACATTTACATTGTTTTTGGCACAGAACTCTGGGACAAATGTGTAACTTGTGTTCAAAGTTGGTATTTATCTTTCTCCTCAAACTCTGATAAATTTCTCATTAGGCCTCCTGGGAAATAGTCTCAGGGTTTCTTCTGAAAGTTGCCATCTATTGGCTTGTAAAGAAATACCAAGGAAGGATCTATTAAGTTACAATATTTTATCTCCCCCCAGAATTAATCCCTCATTCTTCACAACTCAATATCTGCTCATTTTTCTTTTCTTCAGAAACATAATAATTGATCTTACTAAATCAGAGTGTTTATTTTTACATCAAATAAAAATGCTAGGTGAGCTATCATCAAATTCTCATGATATCCTGCGAGTAATATAAGTTAATGTAAGTTTTCCCAGTATGCACAAAATTTACCTCAGGATTTTTTGGAAAACACCTCCAAGAATAGGTAATAATCATCTGGATTGAAATTGATATACAGTGTGAGGCTATGTGGCTTTGCGTTGGCCACACATGAAGTTATTGCAAAGAAAGTGTGGTTTTAAGCACGAGTCCCAAATTGAACGTCAGGAGAGCAGATACACTACATTTCAGTCATTCATTTGTCAATAAGCTATTTTTTTCAGTTAAGTAATTTTAGATAGACTGTTCTAGAATGAATAGCAGTATGAGTTTGTGTAATTATTCGCCTCATCTATAGACAACCTTCATGTACTTATCATTTCTATTAGGCTCCTCATGGTTACAACACATTCCTATAGTTTTGATTTTCCTTAACCATCATAATAATTTATAAGCAGAGCAACATGTGTACCGCTCACCCTTTTTTTAAAAATGAAAAAAAGTAAATGTCCTGTCACTATCACATACAGGTCAAATCTCAAAGAGACCACCCAGCATCATGTATCACCCATAGTTTTCATTCTATCTGTTTTTGTTTCTCATTCCTGATTTCTGATAAATATAAATGTAATATTTTCCCTCTGTTAATCTGCTTTATCCATCTAATCACTTACAAAAGAAGAGTACAAAAATAATGGAATCTTCTAGTGTCGTTTGATAATTTTAGGTGGGCAAATGTTTCAAGATGGGAAAAACTGGAATGTAGTTTACATATAAAAATACCAGATGAAATGGAGGAGTGGCACATTAAACACTGATGTGATGAAAAAGACCTGGGATTTCAATGAAAAGTGGAAAGTTAGGAGGAAGTGAGGAATTTCAAGCAAACTGGAAAACTCCAGGAGGAACAGAGAAGGTTTTAAAGCCAGAGAGAAACCAACAGACCAGCAAAGAAAAATAAATTGTAATTCCAATGTGCTGGCCATTTACCTCTTGTCTTAGCTTTAAAGTCACCCTCAAGGACATTTGCCAACACTCTCTTATTATGGTTGACATTGTAAAATCATGGTTCTTCTTTGTGAGCTGGTGCCTCATTAGATTCAATCAGTAGAAGGCACTGATTAGAAGATTAAAAATAAGACAAAGGAAAGGGATTTTCGTCTCTCATTTTATGCTGCTCCTTGCAGGATCCCTAAGAGTGGCGATGCCTCACCCCAGCCAGAGCAATTTGTCAAAGCATCATGACTGTTGCATGCAGTCATTACCTCTGAGTTCCTGAGTGTACCCTTTGTGTATTAAGGCTTCATAGCTGGGTAACAAGTTCCTGCCTTAAAGCATTTCTGTTGAAATAACTAATACAGTTTTCATTTCCTGACTTGGTCCTGACGAAAACAAGGATATTCTGAGAAATGCAGTACAAATGTAAAAATAAAATTCTTGGAGTACATAAAAGTTTTTTCACCTACTATAATACTATTTATAGGCATTTATAAGTCATGTTTGTCCTTATTTCAGATTGAGAGTTTTACCTCTTTTATAAGCATATCTATGAGAAAATTTATAGATTAGACCAAAATCACTATTTGGCTGTTAGTCTTAATCTACCATTTGAATGTACAAGTATAGTATAGTATTATCAGAAAAGAGGCTTTTTATGCATGGAAGTGGGGATAATTTGGGGCTGATATCTAGTCCATACACAAATATGTCTGTGTTTGTGTCTCCTTGTTTATCTAATTTTATAAAATCATATATAATATAAGTAGAGGTGCATTAGAAAAATTATACATGTAAAATTTGGAATATAAAAGCAAACCTTATCGTACACAGCAGTTTTTTCAAAGTTCTTTATCATGGTTTGTTGCTAATATTAAAGTCATTGCTATAGTGCTGCTAAAATTGTACTTCCTGCTTCCAAAAAATTGAGTCAAATGCTCTTAGGTAATTAATTTTATCATATTCTGAAACATCAAGATTTCAACAATTTAAAAACCATTTGTTGGCATGGAAACATGAACTTAATTAAAACTGGATTAAACTAATTAACCTGAAACATATTGTACTACTGAGTGTTTGATTCAGAATACTTTGGAAGAAAAAGAACATTTTTCATAATCATTTTAGGTCTTTTTCCTAATGGAAGTGTTTAGGTTTTATAATGGACCTATACATGCACTAATGTGTCAAATGACTGTTTTCATGGGGAGAAGATGGTTATGAAGAAGATTTCCATAATTAAAATGCCAATTTTCTTGTGGGAATGCAGAAAGCAGACATTTTATGAATATTATTTATTGTCCTTGCTTAATCACAGAGTCCAGAAAATTTAAAATTATAATAACCACAGAGTTATCCTTTATTGTATGCTTTGTATTTCATCCCAATGGACTAAGATTCATGTCACATTGAGGGACATCACCCCACAATGAACCACACAAATAAAACATGGGTTAGAGGAGGCTGGCTGAGAAGTTTGTGGTAATGATACAATCATTTCTGTGTTTTAAGAATGAATATTGGGGCACCTGGGTGGCTTAGTCGGTTGAGCAGCTGACTTCATCTCAGGTCATGATCTGAATGCTTGTGAGTTCGAGCCCTGTGTTGGACTCTGTGCTGACAGCTCAGAGGCTGGAGCCTGCTTTGGATTCTGTGTGTGTGTGTGTGTGTGTGTGTGTGTGTCTCTCTCTCCCCCTCCTCTGCTCACATTCTCTCTCTCTCTCTCTCTCTCTCTTAAAAATAAGTAAACATTAAAGAATTTTTAAAAAAGAATGGTTTTTATTTGCACAAAAGAAGTCCTTAAGTATTGTCTCTGAACACATTTTAGATTGTCTAATAGTTTTTAAATCAAAGATTTGATTTTGAAGTCTTTTCATTGTATATATTGTGTTTACTGTGTAGTAAGGTCAACTATTTAAATAGATCCATTGGAGTTACCTTGCTGTCTGGCAACCATATGCATATTATCCATCTCTCAGTAAAAACAGAATCCTGTCTGTGCCTCTGTGCTGAGGGGTCTGATTCCCAACCCAGCTCTAAGGTTTCATTGGAGGCTCCATAATGAGCCCACTTGACTCGGCTGAACTACGTTTTCCAGAATTCTTTTTATTGGATCTTTCTCATTAGAGCACCACATGGAAGATCCTTGGGAAGTTTGGACGGCAGAAATGAAACAGCAACCACTGGACATCTCATTCATATTGCTGTTGATCTGCTGGCTCACTTATTCAAATTGAAACAGCATTAGCTTTGCAACTGTGCAAACTGTTGCTGGATCTTTCTACAGGTTCTCTGACTCCTGGGGCAGGTGTGTGTGTATGTGTGTGTGTGTGTGTGTGTGTGTGTGTTTAGATGTGTGTGTGTATATCTCATTGAGGAAGACCCCTGGTTTGTATAATATACCCATACATCTACCATATTGCATCTTTTGCTGTGCATACAAGTATATGAGAGGTGTTCCTATCGGGTGTCCATCCCCTGACTTGACACCTCTGGAGCAGCAGAAGTGTAAGGTCAAAAAGACAGATACTTGAGGGTGGAGGACTGGGGTTTTTTTCTCTGCTTTTGCTTTTCTTTGTATTAAGGATCTGCCTGCAGGAGGTGGTCAGTCCATTTCACTGTCAGTCAGCAAAACATCTTCCCCTTTGCTCTCCTCACTTGCCCAAGGACTCACCTCAGAGGATCCCAGTCAGGCTGTGTCACAAGCGCTCAGAACTCAATCTGTGGCAGCTTGCACCCTCATAGCTTTACATAGCAGCAGGCCACGTTTCCAACTGATTATCTGCTCTCCCACCTTGTCTGCCAGCTCTGAGGCCAGCAAGGTAGTGGGTACACGCATGTCCTCTCTGATCTCAGCTCTCCTTCCAACTTTCTAGCTCACACAACTACCTCTAGCTGGACATTGGTGTCCGAAGGAACTGCCTATGGCAGAGGCCAGCCATCCCTCAGCCGATCAGTCTCTTCCTCAGCCAAAGTGCACTCTGTGCAGCTCCGCAAACAGGCCCATTGCAGCAGCTGCATTTGGAGGTCGTCCTTGTACTCATGCAGCAGGCCCCAAGCACCTGACATACAGGCCACCCTTCCCACAGAGAGGTCAACTTGGGATTTTTCTCACAGATGCTTCTTGGTTAGTCTGCAACTTGGGAGCTACTGAGGTGAGATGGGCAACTGGGCCCCATACTTGGAGACCAAAGAAAGAGGCAGAGCCCCAGAACCATAGGTGGTGGGTTTGATAAGCATGTGAACTTACACAGCAGGCTTGTCTTGGGGCTGCATGACCAGTGGGCCTCCGCATCCACCACTAGAATTGTCACAGTTTGTGTAGAGGCCTTGCCTGGGTTTGGTCGCCAACTGCATCCAGAGGCCCTCAACAACACCGCGCTCTCTCCAGGCCGCCCTGCGGCCCTCGTAGGTGTGGCTCCCACTTGAGGAACAGTGAGCAGAACCTACATCTCAAGGAGAAGGCAGGCAGGAGGAGCCTCTGATTGGCCGGATCAGCTCATGGGTCAACAGGAGGTCACAGCCTCTCAAGGACTTCCCCTAACAAAACCCCAGAGGAAGGAAGGACTGACACGGGGTTGAGCCTGTCTTCTTGAGCTCTCCATTTGCATTTGTATGCTCTAGCTTTCTCTGTACATTCATCTTGCCTCCCTCACCCCTTGCCTTCTCATTTCAAACTCATTATCCTCAGATGTGAAGACAACAGCTTTACAGAGACTGCCTAACCCAGGCTGACAATTGTGCAAGGCCTAATCTCAAATCCCTGGCATACTAGAGTCTTGGTTATGGGGCTCTGCTTCTCTAATTGAACCACAAATGATATCTGGAACACATGTAACCCGGGCCAGAGTCAATACTCACAGTCCGTTTTGCTAGCTGCCATGGCAATTTGCTCAGTGATTGGTGCTTGACTCAATTTTGTTCCGTTTCATTCCAGTAACTCCTGTATTAATTAATACTCTTTCCCCTCTACACTGAGATTTTCTATTAATGCAACTGAAAGACTTTTCTGTGGTACAATAGCTTACTTCATATTTCCCACATTTCCTTGAGGTGGTATTATTATGCCCATTATACTCATGAGGGATGCAGTAACTGAGGCTTGGGAAAAGTAAGTAATTTATCCAAGGTCACATAACCTGTTTCAGTAGGAGTTTGATTTAATTTAATTGCAAAGGTCTTTAATTTCAAAGCCAGTTGTATTTAGCATGATTAATTAAGAGATAGGCATGTAATTATCATAATGAACCATTGCTTTCAGGAAGCTCTCTATAAATACAATGGCAGCCATCATTTAAGTATAGTTTGGGAAAGTGTTGGACACCTTTAAAAAGGCACCGTATTCTATAGCATATTACCTCTTTCTGTGACAGGGTCTTAGATTGTATTAAGCAATTTTTATTTTGAGGACATAAATTCTGGCCATGTTCTCTGATTTGAAACTGGCCACTTTTCTCTTTCTGCCTCATAGCTTGTTGAGGCTTTAAGGTAAAAATGGCTTATATGAGTTTTCATCAGATTAAGTGAATTGACCAGTCATGTTTTGTCATTGAAGAAAAATACCCTCAGAGCTCCTGTCAGTCATATTGGTCTTATTTATAGAATTTGATTCATGTTTTTATTTCCACAATGTTATGTGAACATATTAAAATATCCTTTACACATAATTTCTTTACACCTGAGAATCTATTTAAATTTGCATCAAATTTTATAATCTATGTAACGTGCATCCCTCAGGACCTAATGGGAAGTAAGTGGGATGGCACATCTCTGTGTTTCACAATGGATTGAAG
This sequence comes from Crocuta crocuta, assembly GCF_008692635.1. NCBI lineage: Eukaryota > Metazoa > Chordata > Mammalia > Carnivora > Hyaenidae > Crocuta > Crocuta crocuta. Next base: position 1,957,200 of record NW_027532163.1, read on the forward strand.
ACTAGGGCTACAACATTTCAGAAAAGCATGCTTATCAGTATTATTTTATAAGTGTTCCATAATTTCAAAGACCATCCATTCTTCTTTATTTCAATGGAAACCTATTTACAGTTGTCATTTTAGAAGGTATTTTAAATGCAAAGAAATGAAGGCTCCACGCTTGATGTTGAGGAGTTCACAGGTTGAAAGGAGACACAGACAATACAGCAAACACAAATATCAGAGCATTCTTAGGCCACAGGTTGCTTAACTGGGCTTATGTTACCAAAGTGGTAGGGAAAAATGTCACTTGTGCTGAGTCTTAATGGCTGGATTTGAGCTAATCAGGCAAAATAAGACATGACAAAAAAACAATTCCAAGGAGAAGAAATAACACGCAAAAGTTCAAAGCTGTAGGAATGATGGGTAGGGGATGAGGGAGAAAAATAATGTGATTAGAAAGTTATTTTAAAGTGAATAGAGGAACCAAATAATAGAGTGTGTATCTTAAACCAGGAAATCTATTATGCAAGAGGTCACTGAGGCACTTTAAAGACGGAGTGACATAATTGGGAGACCACCTAAGATAGAGAGGGTGGATTGGGGAGGAAGAAAAATAGGAAATCTAGAAGCCAGTTAAGAGACAGTGACAATAGCCCAAGTCCAACATGTTAAGAGACTGATATAAAGTTGTGGTGGATGTATACACAATTTTGCAATAGATTGGAAAATACATATAAAAATAAATCTATTGTAGGAACACCTGGATGGCTCAGTCGGTTGAGCCTCTGACATCTGCTCAGGTCATGATCTCACAATTCATGAGTTCAGACCCTACATGAGCTCTGTGTTGTCAGCACAGAACCTACTTCAGATCTTCTGTACCCCTCTAACTCTGCCCTTCCCCAACTTATACTGTCTCTCTCTCATAAATAAATGAATATTTTTAAAATTATTTTAAAAATAAATCAGTCCTTTGTCATAGTTTGGAAAGTATGTGTGTAAATAAAGCCCCAAATTACAATTTTTTAAAAATAAATAACAATAAATGTTTATAAAGTGCTTACTATACGAGCCAATGACTATGTTAAGTGCATTCCTGTAAAATCCGATTAATTCCCAAAACAACTCTGTAAGACATAAACTGGTATAATCTCTATTTCTAAAGATATGCATATGAGTCCCAGAGATCAGGCAGGTACCCAGTGTCACCCTGCTAGCCTCATGGGGCTTGCATTGGAACCAAGGTCACTTACACACACTCTCCACCCCCATGTAATACACAGTAGCTAATGTTCCTTGAGTACTTTCCATGTGTCAGATGACAGGATAAGCAACTGAAGTGTCACAGCAATCCTCTGAGATATTTACTTTTCTTGTCCTCATTTTACATATGAAAACATTGCAATCAGTGTCTAAGCCAAATATCTCATAAGAATACATTTAAAGACTTTAAAAAAAATCAAATTGGCATCTGAGCAAAATAAACCAAATGTGAAGTGAGGGGACCAGGGTTAATGATGTATCTGTGTCATTCCAAATTCATGCCTTTATCCACACCATGGATTTACACCTCAGAAAACAAGTATATAGTATGCACTATGCTGGGTGTTTGCTATACAATGAGAGCCATATAGAATATTTAGTCCTAATAAGCTTATCATATAGTAAGGCAGAATCGTGAACATTTTGTGGTATATGCTATCATATTAGAAAATAAGAGCCTTGTTAGAAAGAAAGATAAAGGAAATGGGAATACATTAAAAACATTGTCGGGGCGCCTGGGTGGCTTAGTTGGTTAAGCGTCCGACTTTCGCTTAGGTCATGATCTCGCGGTTCGTGGGTTCGAGCCCGGCGTCGGGCTCTGTGCTGACTGCCAGCTCAGAGCCTGGAGCCTGTTTCAGTCTGTGACTCCCTCTCTCTCTGACCCTCCCCTGCTCACGCTGTCTCTCTCTCTCCTAGAAATAAAAAAAAAAAAAGAGTAAGAGAAATAAGCTTTAAAAAAAAAAAAAAACAGTCAAGACCCTGCTTACATTCTTATTTAGTATTAATGTATTTGCAAATATGAGTTTTCTTTGTGAGTATCCTGATACATAAGTTGAAAATTTTCCATCAGAGCCAAGGAAATTTTTTTCTTTATATTATTTGGAAAACTTTCCTCATGTCCTGAGATAACTCCATTATTTCCTGAACCCAATTCAACAGATACCTGTGGGCACCCAATTTGATACTGAATTTTCAAAATATAGATTTTATTAAGGATTTGAAGCTTTAATTCAATGACTATTTATTATATTTGTATTTAAATGATCTTTAAGAATGGTTTAAAATTTTGGATTTTTAAAAGAAGAAGGAATACAGTTTTATTGAGAGGATTAAGAAAGACTGACAACATAGCTTTCAATGTAGCCTCCTCTTATCAAAAGCCAATTTCATTATGGAAAGGGTTTTGTTTGTCTGTTTGTTTCAACAAATAAACAGTGTGATAAAGATACAGAGATGGCAAAAAATGGTTGCATGCTCAGGAAACAAGAGGCACTTTATATGGCTAGTACATTAGGAAAATAGAGACGTGTGAGATACAAAATGTAAGAAGAAGAGTGGAAGAGGTTACTGACTACAACACTGAGTAATTTGTACTTTCTTTGGTGGGAAAGGCTTTGGAGGATTTCAAGAAAAGAGCAGTTCTGACATGCTTATTGGCACAGGGGTTGCATTTATTATCAACCTCATTACCATTTCCAATATAAACTCATTGAGGGTCTACTATGTGCAAGGTGACACAGGTAGGTCATTTCTCCTAATTACCAGAATCTAGTTTTTGAGTCAAGAGAGAAATCTTGAAGACTAATAATGATAAAAAGGTTTACAGCAGTGCCACACAATAGATAGATTCTTAAAGAATTATGGCAATGCTCCTGCTAAAAATGATTAATTCAAGTCTGAGATATTGACTATTTACATCACCAAAACATAAACAACTATATTTGCTTTCATTCCCTTTGGCCATGACTATGTGATCCATTAGAATTGCTTATGACATTTTATTCTATTCCTTTTCAGCTGCCTCAGAAATCTAGCTTTTAGATAATTTCATAAGCCATGTTGTGAGGGAGATTATTGTCAAAGATGAACAAAATCACTGAAGTGACTATATCCAGAATTTTCTACTATCACACATATAACTCCATTTTTTTACTTTCCCACATAGTTTGGGTTCATGGAATTCAGTGAAAATGATGTGAAATTGTAGATTATTTGAAAATGTGTTTTATCATTGTGTAGAAATAACATTGAAAATACTAATATTCAGAATATATATATATATATATATAGTCATTTATTTACATGCATTCTTCTTACACAATGAATGAGAAGACAAAAATCCATGCTGTCATGAAATTTACACTTTAGTGGAAGAGAAGACAATTAACCTACAAACTGTATATGCATATATATTTACATACATATGTGTGTGGCTATCTATCTATCTATCTATCTATCTATCATCTTTATTAAGGTTTGCCAGGGAAATAGAACCAATAGTATATAAAGATATTTATTATAAGGGTTTGGTACACATGATTATGAAGGTTGATAACCTAAGATCTACTGGGTGAACTGGTAGGTCATAGACTCCAGAAAGCCAATGATGTACTTCCAATTCTAAAGAAAGTAGGTTCAAGACCATGATAGAGCTGATGTTTCAGGTCAGATTTAAAGGCAAGGGAAATCTAGTGTTCTAATTTGAAGGCAGTCAGGAAGGAAAGATTCTCTCTCACCTAAGTAACAATCACCTTTTTTTGTTGTTGTTTCTTTTTCTATTCAGGCATTCAGCCAAATGGGCAAGTTCCACCCACTTGAGGGAGGGGGACAGTCTGCTCAGTCTACCAATTTAAATGTTAACTTCATCTAAAAATACCCACACAGACACATACAGAATAATGTTTGATCAAATATCAAGTTGACACACAAAATTAGCCATCACACCATTTACCTACCCATAATGTTAGAAAATATTAAGTAATTTGGAAAATAATTAATAAGGAAGTGGAGATTCTAAATAATGGATCTGTTGTAGAGAATGTATGTTTCAGTGTGGTTGACATGGAATGCCTCACAGGGAAGACGATGTTTGATTAAAGATCTAAAGAAGTATAGAGATGAAAGAGAAAGCCATAAATATATCTATAAAATTTCCATATACAAAGAAAAATAATAGCAAAGATTCTGAAGTAAGAGTCAGTCCAGAATGTTCTAAGAATATCAAACAAACAAACAAAACCAGCAGCATCATTGCAGTAGTGTCTGTAATAAGGAGGCTGCCAATGAATTCTAAAATTTACATGAATTGTACATCAATTTTAATTTGTTTATCTTGAAATAGCAATGTAAAGCTAATTTTTTATTTTAATCAATATTTTAGTTATTTGCTAAAACAATAATGTTTAACTCAAAGAAAGTGAATCACATATTCACCAAGATATATGAGGTAAAAATGTGCAGCAACCACACATGATTTATCCCAGGTTTGGAAGGCTGTTTCAACATTCAAAAATCAATTAATGTGGTCCATCTCATCAATAGCCTAAAAAAGAAAAAAATCATATGATCTTATCAATAGATTCAGAAAAAAAAATTTGGCAAAATCCAACATCTATTCATGATTTAAAAAAATTGTGTATTAGGACTAGAGGGAAATCTCCTCACCTTGATAAAATATCTGCCAAAACAAAGCAAAACACAGTTAACATCTTACTTGATGGTGAGAAATTTGAAGTAGTCCTTCTACAATTATATATAAAGCAATAATGTCCTTTTTCTCTACTCCTTTTCAACATTGTACTAGAATTTTTGTTAATGCAGTAAGAAACAGAAATAAAATACATATAGAATGGGAAAGAAGAAATAAAGCTGTGTTTGTTTGCAAATTACATAATTGTCTATGTAGAATACCCAAAAACTGACAAAAAAACAAAAAAAAAACAAAAAAACCACCCACTAGAACTGAGAAGTGATTGTACCAAAGTTGTACACTACCAGGTTAATATATGAAAATTGACCGACTTCCTATATTTTAGCAATGACCCAGTGGTGTTTGGAATTGAAAACAAAAAAAACATTCATATTAGTACCAATAAAAGTGAAATACTTAAGGTATAAATCTAACAAAATATATAAAAGATCTATATGAAAAAAACTGCAAAATTCTGATAAATAAAAACAAAGAACTAAATAAATGGAGAGACATTCCATGTCTGTGGATAGGAAGAATCAATATTGTCAGTATGTTAATTTATTCCAACTTGATCTGTAGATTCAATGGAATCCCAATCAAAACACCAGCAAATTATTTCATAAATATCAACAAACTAATTCTAAAGTTTGCATGAAAAGGGACAGATCTAGAATAACAAATACAGAGCCAACTATTTGAAAGAAAAGAACTAAGTTGTAGGACCAACACTCGCCAACTTCAAGACCTAACTATAAAGCTACAAAAATTTAGACAGTCTGGTATTAGTGAAAGAATAGACCACCATGTCAACGAAACACAATAGAGAGGCCAGGAGTAGATCCACAAAGAGTCAGTATCTGTGATATTGGAGAAATCTGTGATAAAGGAGAAACGGTATTACAAAAGAGCAAAGACAGTCTTGTCACCAGTTGGTACTGTGACAACTGAACATCCATATGCAAAAACTTGAATCTAGAAACAGATTTTACACCTGTCACAAAAAAATAGCTCAAAATATGCCACAGAATTAAATGTAAAATGCAGAACTATAAAATTCCTAGAAGATAGTATAGGAGAAAAATCTAAATGACATTGGGTATGGTGATGACTTTTTAGATACAGCACCAAAGCCATGATCCAGGAAAGAAAGAATCAATAACCTGGACATTATTAAAATTAAAACTGGTGCTCATTGAATGATGATGTCAAGAAAATGAGATGACAAGCCATAGTCTGGGAGAAAATATTTTCAAAAGACACCTAATAAAGGACTGTTTCCTAAAATATGCAAAGAGCTTTTAAAACTCAGCAATAAGAAAACAAACAACCCAGTTGAAAACTGAGCCAAAGACCTTAATGGATAGTTCACTAAAGAAGATACATATATGGTAAATAAACATATGAAAATTTACCAATAAACAGGGAAAGCTATGTATGTGTGGTGGCAGGGGATATGGAACAGTTCTGTGTCTTATCCTCAATTGTGCTGTGAATCTTAACTCGCTCTAAAAAAATGATAATAAAATCATTTTTAAAAGTTGAAAGTGCTGTGCAGCAATTTGTGAGAGAAAAGCTGATGGCTGATTCTTTTTTCCTCCAATCCAATGTTGAGCTTGCTATCTTGTCCCTAATGTAGCAGTAAATGTGGCTGTGCCTAGCAGAGAGCCTGAGGGTTCTTAGTCAGCTATGCATAGATCTCTGCCCTGGGATCCCAGAATCGTACAAGTTTCTATAGAGGCCTTACCTTTTTCCAGCCACATATACTATCCTGATCTTCTCAACAACACATTGCTCTCTCAAGGCTACATGGTTGGGGCAGGTTCTAGTAAGCAAAATGCACATTCCAAGAGCACAGGAGGTGTGAGGAGCCTCTGATTGTCTGGGACCAGCTCAGGTGTCAACTGGGGTCACATCCAACCTCAACTTCATGCATGGATTGAGAAAGAGAATTTAGTGAAGCAGGAGGTTGGGCAATGAACATTTGGGCTCCTTCTTGCATTTTATTTGTGCCTTTAGGACATTTTGAAGTTGATCTTATATATACCACTTTCATTTTATGGAGTGCTGTTGTATATGCCAAATATTGTGGATTGAAGGACAGATAAAATCCAGTCCATAATGGATAGGTCAGGTCACAGGTTAACTTGGTAGCCCAGGAGAAACTATTCAGTCACCACAAAATCTTGGCAAAAAGCCAAAAACTATTTCTTAAAAGGAGAGTAGTTGTCTACACAAGATAATATTGCTTTGCTGAATAATCTTAAGGGTCTGCCTCATGATTTTTCTACAAGTGCCTGTTAAAGGCTCCATAAAGCATTCCTATCTACACCTGATCTCTAGGCAACATCATATCTGCTAATTCATATGGCCCAGATGGTAAACCAGCTGGATCTGTTGCAGAGACTTCTTTCTTCATGGTAAATTCTTGGTAAATCTAGTAAATTGGAAGCAAGATCAAGAGTCCTATGATCCAGGATATGACATAGGAGCAGAGAGTTGACATACTTTTAAAATAGGATAAGGGAGACTAAGGATGGCCCTGTCAGCTGAAATAAATATGTTTGATGATCTTTACTAATAGATGTAGAGAAAGATGCACTTGCTGGCTCAGTGCTTACACACCGCTGCCAACAGGAATGTAGATTTGCTCTGACAACTAAAGTGTATCTGGAACAATAGCTGCTGTTAGAGTCTCCACTGATTAAATGCACAATAATCCTTCTTATTTTCCAAGATTAGCTGTCTTCTTCACAGGCCAAATAACCAAATTGAATGAAGATTAGTAGGAATCATCACCCTTCATCTTTCAAGTTAAGTGTTCATGGCACTAATCTTTGCCATTTTCCCCAGGAATATGATATTACTTTTGGCTTACTGTGTTTGTTTGTAGGGATAACTCAAGCAACTTTCTCATGGCTTTTCTTAAAATAATAGCTCCACTCTATATCTCAGGAAATTATAGCATTGCCAGTTGCTAAAGAAGTCTATTCAAATTTTATATTCTATAGTGAGACATAATCTCTGGGTGAGCTTGAGAATCCATTGGTCTCACTGTGAGCAAGATTTGAGCCAAAATGTTGATCATTTAATCTCCATAAATGCTTTGTGGTAGATCATAATAGTATTGTGGGTCTCTAGTAATTAGTATCAACTCAAAGTCAATGTCCAACAATCAGTAATCCTCAAAAAGTTGGATTATTTCTCTTTCCCCTCCCTTTGTGTGTGTGTGTGTGTGTGTGTGTGTGTGTGTGTGTATTTAAACATCAATTTGACCTTAAGCAATAAGGCATCTGAGAGTTCATGGCTCACAAGTTAGGCAATTAGAATGGGAAAATAAATATGAAGTTGAGGCAAGGCAAAGCTGAGTTTCTCTCAGTAAAAAAAACAGTTTTAGATTCATAGACTTTATTACTTATATAATAAGTGAAAGGAAGAGTAGTTAAAAGTGCCAGTTTGTCCTACAGGATGACCTCAAAGCCAGAAGAAACATGTGACAAAGCAACAGGGATATAGGATATCGTGCTGTTGAAAACACTATGGCATTACATGGATAAGCAGTTTTACATTCTACAGCTTCATTTTAAGAGTAGTGAAGCAGAGAGACACCTGGGTGGGTAGTCAGTTAAGCACCTAACTTTTAATCTAGGCTCAGGTCATGATCTCATGGCTCGTGAGGTCAAGCCCACATCAAACTCAAAGCTGACAGTGTGGAGCCTCCTTGGGATTCTCTCTCTACTCTTCCCACATGAGCATGCACACTCATTCCCTCCCTCTCTCTCTCTCTCTCTCTCTCTCTCTCTCGTCTCTCTCAACACATAAATAAACTTTTCAAAAAAAAAAAAAAGAGTGGTGAAACAGAAAGCCTCAATATCTGAGTGGTTATGAAGACCAGAAACTCCATGGTAGATGGGAAGTAGGTGGGAAATGACCTTGTAAGTAGTTCTTCACAAGTCCCCATGTTCTCATATATTAGGGTTATCATAGGATGCTTTGTTAAATGTGAGAACATCTATAAGCCTTGCCTACATGACCTATGTGGACTCATGCAAACTTGCCAAGACATCAGAGTGGAGCTGTCTTCTATAGCAAAAACAACCTGGAATCCACAGCCCAAGCTGAAAACCACAAGCTTGAGCTATGCATCATAGGGCATATGGGAACTCACAGCACTGCCTCCAACCTTAATAAAATAGGTGTCCTTCAGGAAAACCTGGAATCCTTTGCGTCAGAGATAAACACACAGCTGGTTTAGGAAGAGCCAAAGAAGACAAAGGAGCATCTAAGAAAAGATGGAGTAGGTGCAGGTCTGACTTATGCCTAGCTAACCAATTGGGTGGGCCAGCAGATAAATGACAGTGTGTATAATACACAATTGTCTACTCTGATCTTCTGATTATAAAGTAACAGTGTCAACTGCATTACTTTCAGCTTACAAAACTCATGCTAGAATATCTCTTGTGCTCCACCCACATGAAATGCACAGTAAAGGCTATTCTGAAAAATAGAGCTCAACTGAGCTAAATTGATAGCCTATGAAAACAAAAGTATTCATTCCCTAGGGCTACTATAAAAAAGTACCACAAATTGGGCTTACAACATCAGAAATGTGTTGTCTCACAGTTTTAGTTGCTGGAAGTAAAAATCTAGGTTCCCTCTGAAATCTGTAGAAGAGAATCTTTGCTTGTTTCTTTCTAGCTGTTGGTGGTGGCCATCAATTCATGGTGTTTCTTGACTTCCAAATGCACCCTTCCAAATCCTGTTCCTTTCATCCTATGGCATTTTTTCCTGTGTCTCTGTATTTACATGGCATTATGCTCACCGGTCATTTTGGACTAGCTTCCACCCTGCTAACCTCATTTTAATCTGATTGCATCTGCAAAGACACTATTTCAAAATGACTTCTCATTCACAGGTACTGAAGGTTCAGCTTCAACATATTATTTAGGAGGACATGTATCAACCCATAACACCACCGAAGCCACTGAGCTTGCATAGGATCAGAGAATACATGTAATCTTCATGAACAAGTAGCCCAGTCCTTTATGTCATCTCCAATGCTGGGAATGAGGCCGAATCCCTGATATTGAACTTTATGTGAAAGAGATCAACCAGTCCTTTGGTGACAAGTAGATTATATTCAGCCTCTTTTATCTTGAAGGGGCCAGTAGTTCATTCTAATAGTCTTGTATTTAACACATGGACTGTCTTTTCTGCCCAAAGCACCTCAGTTAGTCTACTACCTAGAGATTTACAGAGTACCTGATCCACTGGCATAAAATCCCATGTGACATAGCTTCAGACAGGGAATGTTATTCCATTCAGAAGAAATAGAATAACATTTCACACAAGCCACCAAAACCTACAGAAGTGATATTTGAGGTTGAGAATTTAGATTCATAGAGAATTTCAAATGTGCAATGAGAGAAAAAAGGATGAGTAACAGGTGTGTTCTCAAGAATAACTGTGGTGGTAGTGTCTATAACTCATCTCACTAACTTTCTTCATTTAAGTGCCCCTAGGGAACTGGGAAGTAGCTGGAAAAGTGGCCCTATGCAAAACAAGGGTGAACTGTGGTGGTCATGAGGGTAGGCTGCTCTGATTTCCTTCAAGAGAAATCCTAGGGGAATAACGTGGATGGACAATTTCTATCAGCTTCTACCTCTTCAAATCCATTATGGTGTTCATGCTAAAACTAGAGTCTTCTCATTGTAATCCCCATCAATGAGTGGGAACAGTGTGGGTACTACAGATGGTTCTATCCTGCCTGAACAAGGTATTCTTCAACAGGTAACCTCAGCTTGGGGTCTCCACACATGCATGGCTCACACTTCCTCAGAATCATCTGAGAAATAGCCAATCCTTCTCTCTCATTTTCCAAAGGTGTCATATCTGCATTGTGGTCTCAGGGCTTTCTCTTATTCCCTCATAATTTATCCATCACATGTTTTATTCCCAACAAAACTCTTACATAGCCCATCCTACGTGATGTCAGTTTTAGAGTACAGCACCAACATGGTGAGAATAAGAATTTAGGAACAAAGAAATTAAGTCAGAGAAAGTAATACTAGCAACAAATATAAAATAAAACTATGAGAATAAGAAGTGAGACCAAACCATGAGGGTGTCAAAGTTCTTGAAGAATTTAGACTCTTTGTCAAGATATAGGAGATAAGCCATAAATGATCAAAGCCAACTGTTTTAGGTCAGGCATAGAAATATCACTCAATTTCTCTTTAGAGATTAATCTAGGTGTAGGAATGTGAACTAGTTCAAGCCAGTGAGATATAAGGGGACGTTTGGGATAAAACTCTGGGAAAGTTATTCTCTTGATAAAAGAGACTCAAGAGGATGATGTTTCTTTATTCCATGTCCTTCTGGTCCCTGGACGATGTTCAGAAAGATTACATTTTTGGAGCTGCAGCTACTATTTTCTGAATATGGGAAAGGTAAAGAGAATTGCAGAAATTCTATAAAACATAAAATAAATGAGATGCCAAATTATTTAACACTCCACTTTTTTGGGTATTATGCTACTTATTGCCAGAAGCATTTTAATTGAAACAAAGCTAAATGAGATGCTAAGCTAAAAATGGGAATTTTTTTCAATGTGAATTCTCCTTAAAAATGATACATATGAAAACAGGAGTAGTAATCAAGCGATATGGCACTTATTACATGTTTCAAAATATTAGTTTTTATTTTTTGTTAAGAGTAATACTGTTAAATGCTGTTAAAATGTAGCAACTTAGAGTCCTGAAGGAAGGTTTATGCTAGTTTTTATTCCAATTATTAATTCTTACTATGGCTACCACCAATTTTCAAAATCCCCAGTACTTCACAGAGTTAGCAAAGTGACTCTTACGTGCATTCTATATGTGTAGTTTTAATATTTCCACTCAATTTAATTTTTCTGTATTTTTTTCATTAAGCAAAACTGAATGTGTTTGAAGATTGATAAATTTAGTCTCTATTTAGAGGTTAGCACAATTGGATGCCTGGAAGGTGAAATACTCTTTCCAGAATCTAAAGAATGTATCATTGTTGAAATTAAACTATGAATTAAGTTATAGGTATCTCTCTACAGTGTCATCATACTAGACTCTTCTTTTCAGCTAATGTTTTCTGAGAATAAAACCATACTCTTTTTTGGTGATGCTCATTGGCGTTAAAAAAGCTAGTGTCTTATGACATATCTGTGCATGTCTTTCTTTACTCCATAGAACTCGAATGCACACACACATACACATATAAACACACTGCTGGGAGCTGCACTGGCCTCGCTGAATGACAGTAACAGTGATGAAATGGCAGCGTTTGCACAGCTCCTGCCATGAGAAACAAAAACTGGTATCTCCTTCTGCTACTACTGGCTCATGTTGGAAATGAGGCTGCTGGTATTGACCAGGCCTCACAATATTCCAAATCAGACCAATATTCCCCACACAGATTGCTCATAAGGAAATGCATATTCCTGCCTTTTCAAAAGAGACTTCAGATGAAAGCATTATGGATGATTGTCAAAAGGCTCTTCCTATGGGCCTTGCAGATTCAAGACTTAGAGTTACAATGGAGTCTGGCCCTGAGACAAAGAGCCTAATTTAGAGTTAAGGACAGATACCCACCCCTACCCAATTGTTTCTGCTTGGAGCACCTGCTCCCCAAGGCATTTGTGATCAGTATTTGGAGTGACTTATTCTGGTCTTGAATATGCTGATTGCACCCTATGAAGGAACCTATTGAGGAACTTCTTCTTTTGTGATTATGGGAGCAAAGGTGTTTCTTGAAAGACCAGTTTTTCTTAATAGTTCTTAAACAAGCTATTGATCCCTGCTCACAAAGAAGCAACTTCACCCTTTCATGCTGAAAAACATTGTCTTGTATGCTAAAGATACCTTCCTTCCCCATAGGCTAAGCATCTAAATCACCTACCTCAGTCACTATTGATAAAGGTTATGCAGGAGTCTTCTACAAATCTATGTTCTGGGAAATTCTTACATATCAAAGAAGTTTGTCATCAGAAATCATTGTCTAAGGCAAATGCCTCTTCTGTGCCATCTCCCAAACACTTAATTAGAAAATAAAGTTGAGTCCCAGTCAGAGCAGAGTTGCCTGCCTGGTGATCAGAAAGTTTCTCGGGGCTCTCTCACTCTCTCTCTTGTGGACACCGTCCATCCTGCAGAGACCCCTGGACCCCGGTGGGAGCCGGACTCTGACAACACTCCTGTGTTAGGAGATGTTACTCAAAAGCACAATCTTTTATTCTAAGATAGAAAAGCAATGGGATATCAAAAATATATTAGCTTATCAGTTGTGTCCAAGATAATTAAACTTGGACAAGAGTAGTCACAATTGTTGGCCATCTCCCTTGCTTATCCAGAACCAATTTACAACCAAGTTAGAAAGTAAAGACCATTCTACTGTCTTTCCAATGTTGACCTTGGATTATAACTTGAGTTACCCAGGCTGATTGTGTTTNCCCTCTTCCTCCAGGCTGAGTGTTTTAAAAAGTAGAAGTGATTAAGTAACATCACCTCCAATCAAGATATGCAGGAGACCTAATATGTTCAGCTGGAAATTCCATAGTCTGGGAGCATTGTCAGATACATACAAAATGAAGATTGAAAATTTATCTATGAACCCTGCCAAGTTTTTCAATAAATATATAAAGTAATTTAAAGTTGCAGGAGTAGTTATTTGTGTGCTAGCCTTATTGTGTGGTAGAACTCCAAAAAAACTCAAAAGTATTTCACTGAGTTAAAGTTTAGATTGGATTTAGAAGTATATCTCTGAATTAGACATTTCCAAAGCCACAAAAAATAATCTATTTATCTTAAAATAGATAATACACTCTCCTGATTTCTGCCTTAGAGAAAAAATAGAAAAACATGTGTTTTGGAAGCGTAGAGTCTAGAAATGAGAGTTGTAGTGTTCCCATGTAATGTTGTGCCTATGTAATTTTTCTTAGATGAAAGTGGCAAAAAAAAAAGAGGTTTTTGTTTTGTTTTGTTTTGTTTTCTGGCTGGTAAATATCTGATGCCAAATAATGACTTTCATTATTTATTATTGGTCATTCAAAATTGTCTTCTCAAATGCCTTTTTTCTGATAGACATTGAGAAAGGCACTGGCATCAAACAGATCGGCTTCATTTGGTAAGTGTTCCCCAAACTAAACAATACAGGTCACTGAAATGAACAATAGAAAGGCATCAAGATTTCAAAAGCTTACAAAAGAGGCAACCTACCTGGCCTGGAAGGTGGAAGGCTTTGGCTGAGATGACACACAAATAATTCATTAAACATGTTATCAACAAGTAAAATAATATAGATTCATATTTGCATTTCTAGTGTGGGGCAATTATGAATAAAGTTATTAAAAATATTCGTGTACAGGTTTTTGTGTGAAAATACATTTTCATTTCTCTTAGGTAAATACATAGAAGTGAGACTGTGAGGGCATATGGTAAGTGTATGTTCATAAGAAACTACCAGTGTTTTCCAGAGTCTGGGACACTGCATTGTCTCCAGCAGTGAAAGAATTCCAGGTGCTTTGTGTCTTTGCCATTACTTGCCATTGCATGTAATAATCTTTTATTATTATTATTATTATTATTATTATTAATGTTTGTTTTTGAGAGACAGAGAGAAACAGAGAATGAGGAGGGGAGGGACAGAGAGAGAGGGAGACACAGAATCAATCCGAAGTAGGCTTCAGGCTTTAAGCTGTCAGCACAGAGCCTGAGGTGGGGCTTGAACTCACAAACAGAGAGATCATGACCTAAGCCAAAATTGGATGCTTAACCAACTGAGCCACCAAATTATTTTATTTTAGCCATTCTAATTAGTACATGTCAGTATCAAATTATGATTTCAATTTATGTTTCTCTAATGATTAATGATATTGAGCATCTTTTAACGTGCTTATTTGCAATTTGTATATCTTCTTTGTTCTGATACTTTGTTAAGTTTTTTTTTTTTTTTTGGCTCTGGAAGTTTGTTCTCATATCATTAGCTTTAAGTGTTCTTTACATTTTTCTAATAAATGTTTTTTTTAATCAGACATAAGATTTACAAATATGTTCTCCTCGTCTATTATGTATTACAAACTTGTAACGGTCTTTTGGAGAACAAAGGTTTTCAGGGGTTTCTAAAAAAATTACTATTGTGTTTACAAAACATAAAATCTTCCCTTTTTTGTTATAAAATCTTTAAAGTTTATTTATTTGTTTTGAGAGAAAGAGGGCATGAGTGCAAGAGGGAGAGACAGAGATAGAGAGAGAGAGAGAATCCCAAATGGGCTGTGCACTGAAGCATGGAGCCCAACACAGGGTTCAAATCCATGAACCAGACCATAAGATCATAACCTGAGCCAAAATTAAGTGCCAGAGGCTTAATTGACTGAGCCACCCAGGCACCCCCAAATTTACTCTTTTAAGTACACAGTATAGTATTGCTAGCTACATGCACATTGCTGTACAGCAGATCTCTAGAACGTTTTTATCTTGCATGACTTAAACTCTAAACCCATTGAACAGAATCTCCCACATTTCACGGTCACCATAGCCCCTGGCCACTCCCATTGCACTCTCAAAATCTTTTTGATTTCTTTCAGCAATGTTTTATAGTTTTCAACATATAATTCTTTTGCCTCATTAGTTTAGTCCTAAGTATATTATTCTTTTTAATGCTATGATTATTTTCTTAAGTTTTTTTTCAAATCAGTTGTTGATAGTGTATAGAAATGCAATTGATTTTTTATATCTTGATTTTGTCTTCTGCAATGTTGGTGAATTCATGTTCCTTTTTAGGGGGAATAATCTTTATGGTTTCCTATATATAAGATTATGCCATATGTAATATTATAGATAGTATTCTATAAATAGGATCTATTATTATATCTATTATTATATTACATCTATAATAATATAGATACAGATTATGTAAATAATTACATATAATATCTATAATCTATATAATGTATAATCTATATAATATATATCATAGATATAATTATATCTATTATGACATTATATATGTATAGAATAGATATTATACTATATCTATATATCTACCATATATATTATTTTAAATGAGATAATATTCTATCTTCTTTTGCAATTTGGATACATTTTGTCTCTTTTTCTTGCCTAAGTGCTCCAGCTGGGACTTCTAGTATTATGTTAAATAGAAGCAGCAAGAGTAACATCCTTGCCTAATAATGAATCTTAAAGGAAAAGCTTTCAGGTTTTCACAGTTGAGTATGATGTTAGCTGTGAGCTTTTCATAAGTGCATATATGGCCTTTATTATATCAGAGTAATTTTCTTCTGCTTTTAGTTAGTTTTTAGTTAGTCAAGTGTTTTTATCATGAAAAGAGTTTGAATTTTTTAAATGCTTTTTCTGCATCTACTGAGATGAACAGGTGATTTTTATCGTTTGATCTGTTAATGTGATAGATCATATTGATTGATGCAAGGATGGCTCATATGTGGAACCATCTTTGAATATCAAGGATAAATCTCATTTGGTCACAGTGTGTGACCCTTTATTGTTTCATTACATGTAGTATGCTAGTGTTTTGTGGATTTGTTGGGTTTTATTCTCACTCATTCTGCACTCAGTATGGAAGAGGGATTATGGTATATGAGTATATGCTAATCCAAACCATAACCTTTGTTCTCAGCAACCCTCAACCTGATGCCTTTTCCTGTTGGTGCTTACATTCAATCAAAACAAAAACCAATCCTAGGAGAGTCCCTGAAAATCTGCACATTGGGTATATGTCTTAATCTTCCCTATCCCTCCCCAAAAAGTCAGGAGCTGTGCTTGCAGAGGGAACATGGTGAGTGAGTGCTACAATTTTTTCTACCTAGTTCCATGCATCAGCTTTCACACTCAACTTAGGAATGCAAGAGCCTCTTAACTGGTTTCTGGATTTCCCATGAAGAGAATTTGTCCATATACTGTTGTTGAGTCTTTCTCCATGGGAGATGGGAGGCCTGGGATTTCTTCTCCTACCATCTTGCTGATGTCACTCCCCAGGTTAAATAATTTATCAATAAATTGTTATTTTAGGAATTTAAAAAATTCAAATACTTATTTTTTTTTCATTTTTGTAATGTTTATTTATTTTTGAAAAGGGGAGAGGGAGAGACAGACAGAGAGAGAGAGAGACAGAGCACGAGTGAGGGAGGAGCAGAGAGAGAGACACACACACAGAATCCAAAGTAAGCTCTAGGCTCTGGGCTGTCAGCATAGAACCTGACACGGGGCTCAAACTCATGAATCGTGAGATCATGACCTGAGCTGAAGTTGGATGCCCAACTGACTAAGCCACCCAGGCTCTCCAAAGAAGACAAAGACTCAAATACTTTATGATTGCATATGTGCAAGCCTGCAAATGTATATGCAACTGAACTCAGGGACAGCTGCAGTATCCAAGGTCCAGACTTCTAAACATCTCATAGTACCTGCAAATATTAACTTATAAAGTTCATAAAGCCTACTTTTTAAATACTTTTTTTAAAGGAAACACAATAACATGGTTTCAAATTTAAATATACGAAAGAAATCCACTGAAAAGTGACCCAACCTTCCTCCTATTCCTGGAGACAAACAGTGTTACTAGTTTCTCCTGTTTCTTTACTGACATTTTTTAACATATACATGCATATATTTTAAATTCCTATTTTAAAAACTATAAACAATATTGATATTGTTCTGCACTATATAAAACTTTATTCATGAAAGCACCTATTTTTACACATCCTTCAAAAGTGGAAAACGAGTAAAATCCTTTAAACACACAAGATCTCAAAAACATTTTGCTTTCTATGAACCTTTCTGAGAAAAGCTTAGGAAGACATGCTTCTCTTGAAATAGGACTTAACTGAAAAGAGGGAAACACACAAATCAAGTAAAAGGAGTCCCAGTACCAAGAGAGAAGCAAAAGTGGGGAGGGGCTCCTGGGTGGTTCAGTGGGTTAAGTGTCAGACTTTGGCTCAGGTCATGACCTCACAGTCAGTGGGTTTGAGCCTCTCCTTGGGCTCTGTGCTGACAGCTCAGAGCCTGGAGCTTACTTCAGATTCTGTCTCCCTCTCGTTCTGCCCCTCTTCCTCTTGTTCTCTGCCTCTCAAAAATAAGTAAACATTTAAAATTTAAAAAAAAAAAAAAAGAAGAGAGAAGCAAAGGGAGTGCTGGGAAATATTGAAGAGAGGTCCCGGGACAGCAGTCAGGCTAGACGGGGAAAATAAAAGATCCAAATTATAGCAAGAGAGTATTTTATTTTTGTTGGAATATCTTAAGAAAATTAAAATTAAAGAGCTACCTCTTATGTTTGTATATAGTAAGAAGCTCTTTACAGTTCTGAATGTAAAAGAAGGTTAATTAGTAATTGTATTGAAAATTAACAGAGTAAAAACAAGACAATTATTACTCCATTAGAAAACAAAATAAAATGTAAGAAAATAAATAAAATTATAGTATATTTAAAGGATTTGGTATAAATGATAAATCATATTAAGGTAATAGCAAGGAAAATATGGAATATTTTACCATCACTGACAGATGAAGAGAGAAAAAAAAAATGTGTGTTTGTGCGTGTGTGTGTGTGTGTTTGTGCATCGGTGCTATGGGCTGTGCTTATCCATGTGGGGCAGTTAATGAGACAAGTCTTCATCTTTAATAGTAGGAAGTCTGTAACTAATACCTATTATCTGAAAATCCATGACATATTAGCATGAATATATCATTAAGATATAGGAGTAAAGAATAATCAAAAAAGCAAAGATTTGAAGTGGATGCTTTTGGAAAACAAGACAAATATTAAGGGACAGAACAAGAGACTATTATTAGACTTTGTAAGTCTTAGAATTATTATACTTAAAAATCTGGGTATTTTACAACTCAAATTTAAATAAAAATAATAAAAATAAAGATAAATATTATTATTATTACAAAAGATGACTGCAACATAATTTTATATATTTTGAGTAAACAAAAAGAAATTTAATAAAACACATAAGCCATTGACCTGGTACACAACATTCAATAAAGAAATGACACAAATGTACATAAACAGTAAACATGTAAAAAGTTACCTTTCAAAACATCACCTTTAGTTAACTTTGGGTGTTTTGAATTTTGTATTCTTCACAGTCATTGAAACATCTAGTCTAATAAATTAATGTAATAAATGAAAGAATATATTATCAGAAAGTTTAAGAGAATTGTCTGTCTTTCCTTTTTGAATTAAGGGCAAAGATGATGAATTTAAATGTTTGAGCCCTTCTTGCTTTATCTGTACAAGAAACTATTTCCCTTTTGTAAGTCATACATTTATGTTTCGATGACTAAAACTTGAAAACTAGTAAGAAATACATATGGAATCTGACCATATCTTAGCCTCAAAATTAATTTCATAAAATACTAGAGAAGACAAATGATAAATACAGCCCTTCCTGAACACATTTTGTTTCAATAAAATGAGATATTAACATGGAAACAAACAAACAAACAAAACCAAAAAACTTTCCCCATATCCTACCCCCCCCACCCCGGTGAAGGGGCAGGGAAATGCTACAAAGAACTCATGGGTCGAAAGAAAATTGCAGACTTTTAAAATAATAACAATAGTAGTAACAATAAAAATAAAAATAAATCATGCACTTCCCTGAAAAAAGCAGAAATAATTTAAAAGTAAAACTAAAGGAAAATCAATGGAGAATAAAATTACACACTGATGTTTAAAAAGCAGCAATTAAAAACCATTTTGAAAACACTCAAAAAATAGAGTACTGTTAGAATTTTCCAAAAATAGATGAAATGGATAATCTCCTAAAAAAATCATAATTAATCAAAATTGACAAGAATGGATGCAGAGCCTACCTGACTAAATGTCATCAAGGGGAAAAGAGAAATTAAGGAACCCTACAGGAGAAAGATAGTAAATCCAAAGTTTAGAACAATAGTCCCAGTAATACTTAAGCTGTTCTAAATAAAGCATAATAAAGGCAAACTTCTAACTTCTGTTTATGAAATGAATATACAACAACAAATCACTTACAGACCAATCTGATTTTTGAATATCAATGCATAAATATTTATTGAAATTTTAACTAATAGAATCCAAAAGTGCATTGAAAGTATAATATATCATGAATAAATGCAATTTATTTCAGAAATGCAAAGATTATTAAGTAATAGGAACTCCAAGAATATCATTGTATGACCACATGAATAGAACTGAAGAGAAAAATTATACTTTTCATCTCGATACATACTAAGAAGACATGTCACCATGTCAGGACCTGTTCAGATTTAAAATGCTCAATAAAATAGGAATTTATGAGTCCTTTGTTAACATGATCATGAATATGTGTTCATATAAACACATTGGTTGACATTTGGATGGAATAATATGCTTTGGCCAAATGCCAGTATCTTAAGTAATGGGGTAAATATGAGACTTCTCACAGATGTTAGAAATGTCACCTCTGCACCACTTTTCAACAATGTATTAGTTTTATTAGCCATTGAAATGAGACAAGATCAGGGTGCCTGGGTGGCTCAGTCGGTTAAGCGTCCAACTTCAGCTCAGGTCATGATTTCACAGTCCGTGGGTTCGAGTCCCACATCGGGCTCTGTGCTGACAGCTCAGAGCCTGGAGCCTGCTTCAGATTCTGTGTCTCCCTCTCTCTCTGCCCTTCCTCCCCTCACTCTCTTTTTCTCTTTATCAAAATAAAATAAAGACATTAAAAAATTGAAAAAAAAGGAAATTAGATAAGATCAAGCATTCAGAAGCTTAAGAATTAGGAGTGAAAGATGAAATACTCTGTTTGAATTTAATATGATTAAATTTCTGGAAACCCCAAATAATCAATATGAAAACTATAGTAATTTTAGTAAAATGACAATTGAATAAATAAATCTATAAAAATATAGGACTCATGTTAATTAACAGTCAAGAAAGACATAAAGGCGAACTTGAATACATGGGAACAGAGTCTGTGGTTTTAGTTTCAATAAAATAATTTTGGTTACTGAATTGAGAAAAGGAGCAGAAGTGAGTAAGGTAGGATTCAGAATGCACATTTGGCAAGCTACCATGATAATCCAATGGCAAAATGGTAGTGGGGGTACGTGGATCAAGGAGAAGTGATGAGAAGTAGATCTCAGATATCAGATATATTTGAAAACCAGAGCTGGCAGGATTTATCGTATGTGGAATTTTAGAGGAATCAATTTGCACAAAGAAACCAGAAAGATCTTATTTTGTGTGTCCCCTGGGTGTTTGATTTTTTTTTTTTTTAAGAGAGACATTCAGATTAAAGAATGCCATGACTCATCTACTTGAGCAAGAACATGAGATGGTCATTTGTCTGGTAGTAAAAAGGAATCATTCAGCTTCCTATTGAAGCTATAACAAATTAACACAAATTCAATGCATTAAAAATCACAGCTATATTATGTTGTAGTTCTTAAGGTCAGAAATCTTAAGTGGGTCTTGTTGGACAAAAATCAAGGGTCAGCCTTGTATTTCTGTATTTCTTCTGAAGATTCTAAAAATGAATCTGTTCTCTTTCCTTTCCCAGCTTTTACAGGCTTCATACACTCCCTTGTATATTTATTTATTTTTGAGACAGAGGCAGAGCATGAGCAGGGGAGGGCAGAGAGAGAGAGGGAGACATGGAATCCGAAGCAGGCTCCAGGCTCTGAGCTGTCAGCAGCAGAGCTGGATGTGGGGCTCGAACCCAGGAACCCCGAGATCATGACCAGAGCAGAAGTCAGATGCTTAACCGACTGAGCCACCCAGGCACCCCTGCTTCCTACACTCCTTAGCTAGTGGTCCCTGCCACCTTCCAAGCCAACAATGGCCAGTTGAGTCTTTCTTACCTAGCATCACTTTGACTCTGCTTCTGTTTTCATACCTCTTTCTCAGATGCTGACTTTTCTGCCTCCATTTCATTTTTAAGGACCCTTGCAATTACGCTGTGTCCATTCTGATGATCCTGGTTAGTTACCACATCTCAAGATACTTAATAATATGCTTCAAAACCCCCCATTGCCATGTAAGGCAATATATTCACAGGTTCTAAGAATTTGGACATGGACATATTTGGAGGGCTGTTACTCTGTCTACCACTAGTATAAAAGATATGAATTAAGAATTTGGCATAAAGAATTTGAATCCCTTTGCCACTTATTTTGTAAGCTGAGGCAAATACATATCCATTCTAAACCTCCGTTCCCACATAGATAAAATGGAGATAATAACGGGATCTACTTGACAGAGTTTGGGATATTTTGTTTAGTGTTTTTTTTTTTTTTTAAATTCATTTTGAGAGAGACAGAGAAAGCAAGTGGGTGAAGAGCAGAGAGAGAGAGAGAGAGAGAGAGAGAGAGAGAGAGAATCCCAAGCAGGCTTCACCCTGTCAGCATGGAGTCCGTTGTCGGGGTCAAACTCATGAACCATGAGATCATGACCAGATCATAGGAAGTGGGATACTCAACCAGTTGAGCCATTCAGGTGCTCCTGTGTGTATGTTTTTAATGAAGCAATGCTTATAAAGCCCCTGGAATGGCTTGGCATATAGAAAGTACTCAATATACATTAACTTTCATAATGATACCACTAAGGGACACATTAGCAAGATGTAGCATTATATAAGCTTTGTGACTTTACTCTACTGACTCTTATTCAATTAACAGTCAAAAATTTCCTTCCAAACTTCAGGCCAGCTTTGAATTTTATATTTGCTCTTTAAGCCTTCATGAATAAAACTTTAAGATGTGTAACTCCATCGAGAATCCTTATGGATCCTTTATGTTATCTATTGTGACAAGAAAGACTTCCATATTTCAGTCACATACAGTTATAATGTCAACCATATTATAATTTAAATTATTTATGAAAATTCTGAAGAGAAAGGACCGGGAACAGAAATCTCGAGAAAGCAATTGTTAAATGTCTCAAAGTCGACAGTTGTATGTTATTAAGGTTTAGTTCTCAGCTCCAAATCCATCCTTCTAGAGTGAGTGTGTGTGT
This sequence comes from Crocuta crocuta, assembly GCF_008692635.1. Lineage (NCBI taxonomy): Eukaryota > Metazoa > Chordata > Mammalia > Carnivora > Hyaenidae > Crocuta > Crocuta crocuta. Next base: position 1,979,959 of record NW_027532163.1, read on the forward strand.
GTGTGTGTGTGCGCGCGCGCTTGCTTGCTTGCTTGCTTGTACGCACCTGTGAAGCTGAAACTGAGTCTCGAAAATTATCTTTCTCCTTTGTCAGCAGATGTGCTGCTGGTCTTGTCAATAGAAAGAGCTAAAGAAAGCTGGCAGTCAGAAAGAGATGAGAAAACACCGACTTGTTTCTGCTTGCTTGAGTTCTATGTCATCTCAGCAAGAGACTGTGATGTTGAGAGAAGTAATTGATTTCGGTATTTGGAACCGGAAGCATTTGGAACCATTTGGAACCGGAAGCATCTTTCATCACTCTCAGAACTGGCCGCCTCGGAGATGCCAGGATCAGGCACCCTCACTTCCTTCTCGGTGTTTTGAGCTCTAGCTCTCCTAAGTCCTTTCTTCATGCTTCTGAGACATCGACACCTGTGTTGCAGCATCATTCCCTCAAAGATTTTGTGCCTAATTCCACAAGCGTTTCTACAAGCTTCTAGTTTCTAATAAGGTGAACATGCTCACTTTATTTGCATTCCTAGAAATGTCAGCTGCTTCCCTGCCAATAATTCCAGGAATTAAATACCTTGGTTCCCCTTTTGAATTTTAATTTCTCCTCTACTCATTCATCCAATTTCCTTTATTAAATTATCGCTGATAAAATAACACTTGATTTTCCTTTCTTTGTTTTTTTTCTTTTTTCTGACTGTATGCTAACCAATCCATCAGTCAATATTTTCTTGGAAAATTAGTTACAGATTTCTATAATCATCCTATTATAAAGTTAAGTTTTCTTTACTTCTTAGAGGCATAAGAGTGGACTATTATGTGTCCAAATAAAGTTTTTAACCTAACATTTTTCATATATTTTTACATAGCATGTGAGAAGCCTCCAGTCCAGAAGGACAATCTACGTGGCCCGATGAAGTGGGGCTTCCCTGTCTGCTTTTCTCCAACTACCTACTCATCTCAAGGTGGTCTCATCTTAGTTGAACCCATTTCCCAGATTTTATTCCCAAATCTAAGTTCTTGAGTCTCCACCTTTCTCAATACACCAATTATTGAGTCTTCCATTGATTTCCTACCTTCCATATCTGGATGCCCTATAGCTCATTCTCCCTGAATCTTCTTAGTGGCTGCTCCTAACTTCCAGCTTCATGAGCACCCACTCAGCACCTTAAGCCTCTTCCATAGGTGGCCTCTTGACCTTGATCTCTGTCCTCATCCTATTCCTCTGAAAATCTTTCCAATACATCAGCTCTCATCTGTGCACCTGTTTCTCTGATTGCATACATATCTCAGCCAGCAGTGCTTTCTCTTCTTCTCCGTATCATTAACACAACACCAGACCTTGAGCCAGATTCTGAAGTCATGTAGAAGAATGTAGGATAAAGCCCAGGCCTCAGGTTTATGAAGGATCAAATAGATTTTAAAAGGTGCTATTCTTAGAATAGAAGCAAAATGCGTCTATCGTAGATTCCCGTCTTCACACGGCTTCTTTTAATATCTTTCTTTATAGTTTAACAACTGCCAAGCTCAAATATTAACTCCAAACCAAAAAAATTTTTTTTCACTTTTAGAATGTATTCTTATGGAGAACAATGGTTTCCCTTCTACTCCCTTAAGTAAGCGTTTGCCCCATTACCCCTGTAACCCAATATCTGAAGGTCCCTGCCCTATTTACTTCTATTCTTATTCCAAAATTTCTGTCCATGACTGTACTCTTTTTCTTCTTATATGTCTACCAGATACCTCAATACTAATTACCCCTTCTTGGCTCCCTTTATCTACTGGAAAGCTCCTGCTCTGTGTTTCCTGTGCCTCTATCATAGTGAGACTCCTCTATAGCTGCACCTGGCATTTTTAACCCCTGTCCTCTAAATCTGACTGGTTCTTTCTGTTTGAAGACATGCTCTTTTTCTTTTTTCTTCCTTTAACAAACATCTTTTCCACCCCTTCTGATCAGCAAGTTCCCTTTTTAAATACTTTTCTTTAACAAAATACAAAGGAGAGGAAATAATGTGTATATTATGCACCATAGGAAAAATGATAGCACATATGAATATATGATGTTATATAAAAACATTTTTGGGGTGTCTGGGTGGCTCAGTGGGTTAAGTGGCCAACGTTGGCTCAGGTCGTGATCTCATAGTTTATGAGTTTGAAAGCTCAGATCCTGCAGCCTGCTTCAGATTCTCTGTCTCTGTCTCTGTCTCTCTCTCTGACCCTCCCTTGCTCATACTCTTGTGTTTCTCTCTCTTTATCAAAAATAAATAAACATTTAAAAAATTAAAAAAAATATTTTCTGAGATACTGAATAAACAACTATATTATAGCAAAAACAGTTTGTGAATTTTTGTTGGTGAATTTTTGATGACTCCCATTGACAATTCTTTTCATCATTTATCAGGATGATCACATTAATTAATAGCTTATGTACGCATTCCGCTTCAGAAAGATACAAGTCTTACCAACTTGCATTTATTTCTTTTAAATGTTTATTTATTTATTTTGATAAGAGAGTGAGTGTGAGTGGGGAAAGGGGCAGAGAGAGAGGGAAAATGAGAAAACCAAGCAGTCTCTGTGTTGTCATCACAGGGCCCCATGCAGGGCTCCAACTCGGGAACAGTGAGCTCATGACCAGAGCTGAAATCAAGAGTTACACAATTAACCTACTGAGCCACCCAGATGCCCCAATCTGCATTTCAAATCAAAAATAAAATAAAATAAACAACAGTCTAGTGCCCTCTGTTTAAAAAAAGAAAAAGAAACATTAACTACCAGTCTTTCAGGACATGAGTGGTGCATCAGCCACCACTTTTGAAAGCTGACAGCCACTTCCTGCTCTCACACATGACAAGCTTTCAGAGTACTCTGGAAAGGAAATCATCAAGATCAAGAGATTTGAGTTGATTTTAAGCAACAAAGGCTTTCTTAGATCATATGGTGGTTATATTTATTGTTGTAAGCATTGGCTAATGTATAGAATTGTCGAATCACTATTTTGTACACTCAAAGCTTATATAAAATTGTATGTTAAATATATTTCAATAATAAAACATTTAAATGAAAAAATCATTTTAAAAATTTTAAAAAGGATCTTCTCTTGAAAGATAAAAAAAGGAGCAAAATAGGATTGAGTAGCGATGTTTTTCAAGAATGTTTGTCTTCAGCCAACTGATATGCTTATTGCTTTCTTAAGTATCTGAGGTTATAATGTGGAATCATATTTAAAATAATTTAGGAAAAAGAGTGTCTATGCTATCACTTTTTAAAAAAAATTTTCATTTTTATTTCTGAGTGAGAGAGACAGAGTGTGAGCAAGGGTGGGACAAAAAGATAAGGTGACACAGAATCTGAAGCAGGCTCCAGGCACTGAGTTGTCAGCACAGAGCTAGATGCGAGGCTCGAACCCACAAACAGTGAGACCATGACCTCAGCCAAAGTTGGATGCTTAACAGACTGAGCCACCCAGGTGCCCCACTATGCCATCGCTTTAATGACCACACTAAGCTAATGTATTTGTTCTCAAAAGCCTTAATTAACAACGAAAAACAAACACTCCATCATGCTTTTAATTATGTATATGAGGTGTTTGTATATGATTATACCTCAAAGTCAAGTTTCCTATGAGAATTTATTGTTGTTCTCAGTGTGTTTTTAATGTTTAACACTAATATTTAATGTCTGTTCGGACCAGTGTTTGCACTTGGGCTGAAATCCAAATTGAGATTTCCTTTCTAGTGTTTCAGCCATCCTGGGAAAATTCTATCCACTTCCGGAATTATGTCAACAAAAACATAAATCTGAATGACATTAATATACATAATTTTACCACTATTGAAATGTGCATAAACAAAACTTGGAAAGTGCTTTATTTTAACTGAGAGATTAAGGTTGATGCAGAAGAGGGGGATTTAATTCAGGCAATATGTAGATATTGGTGATAATAACCTGTAGACCATGGTGGTAGAGAACAAAACTTCTGTAATTAGAGTGCTTGAGTTAAAGTGCTTAATCTAGGGGCGCCTGGGTGGCTTAGTCGGTTAAGCGTCTGACTTTCGCTTAGGTCATGATCTCGCGGTTCGTGGATTCGAGCCCCGCGTCGGGCTCTGTGCTGGCTGCCAGCTCAGAGCCTGGAGCCTGTTTCAGTCTGTGACTCCTTCTCTCTCTGACCCTCCCCTGCTCACGCTGTCTCTCTCTCTCTCTCCTAGAAAAAAAAAAAAGTGCTTAATCTAGCACAAACTGTGTTACTTTGGGCTATTTACTTAGTCTTTCTGTAGGGACAATAAAACACACATGACAGCTTTTTGGTAACCATCTGATGGTATAGTGTTTATAAATCACATAGGAAAACAAATGGTTTTCAATAATGGTAAAGAATTACTTTATTATTTTTAATATTTTTAAATGTCTTATTTATTTTTGAGAGAGAGAGATTTTGAGCAGAGGAGGTGCAGAGAGAGAAAGGGACAGAGGATCCAAAGCAGTCTCTGCACTGAGGGCAGCCAGCACTATGTGGGGCTCATTCATGAACCATGAGATCATGACCTGAGCTGAAATTGAATGCTCAAACGACTGAGCCACCCGTGCACCCCAGAATTACTTTATTAATACTTTTTTAAATCTCTACATTATGCCAGTAATTTTGATGTTAAAACATTATCTGTTCAAGCAAGATGAGACCAATAATATGACATTAACAATAATGCCTATCTTGATTCAGAGTTCAAAGAGTCAAAGAATTGTGTCCAACTAAAATAAGCACTTATAAAGCTTCACAAAGTATTAAATAATAAAAAAAAATGATAGTATGTATTTAACACTTACTGTAGGCCAGGAATGGTATAATTATAACAACACAGCATATCTCTGATGAAGAAATTATTATCTTCATATATATCAGAAATCATGGACTAGGGAATTGGATATCTCACCAGAAGTGACTAACTCCAGGTCAAGAGTATTACTGGTATTTAAATGCAGACTTTCAAAATGGCAATGCCCATATTGTTAAATATTATTTACCAGGGCCTACCTATGCAGTGGAATCATGCCTTGAAATGCAGGGTTGAGGAGATGATGGAGTCCATAGTTGAGTAGGAATCACCAGCAGTGATTCAGAATTCTCTTAAGGATCATGTCCACCAGTTGAATTTTTTAAAAGTCCTGGGAAAGACTGAGATCGTCCTCTCTTAGATCCCATAATTTTCCTGTAGCAGCACACATGGCTGAGAGAACAGAATACCACATTAGGATCACCTTAGATCACAGGGTCAATTCTTGTGTTCAGGAAAGTGTGAGCCAAAGATTGGCAGCCTGCACTGTACCCTACTGAAGAAACATTTCTCAGAAGATTTATGTCTCACTGTTCAGGAAAGAATAAAACCTTGCATCCACTGGTAGGGCCTTTCCTTTCCTATAATATTATTTTGTGGAGCAGAGAATAGTGACCTTCCCCTAGATTACACTGTGTTAAGTGGTATGGTCTGGGAAATCAAACAGCGGATGGATTTGGTAAGCCCACTTCCCCTTTCAGTTGATGGTCTTCTGCAGGCTCTAGCCTACTAACAATGTTCTAAGATAATAGAAGGCATGGTGGAAGGAGGGTAAAAACTTGGGGGAAGGGAAAGGGAGAGATCACTAAAGTCCTGAGAATACAGACATCGCTTCTCCCATATCCATTTAGCAATGTGGCACAGCACCCCTTGAAAGACATGTAACTCCTGCTTTCCTTCAGCTTGGGAAATACTAACTCACAGATATTATAGTGTGCCCTTTGGGAGAATGTAGTGGTCTTTTTAAATGAGTGTGGGGTACTTCAAAACTGGAAGCAACATTATATTAAAGTACTGCCTTCAAAGGGCATGGCTGGAAAAAGTTGTCAATTTTTGTTGTGTTGTCACCCTGGTTGAGCAGGGTGTGTAACCTCGCTAACACTCAACCACAATCATGTACCAGTGCAATCGAGCATATTTATATGGATTTTCTATCCCTTTCAGTCACCCTCTTGTCACTGCACAAAATCACTGATGAGCATGGATATCTAACTGGGGTCATTAGTCATAACCCTTTAACCCTGCTATTTATTGTCACAGCTAGACAGATCCTTGGGGGTCCTGTGGTCCCCCCTCAAAGTTCCTAAAAAGCTCTAAATATTTGGGTTTAATAAAGTTTGTCAGTTAGTTCTTTGACAACCAAGTTATTTAACCAATGATAATTAATATTTCTTTTATTTTTTTTCTTTTAAGTAGCCTTCAAGCCCAGCACAAGAACCAATGAAGGGCCTGATGTGGGCCTTAATTCACTATCCTTAGATCAAGATCTTATCTGAGATCAAGAGTTGGACACTTAGCTGATTGAGCCACCCAAGTGTTCCAACAATTAATATTACTTTTAGAAGTTTGGATAACATAGGCTTAATTTTCTTTGAGATTATCATGATTTATTTTATAATAATATAGATATTTCAGATAGACTTAAGCCTTTCCTTACCATAAAAAAAAAAAAACAGATGAAATAATGGCTGAGGGTATAAACATTTAGGATTCCATCAACGATGTTTATCTGTTTATGAGAAGTCCTCTTGGCTGGTGGCAATAGGTGGAGGTGGTGGGAATAAAGATGATACAAAATAATTTATGCATCAAGGATACTCCTGTAAACCTGTGTGCTGCGTGGGAGTGAGTTCAATAGATGGAATCTTGCTGAATTAGTCATTTTGAAACAAATCTTTCCTGCTGAGGTTTTCACTGTCGTTTTCAACACTTGGGTAAATTAATTCAAATAATCAGCTCCTGCAAATCACCCACCATTACTGGAAATCTCTGGCTGCATCACCTAAATATTATAAGAATCATGCCATTCTGATTTTTGTCCTTCTATGAAAATAAAGGAGCTCACTTTATAATAATGCATCAGTCATAGGTTCTCTTAGTCACTATGGGATGATTCTGTAGTCAGCACATATTGCTCTCATTCTGAGATTTTGATACAATGACTTTGTGTGATCAAATCTTGAGAATAAGAAGAGCTATTGTCAAGTTCATTATCTCAGCAGGGAATGTTTGTGATGATGAAGCTGCCAAGCTTCATCAAGTTGTTCATGCTTTTTCCGTTTTATTAACATGACCCAATTCAGCCTCCCTCTGATAACTCATTTTGATTTTAACTCGAGTCAGTTTGATTTTTAAAACCTTGTTGATTTAAACTTATTTCAACACTTCCTGATATAATAGCTTGTATTTTAGAAAGAGAGAGAGAGAGATCCTCTTGACTCAGCAATCTTAAGAAGAAAATGTAAAAAAGTACAAAACTGACAAATGTAAAAGTAGCACTAGTACATTTTTCTTTACTTTCCCCCTCAACTACTAACTTTCTTCTGTCATTCTTATTTTTTTTTAAATATTTATTTAGATTTTGAGAGACTGAGCATGAGTGGAGAATGGGCAGAGAGAGAGAGACATGGAATCCAAAGCAGGCTCTAGGCTCTGAGCAGTCAGCACAGAGCCCAACATGGGGCTCAAACTCATGAACAGCAAGATCATGACCTGAACTGAAGTTGGATGCTTAGGCAACTGAGCCACCCAGGTGCCCCTCTTCTGTCGTTCTTAAAGATCCCTTATGAATTCTCCAATCACAATCTTGGCCTAGTCCAAATCACTTTTAATCCACTTGACTATGCCTTGACAGCGTTCTATCATCTTTGGTGAAAGTGAAAGAGCTCAGCATGGTCAGCAAAGAGACAAACAATCCCCACAAAACTGCCAGCTTTCATGAGGCCTGATTTATGCCATTTCATTTTTATGACACTGCTCTCTGCTAACATGTCCAGCTACTACCTTGTTCTACTCTCATCTTGCTTTTTCTAAGACGTACTCCCATGCCCTCTGACACATGCAGAATGCTAGCGGCAATGTCTTAGCAACAATTTAGAGTATATTTCTGAAGGGTGTAATATTACTTGCAGAGAACCCACAAATAAGAAAAAACAAAAAAGTAGTGCCTCCAAGGTAGTTTTTGAGTTGTTCATTTGAAATTTTGAATAAACATTTTCAGATAAATAGTGATGTCATTTGTAGTTAAGTTCCCAGACTAGCCCAAAATATACCTACAATACAGTTCATTTGTGATGTGGGAAACAAAGGCAGATGGAAATGGCAGATAAAATTAAATTTCCTTATAATCTGCAGCCCATTAACAAATATTTGAGGCTGGCAGAGTACAACACTTCTCCAGGAATGCCCCTAACTGTCTTAATGTTAATGTTTTGCCAGAGGGATAAACAACCTTAGCTTGATAATAGCTAGGCCTCCAGTATCCTGTGAGTGAGTCTTCCTTAGCATATGAAAATCCTTTTGGAAACTTCCCTTTGCTTTTACTTCCTCCAACACCCAAGCATATAATCAGTCACTCCTCACAACCCCAGGGCAGCTCTTTCTGCCCATGGGTCCTGTCCCGTGCTTTAATAAAGTCACCTTTTTGAACCGAAGAAGTCTCAAGAATTCTTTCTTGTCCATCAAATATGAGCCCAAAATTTTCCACATCAAGTTGCATTAACAATCAATAATACTTAGAAGTTTTGAAATATGAATCCAAAAAGTTAAAATAAAATAAAGATTGATTTTTCCATGTATATTTAATTTTCAGCCTGGAAGAACATTTACGTGATGTGGCAGATAGATCAAAGTCAAAAAGGCATAGCATCTGAGGGATAGAAACTAAACCTGCATCCTTTGCTTTTATTTCATTATTTATTTTATTTTTATTTTTCACCAATACCACATCCAATATGATAGGAAAAAGATAAGATAAAATAGGCAGAGAGGAAAGATTAGGACCAGAGTTCCCTGGACGGGGAAAAACACATATTTCGGAACATGCTGGGAGTGTTTGACCATAGCAAACCCCCACGGGCTTGGGAGTAAACTTCCTCTTAAAAATGTAGCAGGCCCTGGGCACCTGGGTGGCTCATTCGGTTGGGCGTCCGACTTCGGCTCAGGTCATGATCTCGCGGTTCGTNCCCTCAGGAATATGACATAAGACCTACTTATAAATAAATAGTAGATCCTAAAATGTATAACCCACAAGGAATGATATGACCATAGACCACCTCTTATAGGATGGAAACGAGCCAATCAGGAATGGACAATACAGTACTTAGAGCTATTAAAGCAATGAGGGTAGGACTCGAGAAGGAACAAGAGGGAAGGAAGGGTAAGGAGAGGCAACGAGCCTTATAAAACAAGCACCCTTGCCTATAGTTGGAGGGCAAACACCTTGGAATGTCCCCTGTCTGTAAAGAGAGCTTTCCTAACCTTTTACTTTCTGAACTTGTACTCTAATAAACTTTTGCCTGCTGCCCATCCTTCCAAGCGGTGAGACAATGAACCCCGTATTGAGGCAAAAGATCCTGCAACTCCAGTCCCTCAAAGTTAGACCCTTAGGCTCTTTATTGATAGTCTTACTGCAATTAATTAAGTTCTAACTTCAGGTATTGCTGTAGCTTCAGCTCCCCAGTCTCAACTCAGTGGTCCTCAGTTAGAGGCTCAGTAAGGACACTGGAACTTTGAATCACTCCAGAATACTCCTAATTGATCACTAGTAACTTTCAGGGGCCTATGGGCTTTGGGACAGTCCCATTAAATTCTGCTCTACTTTCAGCATCTCATCCCCTCCCCATCCATTGTTTTTGTCTTGATCTGTGCTTAAATATTCTGCCCACGCCTCTGACAAGCATTCCATCCTACGCCAAGAAAAAAAGACTTCATTTGAATATCAACTAATTTTGGACAGTTGGTGGGGAGTGGGTACAGGTTTTGTTTCACCTTTAATGGGTCCAGTTGAAGGATTGGTGCCAAACAAGCACTGTGAAGATTGCTCAAGACTTCTCTCATGTTTTGTTCTGCCAACTTGCTGTATCTCCTAGACATTTAACCTTGGGCACTGAGTTGTTCACTCTTTCCCTGATGATAAGAATGTATTAATGCGAATGCTTATTAGCACTCCAAACTGAACCTTTTTCTGACATTATCTCCAGCTTATTAATTCTCCTACGGTCTGCCCTGCCCGGTGGATCGATTCACTGCTATGTTCGGCCTGTTCGCCATCCTTCTATACCTAAAAATAAATCTATCATGTAAAACTGATTCACTAACTACGACCAAAAATATGGGATACATCTCTGAAAATATGCTGTTAAAATAGTAATACTTTTAGAGACTCTCCGAATGCTTTCTATCTTTACTCCTAAAAAGTCCTGAAAGTATCCCTATCCTTAATGATGAGGGAGCATAAGGCACACATCCCACCCTCCTCCCCTGGTAGAATATGTGTGACACTACTGGCTGCCCAAGAACAAAAGGAGGTGAAAGTAAATGGTTAACTGATAGAGATCACAGTCATGCAGCACATGAGTCTCCTTTAGTCTACAAATAGTTAAAAATTACAAGAAAAAGGCAATCTTACTTATAGCCTAATCTCCAGAAACCCATAGACGCAATTTCCTGGATCCCTAATATTACTCTCCCCTCCACATTGATGTGGGGAACAAAGGCAAGAAGAAAATGTAAATAACATTAAATTTCTTTATAACCTGCAGCCCATTGACAAAGTTGGGGCAAATACAGAGTATAACATTTCTCCAGGAACTCCCTACTGTCTAAGTGTTAATGCCTTAGCAGAGGGAATATAAATTTATCTCAACAATAAGAAGGCCTGCAGTATCTTATGAGTCCACTTTAGCATGTGAAAGTCCTTTTTGAAAACTCCCTTTTGCCTTTACCTCCCCCAGCTCCACAGTATATAACCAGTCACTCCTCACAACCCCAGTGGAGTTCTTTCTGCCCACAGTCCTGTCCTCTTGTTTTAATAAAATCACCTTTTTGCACCAAAGGCATCTCAAGAATTCTTTCTTGGCTGTCAGTTCTCGACCCCCACCACTCCAAAACCCTATCACTTAAGATATCATACCTATTCACATCACTTCATTCATCAATGCTTGCTTTTAAAAGACATGTTCAGGTTCCAAAACACATTGATGATATTGGTATTCAGATTATATGCAATTAAGTCTTAATTTTGCTACCTTCTGCTCTTGCAAATTTTTTAAAGAACTAATTTTCACAACTACCGATTAAGTTGATATTAGTATTTCTTTAAGACAAGAGAACTAAAACTTGTGTCTTTCTGAAATGCTTTATGTGAAAGTCCTAAGTCTTTAATATAATGATTAATTAATAGATAAAGACTTTGTTATGAAATGAGTACTTGTCCTCCCAAAATTCATACGTGGGAACCCTCATCCCCAATGTGATCCTATTTGGAGATAAGGTCCCTGAGAGGTAATTAAGTTATGAGGGTAACGCCCTCAGGATAGGATGACTGACTTTATAAGAAGAAACACTTCAGAGCTTATTTCTTACCCATGTGAGGATACAGTGAGAAGAAAGCCATCTGCAAACCAGGAAGTGGGCTCTCACTAGGCACTGAATCTGCCAGCACATTGACCTTGGACTTCCCAGACTCTAGAATTGTGAATAATATTTCTTGTTTCAGCTCCCCACTCTCTGATAATCTATTATATAGCAGACTGAACTGATTAAGAGACATGCATAAACTAATTATTAACCTATTATTCAACTGACCATGTGTCTTTTTAAGAGGCTATGCGTGAATGCTTGTCTCTTGTGGTTTACATTTTTGGATTATAGATCCCTTTATAATTCTCTCTTTAGGAAAATGCATGTATTCACACAAACACATTTAGTGGTAGGATGTTAAATAAACAAAAATGCAAAATTTCTTGGAATCAGAGTTAGCAGATTTTGGATCTCAGTACTAGAGAAGCAAACACTTCAAAACTCAGAACTCAGCCATATGGCATAACTATTAGCTTACGATGATTGATTTTTGAGCTAGTGGCAGCTTAATTTAGTTTGGTTCATTTTTGCTTTGTTTTTAGTAATGATTTGATCAGTGATATAAAAAGCAGAGCACCCTTACTTAGGTCTCTGCTAACTTCATGGGCATCTAACTCCCCACGACAGTACCCCAAATCTCTAAGCATCAGGATTGCCTCCAAGAGATACAGGACTGAAAGTGGGACTCATGTTCCCCTACAAGCATCATCATATTTTTATAGCCTTTGTACTACTTATTTGCAAAAAGGAAAACAACTTTCAGATGAGCCCAGCTCATTGTTCTTTGTGTATTTTCAAAGCTGGACCACCCTCTGATCTACCCTAACAGATATGTGTAATTGTGTAGGCGTTACCTGACGGTTCAGAGAATTTTGTAGAGCTCAGGTAGAAAATATCTGAGATAGTCTCTCAGTCAGGAATTAGATTTCCTGATAGGTAACCAGGAAGACTCCACAGCAACTCCTCTACTAGTAGAGAACTGATACTTTTGAAGACTTTCCACTTGACTTTTAATTATATTATAAAGTTCTGTGGAGGGAGAATTCTGTGGAGGGAACTTTTTTGCCTAGTTTTTACTTTTTTCTGCAGAGGCAAAGAATAAATCAATCTTCTCTTCCAAAGTATAATATTGCACACTTGAATTCACCTCTCATATGATTTGAAAGCTAAGGGGTCCAGTATTCTCCACTGTTTTTCGAAGAAAAGTTTTATGGCATTGCTCATCAGCTTCTGGCTGTTTTGTATCTTTGATTTGAAAATGCATCTTATGAACTTGTATCAGGGTGAGTTGAACATAATACTGAACAGATCATCCAAATACAGTAACTATATTCTGTAATGTAGAATCCATATTCTGAACAAAGTATTCTATTTTTTGTTGCTTTTTATTTTGTGGCTATCATATTGAGGGGAATTACTTGCTTTTTTCATGAACCATGGCTCATTAAGGAAATTAAATGAATCTCAACAAGGAAGACGTGAATTCTTGCTTCTGACATAGCCCCGCAACACCTGAGCTGGCTACAGATCTCATTGGGGAAGGATTGCACTAATGAATGCAGTTTTACTCAAACTATATCTGTTCACCATATATTTGAACATCAGTAAAATAATTTGGAATATTTTTCATGTGTAAACCTAGGTGGTATACTTTCATTTCAGGAATATTGCCTCTCCCAAATACGTATGTAGCTTTATAGTTCTTTCTGTTGAATTTTACTGTTTTAAATTATCTAAAGCTTCTGCCTAACCAGAGAATTCTAAATTCCAATGATATATTTTCCTAATTTATATATCTTCCAAATGTATGATACTGTTCTATGTGATAATATACCATCTCTATCTTTGTAGGATTTATACTGATTTTATGAGGATCATGCAATAAAACATAACAATTAGTTTTCATAATGATAATGTCAATTATTTATAATAAAAAAGCTACACATATTAAAATGTGAGACCAATAGTAATAATTAGAACATGGAATGAGCATGTATGCTATTTTAACTCTCTTATCATTGCTATAGATGAAATTAAAACAATGAAAAGTATTTTAGTGTAACAGTACACATACATATGAGATAGGAAAAATTAATTTTGAATCATACCTTTGAAATTCTCCTGGTTATATAGTCTTAGGACAATTGTTAGACAATCTTAATTTTTTCATAAAAATATTTTTTCATACGTTGGTGACTAAGTAATTTAAAACTTTATTGCTGAGCATATCACAATAAATTTAAACCCAAAGAAATGGCCCATCCACAATTCTATCCTTTTAAGAATCAATTGCTATCATTTTTCTGTGTTCTTTATTTATTAATTAAAATTTATTAAATTTTATTAAAGTGTATATTCAGCTAATAAAAATCATAAAGAATACTATTTTTGCAGTTCATTTATTTTATTCAATATCATAAAAATTTTAGACAATGTAAAATTGTTTGCATAATTACTATTTTATTATGCATAAAAGAATTGATATTTTTATGTATTCATTCCTCTTATTTTTGTATATTTTGAATATTTCCAGTCAAAAAATGTTTTCCCTTTTCACTGCAATTTAGTGTTTATAGATGTTGGGACAGAGCATCAGAATGTACATGCTTTTAAATAAAGACTTGCTTTAGACTTCCCTTTCCATTCCAGTAATAAAAGTAAGGTAGACAGTTTCCATCCATGTACAATTGTGGGTGATCTAGGAGATAATGTGCTTGGGAAAGAACCATTATTATTGGAAACAAGGGGATAGGATAGCTCAAGGAAACTATAAAGATTTTCTACATTTATCTTCTAGGTGGATTTTCCCCAATTTTTTTGACATACACATCTTGAGACATATTAAAATCACACTTTAAATGTTGCTACTAATATGTCTGTAAAGAAATATACAGTATATAAGTTTATAGGAGAAGAGAAATATAAATACAGGGAGGATAGAATTATATTGCATACAAACATTTATAATGTTTACTCAGCAGGACATTTGCATCTCCTGACCACCCTGTACCCTTCAGTAAGCCATATAGGGCACAGAAATGGTGTTTTATTTAGCAGTAGCTGGATTGAGAACAGCTCCAGAAGACTGGTGAAAGCACTTGGAAACCATCAGAGCGTGTTACTCCCTGATGACAGGGCAATCCCATTTGTCAGCCTTGTTCTTATGAAGTGGAATTCAGGAGAGTGAGATTTGGAAGGAACCAAGCAGATCGTCCAATTGAATACTGACATTTGAAGTAATTTGAGCAAGGTCATATAGAATTTTTTATTTTATTTTATTTTTTTATTTTATTTTATTTATTTTATTTTATTTTATTTTATTTTATTATTTTATTTTAAACTATGACATCAGCTCTGTCCCTTGACTGGTAATTTTATTTGCTTGGTTTGTTCTGATTCTGTTGCAGGATTTTTTACCATAATACCTGGGATTCATTGTCTCATCACTTTGAAGAATGCAGAGGCGGACACAAAATGAGCAGCAGGCAAGAGTTTATTAGAGTATAAGATCAGAAAGGAAGAATAGTCAGAGAGCTCTCTTTACAGAGAGGGGACATTGGAAAGTGATGCCCAAGGACTATAGGCAAGGGTCTTTGTTTTATCAGGTTCTGGTCAGCCCTCCCCTTCCTGTCCCATTTGTTCCTTCTCAGGTTCTACCCTTTGTGGTTTGATAGCTCTAGGTGCTGGGTTGTTCACTCCTGATTGGCTCATTTCCATTGTATGAAAGGTAGTCTAAGGCCATACTTTCTTTTTTTGTCAAATTCCTGAGGGAAACCTGAAGGGGAGCATGTGGGGTCTGTTATATGCTTGCGAGGAACCTTATGCCTGAGGAGGCTTCCTGTGGTCAGACACTCCCCGTATTGTTCCAAAATAGGTGTTTTTCCCCACCCAGGGACCTAGGGCTCTAATCTTTCCCTCTCTGCTTCTGAGTCCTATCTTCTCTTATCAATCTTATATCTGAAAACTTAGATTTTCTAAAGGGGCAAACACCAGAGTGCAAATACCGTCTCTAAGGATACTGTTAGGAGCTTCAGTGAGAACACCTTGTTTTCAAATATGTAAATAAATAGTTTTTTTCAATTATTTTTATTTTTATTTTTGAGAGAGAGAGAGGTAGAGAGAAGCAGAGAGAGAGAGAGAGAGAATCCCAAGTAGGCTCTACTCTGAGTATTGACACTGACATGGGACTCTATACAAAGACCTTGGGTTCATGACCTGAGCCACAATCAGGAATTGAACATTCACTAACTAAGCCACACAGGTGCCCCTGCAGATAAATGGTTCTAAGTCATTATTTAGCAGGAAATTATTACAGATGGCTATATGAATTTAATATTTAAATTTACTTTTAAGAGGTAGTCACTAAAAGTCACTCTTCATCACTATTTTTCACATGGCAACATTTTCCATCATATCATAAATATAATACTAAAACTCAACTCAATTAGCAAGAGAAAATGTGAATAATATAATTTGATATGCGAACATCAGGTTACAAGGAGTCTTATGAACTTGATAAAAAATTTTAAGTAGCAGAAGTTGACCAAAGAGAAAGGCTTTATTTATTCTTCACTACTAATAATTTTACAACAATTATAAAGTTATTTGGCTATTATTTATTCCCTCAAATGATATAATTTCAAATACGTACTCTGATAAATGGGAAAAAAATCATAGGGGATATTTTTTAATTCATACTTTGAACGTCTTTAATTTATGAGGATGTTTCCAGGGCATATAAATTTCACTGACTTTAATAAGGGTTATATGTATACTCTACATATGAATAATTTGAATAAGATGCCTTTCAATATTTAATAATGAAATGTATTAATATTCATTGAGTTGATTTATTTTCCACAGAGCTCCACTCTTTGTTGGATGTGTTGACTGATGGCCTTAATACACAAACAATAAACTATTTTATTTGGCTTTATTCCTTGGCATACTTAACAATATACGATATTCTTTAAGAACTAAACAAGTAGGGGCGCCTGGGTGGCTCAGTAGGTTAAGTGTCCAACTTTGGCTCAGGTCATGATCTCATAGTCAGTGAGGTCGAGCCCCACATCGGGCTCTGTGATGACAGTTCAGAGCCTGGAGCCTGCTTCAGATTCTGTGTCTCCCTCTCTCTCTGCTCCTCCCCTGCTCATGCTCTGTCTCTCTTTGTCTCTCAAAAATGAATAAACATTAAAAAAATAAAACAGAAAAAGAACTAAACAAGTAATTGAAAATTATATCTTTCCTAACATTATACATACTAGTCCATAAAACTTTTCTTTGATAATTTTGAGAGTACCTGTTAGATTATATCTAACATCATGTTCAATGATGATTTTTAAAGCTAGATTTCAAAAATAAATTATACCCTGTTTTCATATAGAATATTACTTTAATAAGATATTAAATGTTTCTTCAATTATAACAAAAAATGCAAATCAAAACATGATGATATGTCTGGAGAAAATTAATAATGACTACATTGTATTACTGAGGTTGTGAGCTAAACATGGCAGGTTGTATCTATTCAGACATAATAGTCTTATACTTTAATTTGAAGACATAACCAAGGATTACTCAATATTTGCTACATAGAGAGAAGAAGACAAATAAATGAAATGGGGTAAGTCATCTTGTAGGAAATATGGATAATGCAGATTTCCATATTCAAAGAAAACATGCTTCAAAAAATTAGGGCAAAATAAAGTCTCTAACAGAAAAATAAAAATCTAAGATAATCTGATGCCAACATACCTTCTTTATAAAAATATGGGAAAAGAGCTTTTCAGGTTGACAGAAATTTAGGCTTTCCAAAAGAATAAATAGTACCATAAATATGTAATATGTGAGTAAATACATAAAGTTGTTTACCTTGTCTTAAAATTTCATTTAAACATAATTATTTAGAAACAAAATATGTGACAAAAATAACACAAAGACTGGGAATATTGTAAGATTCTTTTAAAAAATAATATTTACTTATTTTTGAGAGCATGTGTGGATAAGTGTATGCAATGAACAGGGGCAGAGAGAGAATCTCAAGCAGGCTCCAACCCAGGAACTGTGAGATCATGACATGAGCTGAAATCAAGAGTGGGACATTTAACCAACTGAGTTACCCAGGTGTCCCTGTAAGATTCTTATAATAAATGTGAAATGATATTGTTTGAAAGTGACTGTGATGAATTAAATATGCACACTGTAAACCCTAGGGTAATTATAAAAAGCAAGTCTAATAAGCCAATAGAGGATATACAATTAAATACTGAAAAATACTCAATATAAAAGACTTTGAATATATAAAAGNAAATTAAATATGCACACTGTAAACCCTAGGGTAACATAAAACCCTAGGGTAATTATAAAAAGCAAGTCTAATAAGCCAATAGAGGATATACAATTAAATACTGAAAAATACTCAATATAAAAGACTTTGAATATATAAAAGGGAGGAAGGCAGAGAGAAATCAAATAAGAAAATGGTAGATTGAAACCCAATTGATAGATTCAATATATACATGAGATTAGAGGTATATATATAAATATATATGACATATACAATATACAATTTATATACAATTTATATACAATATATACATATATACACCTTATATATTAGATTAATATATACATTAGATTATATACAATATATACATTAGATACATTATTAGGATGCACCCAATATATACATTCAATATATATATTAGATTGTTTTAAGACTTCCATCCAAACGCAGAATTTCCGAGAATACTTAAAAAACCCCAGAAGTATCAAAGGAGAATAGAGTTCAAAAATAAAACCATGCTTTATGACTGTCTGATTTACCTAAAGATGTTACTCTGGATAGAATGGTCTTTAAAATAAATGATGACATGTCGGTGTAATATCCACATGAAAAAAATATATAAATGACAATCATTTTCTTCCTCAAGATATACAAAATAATTTCTTTAAGATTGATCATAGAACTAGTGTAAAAAAAACGATGTTTCAATAGAAAAACATAGTAAAATATATTTATTATCTTTGAGTATCAGAGGTTTCCTAAAGGACACAAACATTACTACTGATCAAAATAAATATTTATAGTTCAGAGATAATGATATGAAAAAGTTCTGTTCATAAAAGGAAATATTAAGACCATAATAAGGGAACCCAGCAACTAGAAAGAGATACTTATAATATACATAGACTATAAATAACTCCTACACATAATATAGAGAGTACAACTAGTAAGCAAATGAGTAAAATGCTTGAAGGAGCATTTCACAAAACAGATATTTAAGTGGTCAATAATCATATAGAAAAGTGAAAGAGCACTTATCATTACAAAAATGCAAACTAAAATGCCTTCTGGATGCCATGACACAAACACACAATAGGATGGCTACAGTTTAAAACCTGAACAATCTCGAGGGTTGCCAATGATGTAAAACAACTGGATTGCCAATGGAAGCATAAATTGGTTCAATCACTTTGGAAGACAGTTTGCTAGGGTCTATTAAAACTATGAAATGACCAAGGAAAGATACACCAAGTTTTATATTAAAGAGGAAAGAGGTCATTTGTCCACCAGATGGTACCAGGGTTCATTCATAGCAGCTTGATTCATAATAGCTCACCATTTGAGATGACCCAAAGTCCATTCATGGAATGGGTAAGTAGAGTGCATGACACTCAAGCAATGTAAAAATATGTCACATAAAAAGAGAATGACCACCACACTTGACAATATGGATGAGGCTCACTGACAGAATATGGAGTAAAAGCAGCTCCAAACAAAAGAGAATGTATGCTGGGTTCTGATTCCTCAAATATAAGAACAGGCAAAACTTACCTATATCTTAACAGTAAAAGTCACCTCTGGGAGGATGTACTGCCTAAGAATGCTCAAATAGGTTATACTTGGAAATATTGAATGTCTTCATTCGGGTGCTGGTTACATGGTTATAAACACATTTGTTGAGATTTAAAACTATATATTTAGCGGGATTTTTTTTTTTTGCTTTATCACAAATACATATATTTTGATAGAGAAAATGCCTGTATGATTTAAAAGAAACTATTATTGTTATTGGTCTGATCAAGTTTGTCTATATTCTTATAGATACAAATCTTCCAATTAAAAAACACAAATTTGGATATCCTGTTAAACATACATTTCCATCTTAAAGAATTAACGTTTAAATAATTCTGTAAAAAACTGAAAATGTTAAAATCAATTTCCTAATTCAAGTTTTTCTAGGACCACAAAATTAAATTTTATCATACACAGCAAATCAATGAGAAGATAGATACTATGAATAAACGTAACTATTCTATTTGGTTTATTGACTTATTTTGAGAGAGAGAGCAGGGAAGGATGGAGAGAATCCCAAGCAGGATCCTTGCTGTGGGCACAGAGCCCGATGTGGGACTTGGACCCACAAACTTTGAGATCATGACCTGAGCTGAAACCAAGAGTTGGAAGCTTAACCAACTGAGCCACCCAGACAACCCTATTCTATTGTATTTAAATCATTTAAAAACCTCTTACCATCACTCTTAACTCCTTGTTCTCAGGGTAATTAGGAAATAAGAAGGTTTATACAACAGAAAAATTACGAGATGCATTATCCTACAATATTAAAAATTGTAGATAATCTAAAACAATATAATCTTTTTTAAACATTTCATTTATTTCTGAGAGATAGAGACAGCATGAGCAGGGGAGGGTCAGAGAGAGAGGGAGACACAGAATCCGAAACAGTCTCCAGGCTCTGAGCTAGCTGTTAGCACAGAGCCCGACGCAGGGCTCGAACCCTGGAACTGAGATCATGACCTGAGCCAAAGTCGGACGCTTAACCGACTGAGCCCCGAGACGTTCCACAGCTACTTTGAAATTTTATTTCATAAGATTATATTGTTTTAGGGGCGCCTGGGTGGCTCAGTCGGTTAAGCCTCCTACTGCAGCTCAGATCATGATCTTACAGTCCGTGGGCTCAAGCCCTGTGTCAGGCTCTGAGACAGCTCAGAGCCTGCTTTAGATTCTGTGCCTCCCTCTCTCTCTGCCCCTCTCCTGCTCGCTCTCTCTGTCTCTCAAAATAAAATAAAGACATTAAGAAAAAAACTCAAAGTAGCTGAAAATCAGTAGTTCTCAACCTTTTTGATTTCAGCAACTGTTTACCCTCTAAAACTTTCCTAAGGGCCTAAAGAGCTTTAGCTTGAGTTATGTATTTTTCTGTACTCTATGTAAAATAAAAATTGAGAAAAGTTAGTATATCTATTTTTTGGTTTATTTATTTCAAGAATTTATTTAATTTCCAATTAGTTAACATATAGTATAATATTGATTTCAGGAGTAGAATTATGTGATTCATCATCTATTAATTCCTTTAAAATGAGTAAACAACATAGCTATTGCATACCATATTGATTCCATTTTTCTAAAAATAGGTATATTTTCCAAAACAAAAATAATAAAAGAGTGGTATTGTTTTCTGTTTTTAAAAATGTCTTTAATGTCTGATTTCATAGAGAACAGCTGATTCTCATACTGTATCTGTATTCAATTTGTTCTTCTATTATATTCCATTTGGCCTCTGAAAAATTTTACGTTACACTTGAGAAAGAATGGGAATGAAAAATGCAACTAACATCATACTATTATTATGAAAATGGATTTGACCTTACAGACTGCTTGAGAGTATCTCAGAGATGCCCAGGACTTTGACCCTAGTTTGAGGTCAGGTAAGATAGATTATTTTCTCTAAGCATTAAAAGATTAGATTTAGTCCCTGCCATGTATATAATGATCACATTCCAGAAGAAGCCTCTCGATTATAAGAAAGAAGAGACACAAACTTGTCTCCTCTATCTCTTGGCTCCAATTCATGTTTGTCTTCAGGGGCCAATATGTTTCCAAGAACTGCATTTGATAATCTTATGAGCCTCTGATGTGTAGTAACAAAATAACTCTTCAAAATGTCCATCTTGAACAAGCCACCAGAAGATGCTGGCTCCAGTAATTCTATTTAGAATTTGGAGTTAAAAATAAAGTTAGTATTAATAGAAAAAAGCCTATTTAGCAAAAGAATTTCAGCTCTGGTTATCTAACAACAACCCAGTTACAGAAGGAGATTAAAAGGACAGAAAATGAAGGGTTGCAAAATCATGCTCTTAGCACTTTTCACAAGGGAAAGTAAATGGTCAGAAAGATAAAAGCAGACTGAACTTGACCAGTTTAGGTCATCAAGGCCCACCTCTGTTCAAGTATTTTCTTTGAACAAAAACATTAAGAAGATGAACAAATATATATATAGATTTTTTTAAGCACCAAAATTATTTTTAGAGACATTTTTGGCTGAATTAAGTATGGAAATACACATCTAATTGCTAGGTTGTAGCAACTACATCCTCAGTATTTCACACATAATCACAAGAAGGTGAGTTGAACGATTTTGTTGAAATATTAGCTTAGCAACCAAAAAAGACTTTATTTATTTGTGATGAAATAACAGAGTGAGGTGTGGTCATTCACAATGGGAAAGGCAAGACTGATGCTTCTAATGGCCTTTCATTGATAATTCCTTTTGAGTGCTGTGGAAAATTGCTTTAAGAAACATGAAACTACTTTAAAACAAACCAGAGGGGAATGTTAGAACAGAGTGATAAAATAAGCAAACAAACAAAAAACAGGGAATGAGTGTGCTCCAAACGTGTTTTTGTTGAAAATCGGCATAGAGGAAAGTCTGGGTGGCTCCTTGGTTAAGCATCTGATTCTTGACTTTAGCTCAGATCATGACCTCAAGGTTTGTGAGCTCAAGCCCCACATTCGGCTCTGTGCTGATGGTGCAGAGCCTGCTTGGGATTCTCTCTCTGCCCTTCACTCTCTGCTCCTCCTTCACTGTGCTGTCTCTCTCTCAAAAATACATAAACTTGGGGTACCTGGGTTGCTCAGTCGGTTAAGCCTCTGACTTGGCTCAGGTCATAATCTCACGGTTTGTGGGTTCGAGCCCCATGTTGGGCTTTCTGCTGACAGCTATCTCAGAGCCTGGAGCCTGTTTTGGATTCTGTGTGTGTGTCTCTCTCTGGCCCTCCCCTGTTCACACTGTCTCTCTCAGAAATAATTAAAAATATTTAAAAAAAAATACATAAACTTAAAAAAAAGAAAATAGACAAAGAAAAACCAAAATACAACTACAATAACCAAACACCAGCTTCAGTTGCCATGTTTTTAAAATAAGTAAAGAATATTTTCTCAGATATGTTACTGAGATACTAATTTGGGGAGATGTAATAACAACTATCCTATTCCCACTGAACCTAATACCATTTTGTGACCTGATATTTTTTGCAATATGTTTTTTAAAAAATATTTTGAAGTTTTCTATCATAAAACAAATACATAGTATCAGTAAGATTTTCAAAAAATCAAATATTCACATAAAGCTTAACAAAAAAGAAATGTCATTAGTATTTGAAATGTCTTGTGGATCTTAGCAGTCTTAGAATCTTCCCTTCCTCCAAAGTTAATTCTTAACTTTAATATTTATACTTCACCTCTTTCTTTTTAGTTTTTATCAAAAAATTCATATCCATAGAAATAAAGTCTGTAGTAAGTTATGTTTCTAAACTGCATAAAAATGGGCTTTTGAGAGACCTGGTGTCTCGGTCCATTGGGTGTTGGACTCTTGAGTTCAGCTCAGGTCATGAGATCATGGTTTGTGAGTTCATGAGACAGAGCCCCAAGTTGCCCCCATGCTGAGTGTGGAGACTGTTTCGGATTCTCTTTCTCTCCCTCTACATCTCTCCCCCACTCACCTTCTCTCTCTCTCTCTCTCTCTGTCTCTCTCTGTCTCTCTTTCTCTCTCTCTTTCTCTCTCAAATTAAAAAAAAATGTATTTTAAGTTCATGCATGGGACGCCTGGGTGGTTCAGTCAGTTAAACGTCCAACTTCAGCTCAGGTCATGATCTCATGGTTCGTAGGTTCAAGCCCACGTCAGGCTCTGTGCTGACAGCTAGCTCAGAGCCTGGAGCCTGTTTCGGATCCTGTGTCTCCCTCTCTCTCTGACCCTCCCCTGCTCATGCTGTCTCTATCTCTCTCTCGAAAATAAATAAAACATTTAAGAAAATTTTTTTAAAAAGTTCATGTATCCTTCTATGATTAAAATTTTCTCAATTAATCAATGTTGATTTGTGCTGATAAATGTATTTCATTCATTTTCAATGATGGATAGCATTCAATTGTGTGTATATATTATAACATTTATTTTTCTATTCCCCTATCAATTGATATTTGTTTCTTTTTTTAATTTTATTAAGATGACTACTATGGACCATTCTTTTACTCACACACACAGTTTTTTCTAGAGTGTGTACCCAGGAACCTAACAGATAGTTAATAGAGTATAGGTAATGCTTATCTCTTTCTTAAAGTTCTTAAATTGCTTTCATTCTCATCAGTGAATGATGGGAAAGCAGAGGGTCCACAGACTCCATATTTGCTGACACATAATGCTATTTTCAAGTACAGTATTTTAGTTTTTCCAACCTGTTGGATATTTAAAGCAGTACTATGGTGTCATTTTAATGTGCATTTCCCCAATTAGTGATGAGTTTGACATCTTTGCATGCATAAATATTGATCACTTGGATATCTATGTGAGGTAACTAGTTTTCCCAATATTTTGTTTGGATTTTCTGGATATTCCCTATTAATTTTTGGTATCTTTTTTTGTCTTATATGTTTCATCCATATGATTTCCAAGATGATTCTCTTTAACAAATAAACATATGGAGTTCTTTAATAAACAAATATTCTCTAATTTTAAATGTAGTTTATTCATATTTTCCTTCATTGACTGTGTCTTTTGTATTTTAAGAAAACTCTCCCTAATTTGAGATGGCAATGATGGTCTTGTATATTACCTTCTAACCACCTCCCCTTTTATTGGACTTTTTAGGTGGTCTACCCAAAATGAGTTTGAATGGGAATATAATTCCTTGACTCTTGCCTTCTGGATGCCCCATTACTGCAGCATCAATTATTGAAAAGACCCTGTTTTCTCCTCTGCTCTTCAGTGACTCTCACTATAAACCAAACATTAATATATGGGTGATCTATTTCTACCCTCTGCTGTCTATCCCTGCACCAATACTGCTCTTTCAGAATTTATATAGCAACAAGTCCTCCATTCATTTTCTTCCTCTTTGAGACTATCTCAGCAATTATTGACTCTTTGCAATTGATTTCATATAAATTTGAAAATCAGCTTTCTCCTAAAGTATGTGCTGCAGTTGGCTTGGGATCACATTAAAACTATAAATCAATTTCAAGAGACATGACATAGTTACAATATTGAGTCTCCGTATTCATATGTGGGATATCAATAGATTTATCTCATTGTCCAATGGATCTTCTTTGATTTAACAGTTTTGTAAGAGTTCTTGCCTGTCATAAGTTTATTCTTATATATGTTTTATTTTTTTTGTGATATATAAACTATTTTTTAAATGTTACTAGGTATTTTTGGTTGGTGTTGGCATATACAAATCACTTGTTTATTCAATAATATTGTGTTTGGCAATATTCCAAAATTCTCACATTAGTATTATCTATGCTGATTTTTTAAATGTTCTACATACAATAAAATCAGAAAAGTAAAGCAAACTTAATTGTTCTTGATCGATCTTTACATTTTTTTTTACTTTTGTTGCTTTAATGAGAGGTCAAGTTTCCAGTACAAAAATAAACATAACTGAGATATTAGACAACATTTTCTAAAGGAAAATCTTCCAACATTACAAATTAACTGCCAGTTTTGTTGTAGTTTTTTTTTTAAAAAAGACAAATTCATTTGCATACGCAATTTTTTTTTAATTTTTTTTTTTTTTGAGAGATTGAGAGAGAGAGAGCAGAGAAAGAGAGAGGGAGACACAGAATCTGAAGCAGGCTCCAGGCTCTGAGCTGTCAGCACAGAGTCAAACACAGGTCTTGAACTTACAAACTCCAAGATCATGATCTGAGCCAAAGTTGGACATTTAACCAAGAGAGCCACCGGGCTCCCCAAGAAATTTCTTTCTAATCCCAATTTGCTAAAAAATTTCATCATGAATGAATATTGAGGCTTACCAAAAATGTCCATTGAAACGGTCACATTGTTTTAAAATAAACTGCTAATAAGCATTACATTGCTAAGTAGTATGGTAACTTTTGAGTAAATGACTCTAGTATCTTTTAAAAACATTAAATCTTTAAGAAGTGTCAGTAATAACAGAAGGCCCAAGCAGACTTCCCTTTCCCTGTTCCCAGCTTTCTATAAAAAAGAAAAATTAAATGTTTATTTATTTTGAAAGGGAAAGAGAATTAGAAGGTGGGGGCGGGGGCAGAGACAGATGAGAGGGAGAATCACTAGCAGGGTCTGCTCTGTCAGCAGAGAGCCCGACAAATCTTCAGATCATGACCTGAGCTGAAACTGGGTCTGACACTTAATTGACTGAGCCACTCAGGTACCCCTCTGTCTATTTAAAATCTTTCCACAAACACATAACCTGTCAGTTGTGTCTTATAATAGAAATACTCTGTTCATTTCACTAAAGGTATTTCTCAGTCTTCCAGACGTTTTGTGATATTGAAAAGAAGTTTTCTTCTAATAATTAAAAATACAATAGGTCAGGTGCAAGCTATGTAATTTTGTATTACGATGTTAAAATGATTTTAGTGCTATATCGTGCTTACTTTTTTAAATTAGCAGCTTATATATTTGCTCATAGTATTTGAATGTATATGTTGGAAAGCTATTCTGCAATGGAACATAGTTTCTTATTATGTTTTGGGCCCTAAAAATTCATTCATATGCTAAATGTAGGTCCATTCAAAACATGGAGACTGCTATCTTATGCAAATTTTATGAGTACAAAGTCCTTAAGAGTGCTAGATATTTTTATGTTACATTAAAAAAAAAAAAACTATGAATAGAGTGAGTGAGTGAGTGAGTAGAAGAGAGAGGAAAGAGGGAAAGAAATTTTCAGAGCCCCAAAACTTAAGCAGGAATCCCGATAGGTAAGCTGGGCAAATATAGATCTGGGGACAGATGCTGAAAACTGGGACAAGAGACAAAATTTGTGTAATGCATTAACCAATGGTATTATACCTCTCAGATGATTAGCCTTCAAAAACAGCGGTTACATCTTTTGTGTTTCCATAATGTACAAATTGGCCATCAATATAGCTTATGCCTGATGGTTCAGTCTAATAGAAGAATGGTTTGAAATTGAGCCAAGAAAATAACCAAGGAGTATGAAAGGTAAAACTCATAAAATACACTCTTGTATGTGCATAACTATTTTCATTACATGACCTGTTATATTGAGGGAAATTTTCAATTCACTCCAACTAACAGTATGATTTTAGTCTCACCCATTTTCCCAGAACTTTGACAGGAAACAAAAATAATCTGAGAGCATTTCCAGGTCTCCATTAATACAGCTTCATACTGTATGACTGAATAATTTTATGTACTTAATCTAATGAAAACAATTGAGAGCAAGTGAATTTAGTTAGAATTTTTAGCATAGATATTGACATCCTTCCTTGTGGACGATAATCCATCAGTTGTAATCAGATCTCAGATTTGTTGCTTCATGAAGGATGGACCTGTTTGATCTTCATCTTCTGTTGGTGCATGACTTTCAAAGAGACTGCATCAGTTTCTCTGTTACAGACAAGTTCAAACTTAACTCTCTCCCCACATGCCCACACAATTCTGAAAATAATGAGCCTATTATTGTTCCAGCAATTCCTGTATAAAAATAAAGAATTAACATTAATGAATGTAGCACAGTTCTGTTTGTTGAGCAAGGAATGCTTTGTCTCCAAGGCACTAACTGATTAAGTCAGGTACATTCATTCAGCAGTGTGAAGGAGCACATATTTGCCTGAAGCCCATAGAGGTTCAGAACTGGATTCTTTATGACCCAAATGGGACTCTATCAGATTCAAAATCCCCAGAGACTCAGTCTCTGAGTCTCAACTCTCTTTAGTTTCAAGTGCTGCTATGAAATAGTGCATGATAATTAGTTCTGGTACAGTTATGAGCTTTTATTTTTAAATGGCCTACATGTTTAATTTACTCAATAAACTGAAATATGCTTGATCTCTTACCAGATTGTGTCACAATAACAGCTGTTTTTTAAAGTCTCAACTGGGACAGTAGTTAAAAGTCCTTGAAAAGTAAATGGCATACATTCAATTAAGCTACAGAAATAGCTAAAACAAGTATTATTTAGTGGGTTTTTAATTAGATGACTTCTATTAAATTGGTGCTCTAAAAGGGATTTCACAACCTCCCAAGATTGTGCTAGTTAGAAATGAGACCATAAAAATTCCATTTAACTCTATCTTGTGAAAGCTTGCTCACAGGTTGGGTATTTTTCTATCATCTGCATCCATATGCCTGGCATTGCACCATTAACTCACCAAAAGAAGTTCAAGAGGTAAAACAAGGTAGATTATCATCAATCAAAGAGACAGACTTTCTGATCATGAGGCACCATGATCTCTACCCTCACACTCCTAGAAATTTCCCAACATCAGCAGCAGAGTGACTTAAGACCATGATTAGGATTACTTCATTGCTTGGAAATTTCTGGCGCAGAGAGAAGAGAATTTACTCTCTTCTCCACTGGGAATAGTCACAATCTCTCAGCGGATCTTGTGTTTCAGTAAAAGACCTTTTGTGTTTTGGTCCCTGTCTGTCTGACTAGTCTGACTTCCTTTTTACCATCACTGCCAAATTTCGAGGTTTCCGTCCCTGTGATACAAAGCTACTTAGTATTTTTGAAACAACAATGTTCTTCTATTTCTTTGCAATTTTTCTCACCATCTAGGATGAGCCTTCCTGGAAGAAACTCTGCTTATGTTTTTAAACATTGCTTCGGCATCATCTTCTCTATGACTCTCAAGATACTGAATGTCTCATTCCACCAATACCCTGTCCCTCACAGAGTGAACACCCTGCTTTTGTTTGCTAGTTGTCTAGTGGACACATATTTCTTTATCATTCTGTGCTGTAAACATCAGTTTTTCGCAGTAGGCTAGGAGAGTGTTTTTGGTCAAAGATTTTATGTAATTCGGACATTTAGTCAATTACTTATACTAGATACTCAGTAAAACTGAACTAAATACACTGAACTGTATCAAATCATTAATACACCCCCCTTCTCTACTCTCCCTAGTAACAGAATTGACAGTTTCTGATTCACTGCTTTATCTACACAAAGAAAGCAAAATACACACATACACACATCAGTTTGTATTAAAGTAGAAAAACCTTGGGATTTTTGATTGAGATCAATTCTTGTCTTTCCAACTTCCTATAAGTAAGGCCAAGAATTTGAAAAACTTTCTAAATCTCAATTTCCTTTTCGGTAAATAAAGATATATCTATTCAAGAGGATTATTAAGGCACCTGGGTGGCTCAGTCGGTAAGGCAGGTGACTGAATTTCATCTCAGGTCATGATTTTAGGGTTCGTGAGTTCAAGATCCAAGTTGAACTCTGTGCTGGCAGCATGGGTCCTGCTTTGGATTCTCTCTCCCTCTCACTAAATTAGTTAATTAATTAACTTTAAAAGAGATTATCCTAAACAACTACATGGTCAATGTGAAAGAATTTTGTATGTCATATGACCAAAAATTATTTACGGGCTGAATGCCAGTCACTTTACATCCATTGCCTTATTTGATTCCCAGTGCAAATCCACACAATAATGATTATAATTCTTATTTGCTAATGAATGATGTTTAGACAGGTCAAGAACTTTGCAAAATGACAAATAAGGAGACTGACTAAGTCTAGAAATGATATTTTTAACCACCACGGCATGAAAAAAAGAATACCAACACAAAGAGATCCTTGTATATGCTGATTAGCAACATCTATAGAATTCAGTATTGTTCTGATGTGTTAGCTGTTGAAGATTAAAAAACAGAAACAAAAACAAATACAAAAAAAACCGTGAATCCAGAAAGCATAGTATCCGTTTACAGTGCTTCACTCATAGTATGAATCAGTGCTATGGGAACAAATACAAGTGGCCATGTCTTTTATTTTTTTAATAAATTTAACTTATGTAATAAGCAGGTGGCATTTTCTTTGCACCCATCCAGGAATGCAAAACACAGTAAAATAATCCGAGAAATATAATTAGGATTTCTGTATTAAGTTAAATAAAATCTGAAGTAAAGGTCATCATTCAATTTCACAATCTTTCCACAGGGTAACAGGGCATTAGTAGCTGAAAAGACATTTCTGGCTAATTAAAGACACAACACATCTGTTAAGCTTTGTATTTTTAGAGTCCAGGGACTCAGGACTATGTCCCAATTATGAGGTCAATTCCAAATCCCCTTTTCTTGTTACCTTTGTGTCTAGGCTCTCTTCACTCTTCCTTTCTGATATGCTCCCCGTCCTCACTTTGATTCCCATGTAGCATTTGGCTACATTTTGTCTTTCTCATTTTCCAAACCCTACACTCAGAACCCCTGAATTACAACACATCCAGCAACTATAATAGCAGAGTGAATACTAATAGTGAGCACTTGCATTTATTTTTGCTCACTACATGCCATTTTTATTGTGAAGCCTTTTAAAAAATCTTTCTAATTCTCCTCCAATCCCAAGAACTCTATATTATCATCATCGTTGTAACTGAAGGTCAATATTGTATGATCAAGCAGCTGGAAAACACAGAGCTGGTGCTTGAGTTCTGACCTGTCCCACCCCAGAGTACAACTGTTACACTTTGCTGCCCCCCTAAATGATCCACACTAATTTTATTCAGTCCACATGCATTGAGCATCTCTGTGAAGTTAGCATTTGACATTTGGGATTGGGGACTTAAAAAAAAAGTATGACACAGTATTGTGAAGGAAACTCCAGAGGTCCAAATATGCCAGAGGCTGGCTCCAGCAAGTCCAGGGGTCCCTGAAGGATGGATGGTGTCGGCGAAAGAGAATGAGAGAGCCCCAAGATCCTTTCTGATCACCAGGCAGGATCTCCGTCCTGTCAGTTTGGTGTCTTTATTTCTAGGTCAGATGTTAACATGGCATCAGGAAATGGAATTTTTACAATGGATAGCTCTTTGTGATAAGACGTTTTTGGAAAATGTACAGAAACAGGTTTTACAGAAGTCTTCTTGCAGAACTGCCCCAATTATAGTGAGGTTGAGTAACTAAGAAAATAACAAAGTGTTCACATTTTAATAACACTAAGATTAAGTCACAGGTTTGTAGATACTCTTATCCATTCTCATCACAGCTGTCAGGGTAAGGGAAGGTGTTTGTGCAATGTAGGCCTTAGGGAAGGGGCTGCTATACACCATCAGTTAGCAAAGGTGTATGTACTAACTTATCTTCTTCCCTTCTCTGTAAGTTAGGTTCTTTGTCTCCAGGCAAGACTTGATTTTCCAGTTATATGCTTTATTGCACCAGAGAGCCAACCATACCTTTAAAGAGTTTAGCTTATTTCCAATACATAGAATAGCCTCTTCGAGTGCATTTACCTTTGTGTCTACTTTTATGATTTCTTGAATAGCTAGGGCATCAAAGACATTTTTGGTTAGTTGATTTACATGTTGAGCTGTATGAACATCTTGGACTAACACAACGGTAGAAACTGAATTGTACATGTAAAGGTCAATCTTTTATGAGTAAGGGTCATTAGCCTGTTCATAGCTCAAGGGAAAGTATGGAGGGAAACAGGACCTTCTGGAGACACGATGTCTATTCCCATAATCAAAAGAAGAAGTTCCCACAGTAAGTTTCTTCACAAGGTGCAATCACCATACCAGGGCCGGAATAAGGGGACAAGTCACTCCCGATATTGATCAACAAGGTACCCTAGGGGTCAGTGCTCAAGCAGAAATAATTGAGTGGGGGTGGATATCGGTCATCATCTGATTGGCAAGAGACCATGCAAACTTGCTTTAACCTCACCAGGAGTTTTCTAGACTAGTGGGCTCAGAATGGCTCCCAACACAAATAGGAATAAAAGGGACATTGAAGATAAGGCAGAAAGCCAGAAATAATGCAAAACTTTACACGTGGAAAATTCTGAAATAAGAGATACATTGGCATGGCACTGATGGGTAATTTCCTCTTCACCTTTGGTAACTTTGCAAAGAGGTCTAACAGGATTGGGTTAATTCGGTACAAGGAACCCCCAATGACTGGGGGTTCTGAAACCTCTCCGTTTCTGAAAAGGCTACTTTCTTCACCAAGGAGCTTCCGTTGCAGCACAGTTGTCTAGATTATCTCTGACCACACTCCTACCCCATAATTAAGTAGAGTTTCCCCATTAACACCTTCCCCATGGTTGTTCCTCCCAGCCTGGGCACACTTCTTTGGGACAATAACAACCCAGGGGCCATGTGCATTCTGCTATGTCTACCGTTGCAGATTCTCTTCTAGTGAAGTATATTTTATAAAGTTGTACCACGGGAAGCCTGTTATATCTATATTTGTGTTACCTTTGTAAGACTCTACCCATTTCAACAGAAGAAAAATCACTTACTATTTTAAAATGCACAATACTTGGGGCACCTGGGTGGCTCAGTCGGTTAAGCTTCCAACTTCGGCTCTGGTCATGATCCCACCGTTTGTGGGCTCGAGCCCCGTGTCAAGCTCTGTGCTATAGTTTGGAGCCTGAAGCCTGCTTTGGTTCTGTATCCCCCTCTCTCTCTCTGCCCCTCCTCCATTCATGCTTTGTCTCTCTCTCTCTCTCTCTCTCAAAAAATAAATTAAAATGTTAAAAAATTTTAAAAAATAAAATGCACTACTCTTCATACTGTTACTTATTATTAACAATAGTCACATTTTTTAGGGCTACTATAGAGAAAGTGTTGTATACACATGGCCTCCAATATAAAAAATATTCTGCAAGGTTAGTGTTATTAACATTCATCTTCTCCAGTGAGGACTCTGAAGTTCACGGGATTATGCTAGTTCTTTCTATGTTATATATATGTTAGTTCTTTCAACGTTATGTATTGCAAGTCTACTACATGCTAGAATGTGCAGATACAACTGTGATCTAAGCAGCCATAACCTTTGTCTTCATGGATGAGCAGGAGAGCCAATATCCATTCAAACTATATATAGTTGGTTCCATATTATGACACATTACAAAGCAAAGTAAATGGTACCATGAGAAATCAAAGCAGTTTTAATTTAGGGGCTCAGAGGAGGTATATATGAGAAAATGACAGTTACAAAATGATCCACTTCAAAAGGGAAGTCAAAAAGGTGAAATGTATGCAGGTAGGGGGAGCATTCCAGATAGGAAAAACTAGCTAATTTCAAATCCTCAAGGTACGGACATTGCTGGAAAAAAAAAACAAAAACAAAACAAAACAAACAAACAAACAAACAAGGAAATCCCTAAAGGCAGTGGGGCTGGGTCTGGCAATGGAAAAATGCCATGAGATGGAATTGAAGATGTAGGAAGCAGTCACTTCCTACAGGGCCTTCCCTACTCTGAGGATTATTGATTGTATTCAAAGGACAACAGAAAGATAATTGAAAGACTGTGTGGACAAAATAAGGTCAGATTTGCGTTTTAACAATCTCCTTCAAAATACTCCCTAGGGAAATAATGTAGGAACAGGGATTGAGAGCTGGTCTGTCTCACTCTAAAGATGGCTGGGCTCCTTTCACTACCCCTCACTGCCTCCAACATCCTTTATTATATTTGCTTTCCAGGGCAAACCTGTGGAGGTGGAAAAAGTAGGAATTAGTATTTGATTTTTATAGATCTTGCCACTAGGATTGAAAAATGTACAAGTCCAAGGTCTTTTTACTACCGGTGACAAAATGATATGGTTATTGAGCTATTGAGGAATGGCTAAGAATTACCATGGACTTGCCCAGGGCCAGTTTCTGTGCTAAGCATCTTTTGTTTATTAACTCCTTGAATTCCTACAAAAAGAGTAATGAAGATTCACTACCAAGTACCTGAAGAAGAAGCTGTGGCACAGAGAAATGAGGTAACTTCCACAAGTTCAAATAGCTAGTACAGTTCGGAGCCATTTGATTCTAGAATGTAAATTCAGGGTCACTGCTCTCTTCTGGGTTAGACATGCTGTATTGGATCATTCCTCAGCAGCACAACATTTATATCAGCCTCTCAGGTCTACATGCAGATTGACTGGCAAGATTTATTCGTTCTTGTGCAATTGTGTGATGTGACAGTCACCCTCGATGTTTACATTAACGACCATTAGATAGACTTGAGGATTCTTAGTAGTAATTGGAGGCTTAGTAGTTCATATGGAATTTTTCATTCAAATTTTACTGTTTTTTATTATAAGCAATAAATGAATATTCATAGTGATGATAAAGTGATATAATATTATGGCTGAGCATAATGCAAAATATCCAAATGATCCTTGGATGCAAATAGTAGAAAAATTATAAATGTTCTTACTAAACTCCTGAGAAGTAAAAGCTAAGCAATCTTTCTTACGTACACAGTAGTTTATTCAGAGTAAGTATGTACTGTGAATTTATATGTCTTGCTGCTGTTAGCTTGAATTAACATTAACTGTTTGGTTTCTCTCAATGAGAAATCAGGTTTTCTTGCCTATAAATGTGAATGTTCTCTATCTGTCCAACTAAGAAAAATCATGTAGACTTACAAATTATTGTTTCACTGCATACTGTATTATGTAACTATATGTTTGAATCAGCTTAAAATTTATCAGAGCAAATGTGCCTGGTTGGCTTTGTCTGTTAAGCCCCTCAGTCTTGGTTTCTGCTCAGGTCAGGACCTTATTGTTCATGAGTTCAAGCCCTGTGTTGGGCTCTGTGCTGGCAGCACACGGTCTGCTTGGGATTCTCTCTCTCTCTCTCTCTCTCTCTGCTCCTCCCCTGCTTGTGCTCTCTCTGTCTCTGTNATACTGTTCGTGAGTTCAAGCCCTGTGTTGGGCTCTGTGTTGGCAGCACACGGTCTGCTTGGGATTCTCTCTCTCTCTCTCTCTCTCTCTGCTCCTCCCCTGCTTGTGCTCTCTCTGTCTCTGTCAAAATAAATAAACTAAAAAATAAATTATCAGAGCAATAAATGTTATGAACAATTGTAAAGTATGTACATTAAATCTAAATTTAATTAAAATTAGTTCAGAGTGTGATTTTTTTAATTCATATGATGGATATTCAGACATTGGGACAAGTTCTGGTGTCTCTCTCCGGCCTATAGAGGTCATCATCACTCCTGGACTCGGTGGTCATCCAATGAATAGGGATCAACACATGTAAGGAAGAGAAGTCAACATAAATGAAATCATAGCACCATAATATGGAAAAACAAACAAACTCAGACTGACAATCTCTTTGAGCTCTTGAACTATGTCTGAAAACACATTCCTTGTGACTTTTGATGAGTAAAATTAAAAGTATTGTTTTTTACTTTTTCTCTTACTTACTGATCTTTGTATTTTCATTGGTAGAGATAGTGTACCAANAAAAACAAACAAACAAAAAATCTCACACTGAAATGTTAGAATCCCAAGTCCAGAAACAGCAATAATGTAGCTCTGGAAAGAGACAACTCTTTGTTGTTGTTGTTGTTGTTTTTAATGTTTGTTTATTTTTGAGAGAGAGAGAAAGACAGAGTGCAAGCAGGGGAGAGGCAGAGAAAAAGGGAGACACAAAATCCAATTCAAGTTCCTGGCTCTGAGCTGTCAGCACAGAGCCTGATACGGGGCTCAAACCCTGGCCCAGAACATGAGATCGTGACCTGAGCCGAAGTCAGGCACTTAACCAACTGAGCCACCCAAGCGCAATGACAACTCTCTGTTTTAAATGAACCAAATAGTAGAGAGGATGTCACCTAAAGATTGCTGCACCCCGTTTCCTACTTTCTTCCTCCCTCAGTATGGTGCCTGACACATAATACTTGGGAAATGTTATTTTAGTTAAAAATGTTAGAATTCATGGGGAGGGCGAGGTCAAGTGAGGAGACCTAAGCCCTGGCAGACATTCATCCTGAAACAGTTCTGTTCCAAGGCTCAGGACTCCCCACTGCTCTGATGGTGCATGTCTGC
The DNA here is from genome assembly GCF_008692635.1 of Crocuta crocuta. Lineage (NCBI taxonomy): Eukaryota > Metazoa > Chordata > Mammalia > Carnivora > Hyaenidae > Crocuta > Crocuta crocuta. Next base: position 2,015,437 of record NW_027532163.1, read on the forward strand.
AGCACATGCCTTCTCTTTACTGACTGAATTATGGATCTTGGCACCAGCTATAGGAATTGGAACCATTCCTGGCTTCACAAATAATGTACCAACTGGAGCACGATGCATACCTTCATTAACAAAATTGGGGCATGGTATTCAATAAACTCTCCCAACTACTGCTTCATTGTCTGTCGATTTCAATTTAAACAGAGCTATTTTTGGCTATGGATTAAATTGTTTAATATTGGCAAGGAGCTGGGTGGGATGGTCATGCCAAGAGTCTTAATTAAGTATCCGAGAATGATGTTATTCATATAAGCTTTTAAAAAGGTAGTTTGGCCTTCAAGGAAGTAATACTATGAATTTCATTGAGACATTAAGGTTTATGACAAAATAAAAATAGTCCCCTGACTTAGAAAATAAATTTCACTGTTTCCACTTTAAAGTTATCTTTTCTACATTGCAAGATCATGATATATGAACTATTTCATTAATCCATGGAGTCAATGGTTGATTTATTCTTTAAGGGAAACATCCAACAGAGATGAGCTCATCACAGAAAACATTTTAAGTCAATACTGAAGTCAATTTTTTAATGGTTTACTGATAGTTTCCCTACTGGCTTTATTACTATTCCTCTTCCAAAACTTCGGGTAACTCAAGAGGTTTTTTACCTAGGGCCAGTGAATACTCTTATAGGAACATGAATCCCCTGGTATTGAATGCAAATTTTTGAAGTAGGAGTCATAGATTTGTTTGAATCCTCAAAGCTGTCATCTGTAACAATCAAAAATTAATAAACAGTCCTCTAAACCCTCATCTGGGATATTTTAAGCATCTCTGTGGTTTTAATGAATACACTAATGCCTTCCAAATCTGTATCAAAGACAGCACTCTAACCTGAATACCTGTTCTGTAGACCCTCGCATGAAAATACTGAAACTATTTATAATTCTCTTAAACTCATTTTGTTACCCCATATTTTACCCACTCATTAAAGCCACATACCAAGAAAAATAGATCTGCAACTTTTTTTTTTCTCTTCACTCACCTCATGCATATACACATCAAGTTCTGTGCACAATACTCCCTACATATGTGACAAATCTCCCTATTCTTCATCATCATTTTTCCTTTTTCACTCCCCATCCTCAGAGTGTCCTGTCAGAACCAGTGCAATAGCTTCCACATCAGGTCTCCTAACTCTGGTATTCTCTGCTAAATTTAGTTTCCATATAGCTCTCTGAATGATATTACCAACACATAAGCCTGATGTGACCATGTCATTCCTTGTTAGTTATGCTTTCATGGCTGTCTCATTTATAGAATAGGATCTCTTGGCCAGCCATCTTGGATTCCTTCCCAGATACGTTACTCTAAAATAGAAAAGGACATGAATTGCCAAACCCCAAATTCTTTGCAAGCATCTAAACATACTCATGATACTTTCCCAAACTGAAGCAAAGACAAAAACAGAACAACCTGCCTTTTGGAATCTACCTTCCATTCCATTCCATTTTGTTTTTCAAGTTATTGATATGTGTGTGTGTTCATGCGCATGCGTACACACACACACACACACACACACACACACACAGACAGACAGAGAGAGAAAGTTGAAGGAGAGACCATTATTTTTATTTCTTTTTGCTTCCTTCATTTCAGGGATTTGCTAATTTTATTCAGGAAGAGGGATAGCTGTCAGTTACATTTTGCAAACCCAACAATTATGGGAAACAAATTTACAGTAATGCAGTTTGGTTATTTTTTTAAAAAAATATCCAGGCAATTTATTGCCCTATGAAATATATTTAAAATGTAGGCTTATCAAGAGAAACTATTTTTCTGACCTTTTTATTTCTTATCAGACACTTCCTGAACTTTTAAGCAGCATTTTCATTTTCTATATACTCAGCAGTAATTCAAAGGGTGAAGCACTCTGCATTAAAAGCTTGCTTTCCATTCTCACTTCTCGTTTTGGAGGGAACATGTCGTTTTAAATTAGAACGTGGGACAGCAGTTAGAAAACCTATTGATACTGACAAAAATAGCAATAAGAGAAACTTGGTTTTTCCACCTATCATGTTTGAATACAATCCAGTTGGAAATATTTTCTTTTCCTAAGGGCAACTAACCAGCAGCTTTTACACTGATACATTTTGGAAACATAAATTGAAGTTAGGCATTTACAGCATAAGGTACAAAGTATCTAATTCCTCTAGGACCCAGGGCAAAGCCTCATTTGAAATGTGCATAATCCATCAATGGGAAAGGATCACTGGCAAACAGAAGCAGTAGGAACCCACGGTGAAGGCGTTTTTCATTCACTGTGAATTACGAACTTTGCATTTGTTTAGATTTAATAATAAAATGGAATCAAATTTATATTACCATGTCTAGAAAGGTCTTGAAAGTACCATGTCCGTGAAATTCCTGAAAAATACACACTACTTTGGTTTAGCTGATATTTATGAATTTGGTTTATTTAGAAACCATCTCCTAGGCTCCTGCTAGCTGTCAAGTACTGAGTTATGTCCTAGTATTTAGGAGAAAAAAAGAGAGAGACAGACTCCATGTTCCAGAACCTCAGATGCTAATAAGGGTATGTATACACACACACACACACACACACACACACACACACATACTACTATAGTATATACTATATACTACACCAAAGTGTGTTAGTGCAGGAATTAATGTGCAAGAATAAACACTGCATGAATTCTTATTAAATCAACAGGGACAAATTTTAAAATATTTTCACCATATATAATAAAATTATTGAGGTCTCAGAGGTACATAAGGGGCTCACTAAGTCACAGTATTTGAGGAGATAGTAGAAGGTGGAAAGGAAAGTGTAAAATAGCCTCTCAACTGGGAAGGCTTCAGACTTAAAAATACAGCAGGCAACTCCATGTGGTTTACCCCGAGGTTTATTCAGGGAAATTTACTGATGGGGAGGAGGGGCAGATGACAATCTTGAGCTGTGCCACTTTATCCACAAAGCTTAAACCCTGGTCTACAGATTTTATAGAGCAAAGGGATGCACAGGAGGGCATTCTAGTGAGATCAGAGGGTTTGCCAGCACTTCAAAGGGTTTGCATGCGTCTAACTGACAGCTAACATTTAACAGACCTCTCCTGGCTCAATCTGTGCATCAGGAAGAGGAAAGATTATGTTATCCCTAACAGATTCATGGGAGAACAAAGCAAACCTCCTTGTATCCCAGCCTTGGCGGTCATTTCAAAGGTATGTTTGTTAATCTCCAAGGGGCCCGGAAAGTGTAGCTTTAAGAGATGTCAATGAACAAACATGAGCAAGATGGAGAGCCAAAGGTGGAATCAATATTGAAAGCAGTCCCATAGGGGAAATTGGGTAACAATGTATCCACCAGAAACTATGGGAAAGAGCATTTTAGGTAGAGAGGAGATTCTGTGAATAGATACAGAATTATGAGCAATGTGATTTTTAAAATTTTTTACATTGATTTATTTTTATTTATTTTTGAAAGAGAGAGACAGAGCACAAGTGGAGGAGGGGCAGAGAGAGAGTGAGACACCGAATCCAAAGGAGGCTCCAGACTCTGAGCTGAGTTCATGACCTGAGCTGAAGCTGGATGCTCAACTGACTGGGATACCCAGGTGCCCCTGGACAATGTGATTTTTTTAAAGAGAGCTGTAAAGATGTTGTTTCTGGAAACAATAATATATAAAGCATAATGGTAGAAAGTAAAGCTGACCACGAAGATGTGGACAGATGAGGATGCAACTTCACATTACAAAAAAAATACATTTGGGATTAATTCCAATTGCATACAATGGGAGGAGTAGTTTTATTCTATGTGGATGTTAAGAATGAAGTATTTAACAAAAAGAAAACTACTGAATATTTTAAGCATGGAAATGGTGTGTTTATATTTACATTTGAGAGAAATTATTTAACTGCTGTAAGGAGAATTGCCTGAAGAAAAAAGATGGAATATAATCAGAAATAAAAATTAGAAGTCTATCTCAAAAGTTGAACCTAGATATCATGGCTTAAGTAGTAAGCTAGGAAATAAAGTAAAGATGAAATTTATTAGATTCGATAACTATAAGGATATAGCTCCACAAATATTACCATGGATTTGTTACTTACTTGGATTTATTACCATGAATACTTATGCTTCTTTTATTGTTTTCTGTAAAGATATGCTCAAAGGTTTGGTGATTTTTCGAATGCATCCTCTCTCATCTCACAAGTAAATAAATGAATATAAAAAGAGAAAGAGACCAGGATACTGAGGGTGTTTCCGTGTGAAGAACAAGCACAGAAAAGTCCAATTTTTGAGATAAACAAGTGGGAAAAGGACTAGAAGCTACAATGAAGTAAAAGAGATAATGGGGAAAACACATAAAGAAATGAGGAACTAGCAAAATTGAGATCTGTGGTCACGTATTTTCATTGAGCTTTTCAGTAATGGAGAAATCCTGGATGATGGTAAAGCACAGAGTGCTATCTGAAAATAAAAGCCTCAGGATTAGAAAAGTGAATCACATGTGAGACTTAGATTCTTGGATGTAGCGTGCAAAGCAGATTTTGAAAACCTTAGGAAAATGGACAGAGTTGCATGGGGAAGAACATCTTGGGCCTGGTGCCAAAATGCTCTTTGAAAATGTAATGATACAGAGTCAGAAGATGGCAGTGGCCGTCTTCCAACAGGAAACTGGTTGACAGAGAGGGGAAATAGTTTGAAAAAGAAAAAAATCAGAGGGGATAATGACACATAACATTTGTTAAGAACATAATATTAATTGAGATCTGCATCAGAAAATATGATAAAATCTACATAGTACAGTTTTGCCCCCTAGGATTTCCTATACTTTTTAGGAAGGCAAAGCCTTATGGGCATGAACGTCTCCAGAAGGCAGGTGAGCTATGAGACTATGTTCCAGATGGTTCCTGGGCAAACAAGAAGGAGAAATACCAACAGATTAGGCATCACGAGGTTTCTGATTAGAGTGTTCTTATTCTAGTAGTAGTGGGTAATACATTAATAAACGATTTTCAAAAAGAGAAACAAAAAAGCCTCCCCCATGAAGCTTACCTTCTAGTGGAAACAGTTCATGCCATTGTTTCAGCCTCAGGTCCCATCCACTATCAGGAATTTGGCGATGTTTATGGTCAATGATTTTTACTGTTGGTTTCAATGACAACACACAGAAAAAGTTGTCTGATTCATCTGTCCCTTGGGTAGGAATTAAAAGCAAAGGACCTAACCGAGCTATAATGGCAGACACAAATAATGTACTTGCTGGTTTATGCCTTTTTTTTGTTCTTGCTGTTTTTAATTTTTCAAAGATGCTATAGATTTATTCTGTAATTTGCTTTCATCTGTATTAAAACATTTTGATTAACCAGTGGAATCATTATTTGCCCTTCTCAAGGGTCCTCAGAATTTACTTCCCTAGTTCCTATTTGGAATGTCTCATGATTGCTTTAGATAATCTTGAGAAGTCAAGGGACTATGAGCACATTTCAACAAAAATCTTCATCAAAATTGAAATGAGTCTAACTAAACTAAACCACAGGGTACGGTGTCCATTTTAGGTTGTCAAAAGCAATCAAAGATAATAATATATCTATCTTAGCATCCATTGCCATACAACAATGTGTCATTTATTTATCCAGGATTTATGCTAAGTAACAGGGATACAATGGTAGAAAAAGAGTACAGCCATAATGCCAATGGAACTTACCCAAAATAGGAGGAAGTCTGAAATGTTTTTCCCATCATATTGTTACACCCATAGCCTTTAAATATCATTCCCTTCTGTCTCTGAATCAATGTATAGCTATAACAAAAATCACTCAAGTCAAAAAGCCTTAATTCTAGTATCTTCTTTTGTCAAACAATGTGACTACATGCAGATCTGTTTTTTTCTCAAAACTTTTCTTTGGAAACATTAGGAGTTGAGGCAATTACTTCTCAAGTTACTTCAATTCACTTCATCATGATTCTTAATTGAACATAAGCAGGAAGGGCAGAATTAAATGGATTTCAGAAACCAATTGTATAGCAAGAGAAAGAACTATATATTTTCCTGACTTGTAATCAACAAGATGACTTGAAATTCACATATATATGAATATGAATATATATATATATAAGTTCATATATAACTATACACATATTTAAATCAAAGCAGATAAGATAAAAAGAACTGTTTCTTTAAGAATTAGACTAACTAACGAGGGGCACCTGGGTGGCTCAGTCGGTTAACTGTTTGAAGTCGGCTCAGGTCATGACCTCACGGTTCGTGGGTTCGAGCCCCGTGTTGGGCTCTGTGCTGACAGCTAGCTCAGAGCCTGGAGCCTGTCTTTGGATTCTGTGTCTCCCTCTCTCTGATCCTCCCCTGCTCATGCTGACTCTCACTCTCTCTCAGAAATAAATTTTTAAAAAAATATTAAAAATTTTTTTAAAAAGAATTAGACTAAAGAAATAATACAGCTGAGAGGATAACTACATTTTGGAGACTCAGGAGAGTTTTTACTTAAACTCTGTGACCAACATACTTTTTGTCCCTCTTCCTGGTCTTTTGAATCATTTTGCATTTTACTTCCTAGAGTTTTCTCTCACTGCTAAATGGTAATACCAATTCTTGCCATTTACTGTTCAGAAAAGTGGATAGGATCAATGAGATGATATTTATCAAGTGCTTTGGGCTCTTTGGAAGGTAGGACTATATAAATATCATATACTGCACTCAAGTATATAGAAGAGAATTGCCCTAGACTTCAAATTCTTCAGGGAGTTACCCATATAATGGAATCTGTCTCAGTGAAATTGAGATTAATGAAAAACAAGTGCTATTGGAGAGTTTGTAGTGTGACATGCGAAGTTCTACCTGCACTTATGAAACATGGCTTTCATATCACACTTCTTTTATAAGTAGAAGTGAATAGAACTGCCTTTGGTAAGTTTGTCTTATGGCATTGGGCAGCTAAGATATCTGTTTTTAATAGTACAAACAAAATTAAACTTTATTTTATGTACCGTTTGGAGCAAAATATGTGATTGGTAATCAATGTGAGTGGATTGTCTCCTTTTAAAATAGAAATTAATCATTTTTAGCTCTTCTGAAGTTTCACAGGATGCTGAGTATTAAAGACACCAATTAATTAATTAAGCTATTATTAATTAAGCACAAGTACCTGCTGTTTACTAAGTATACACCACTAACCAAGAAACGGATTACCTTGGCCCACACTGAATTCTTCAATTACATAACACAGGTCATCAAATGGGAAGTAAGATTATTTCTTTTTTGCTTTTCTCATGTTCTGAACACCTCAAAGGGTATGCATATGGTAGGAATGAGTCCACCAGAGTCTTGGAAGGAATGAACCAGTTCTTCTAATCTTGAAGGTGCAAGCAACAACAGAGATGCAAAACCAGAGACATAAAAGGATTCATCAGAACAGATCCTAAAAAGGTTTAGGTTTGCTTGCAAAGGTGCTCGACTAAAGCCAATGCCATAGCTTTTGCCTCACATTTATCTGAGGCAAAATCTGATTGGCTACATTTCCAAATGTGTAGCTAATTGGCACGTTGAGAATCTGCAGGAATGCAAGTAAGAGTGGGGGGAACACATTATGCAATTTACAGAGTGACCTTTACACCCCAGGTAGATCACAGAACCTCCTGGTGACTTCTCCTGTTTTCTAAATTAATGTAATTTCTTGTCCATCCCTCTGAGAGTAGAGACTTTTTTGTTTTGCAGAGAGTCAGATGAAAAAGGGATTAAGAAACTGAAGAATAAAGACAACTTTGTTGTGAGCTAAAAATGCCCTCAGAGGAACCTCACAGTACCCCAAAGGGTGCAAGGAATTGATGGTTTCTCCCTTTAAGTGGCTAGCTCTATGGAGATGGAAAATAGACTGACAGATTTTTTTTTTCCTGCTGGAAGAAAGGAAATGTAAGTGCATGATTGGTTTGGTGACATTCATTTAAAAGGTATTCATAAAAGTATTCAATCACTTTTTCAACAAATATATACTGAGAACTTATAAGCAAGATGCCATTGTAAACTCTGAAGGTAAAGTTGTTAAACCAATAAAAAAAGGGCCTATTGATATGTATCTCTCTTTCTGGAGGGTACAGAAAAGACATGAAACAAGAAAAAAAAGGCAACTTCAGCTGGTAATAAGTTCTAGGAAAGGAATAAATTAAAAGAGTGTAACATTTGAAACTATTTTATCTGAAATGGACTAAATGACAAGAAGGAGCCAAATGAACATGTGGGGACAGACCCTTCCACACAAAGGAACAGTAAGTGCAAAGATCCTGAGGCTGGTGATATCTGGTTAGGTCAGAATTTCACGAAAGACCAGTGAAACCACAGCCTTGTGAGCAAAAGAAAGTGCTGGCTGAAATAGGTACAGAGAATTGGGAAGGGGCTAAAAGTGAAAGAGATTTAGGATTTGAAAAGTTTACGTCTTTTAAAAAATTATTTCATAAGCTAGTGGCAGGCAAAATAATGGCCTCAGGATGTTCATCTTAATCCCTTGCACTGTAAATGTCTTACCTTACGTGACAAAGAGGAATTAAGGTTGCTAACCACCTGACCTTAAAATAAGAAATTTATTTTGCGTTATTTAGGTAGGCCCAACATAACCACAGAGATCTTTAAAAGTAGAAGCAAAAGGCAGAAGAGTCCATGTCAAGTGGCGGAGGTTGGCAAAGCTTTGGTATTCCATTGCTGATTTAGGAGACAGAAAGGGAAAAAGGAAAGTCTAGATATGCAGGCAGGTTCTAGAAATGAAGCCTCTATGAACTCTTAGAAGCTGAAAAAAGCAAGGAAGCAGATTCTCCCCTAGAGATTCCAGAAAGAATGCAGTTTGGATTTCAGCCCGGCAAGACTAACATGAACTTCTGAGCTCCAGAAGTAATGTAAGATAATACATTTGTGTTGTCTTAAGTCCCAGATTTTGTGATATTTTGCTATAGAAGCATTAAGGGTGCTAATGCAAAAGCAATGCAAGATTTTGAGTCAAGGACTAGCTTAGTTTTAGTTAAATATTACCAGATATGCTGACTGCTCTTTGAAGAATTATAAGGATGCAAAAGTAGAAAGAATAATTAAGAGACTACTACAGAAGACCAGATGTAAGATAATGTAGTAATAATGGAGTAGAAGCACCAGAGGACACGAGAAGAAATTTTAGACAAGTTTTCAAAATATATATAACTTTTTGATGAATTGGAGTTTACAGAATCAAAATAGAGAAGTCTACCTTCAACTTCTGAATGGAACATTTGTGGGATGAGGGAACTAACTGCTGAATCAAAAGCAACAGAGAGAAGGATTTAGGTGAAAAGAGTGTGCTCCTTAAAATGTATTACCTTTGAGATATGTATTGCAGATATACACATTGAGAATTTAGGGGAGATTTTAGAGCAGTAAAAAACAAATGTGCTACCATACACAGAAATAAACTCGAAATGGATGAAAGACCTAAAAGTAAGACCAGAAGCCATCAAAATCCTAAAGGAGAAAGGAGGGAAAAACCTTTTTGATCTTGACCTTAGCAACTTCTTGCTCAACATGTCTCCAGAGGCAAGGGAAATGAGCAAAAATCAACTACTAGGACTTCATCAAGATAAAAAGCTTCTGTATGGTAAAAGAAACAATCAGCAAAACTAAAAGACAATTGTTGGAATGAGAAGATATTTGCAAATTACATTATCAGATAAAGGGTTAGTATCCAAAATCTATAGAGAACTTATCAAACTCAACGACCAGAAACCAAATAATCCAATAAAGAAATGGACAAAAGACATGAATAGACACTTTTTCAAAGAAGATATCCAGATGGCTAACAGGCACGTGAAAAAGTGCTCAACATCATTCATCATCAGGGAAATACAAATCAAAACCACAATGAAATACCACCTCACACAGTCAGAATGTCTAAAATTAACAACTCAGGCAACAACAGGTGTTGGAGAGGATGTGGAGAAAGAGGAACCCTTTGCACTGCTGGTGGGAATGCAAACTGGTGTAGCCACTCTGGAAAGCAGCATGGGGATATCTTAGAAAATTAAAAGTATAACTACCCTAGGGTGTCTGGGTGGCTCAGTAGGTTAAAGTCTGACTTCAGCTCAGGTCATGATCTCGTGGTCTGTAAATTCAATCCTTGCAGCAGGCTCTGTGTTGACAGTTCAGAGCCTGGAGCCTCCTTCGGATTCTCTCTCTCTCTCTCTCTCTCTCTCTCTTTCTCTCTCTGCCCTTCCCTGCTCCATGATGTCTCTCTTGCTCTCAAAAATAAATAAAACATAAAAAAATAAATAGAATTACCCTACAACCCAGAAATTGCACTACTAAGTATTTATCCAAAGGATATAGGTGTGCTATTTTGAAGAGGCACATGCACTCCAATGTTTATAGCAGCACTATCGACAATAGCAAAAGTATGGAAAGAACCTAAATGTCCATCAGCAGATGAATGGATAAAGAAGATGTACATACAATGGCGTGTTACTCAGCAATCAAAAAGAATGAAATCTTTCCATTTGCAACAATGTGGATGGAACTAGAGTGTATGATGCTACGCAAAATTAGTCAGAGAAAGACAAATATGTGACTGCACTCATATGTGGAATTTAAGATACAAAAACAGATGAACATAACGGAAGGGAAACAAAAAGAATACAAAAACAAGGAGGGGGCAAAACATAAGAGACTCTTAAATATAGAGAACAAACTGAGGGTTGCTGGAGGGGTTGTGGGAGAGGAGATGGGATAAATGGGCAAAGGGCATTAAGGAAGACACTTGTTGGGATGAGCTCTGGGTGTTATATGTAGGGCCCGAATCACTGGATTCTACTCCTGAAATCATTATTGTACTATATGCTAAGTAACTTGGACATAAATTAAAACTTAATTAATTAATTAGAAGATAAGTGTGCTAAAATAAACCTTTGCGTAATGGTACTGAATTAATCATTTGTGGGAGAGACTATTGGGAAATTTGGATCCCTGAGTGATAACATATCTTCAGTTAGCGGAGCCAGGAAATGGAATTAATATTTATGATGGTCTAGAATTCCAACAATTGTGTATACAATGGCTTTTCCACATTATCTTTTGAGTTCAAATCTTCTAAATACTCACAGGTGATCTCTTCCTCTTCTTCGATTGGCATATGCAAAGTTAAACTGAGAGGTTTCATACGTATACACTTTGATGAGAAGACACTTATCATTGAGAAGATAAAATGTCTGATCATAAGATTTTGCCATGGATTAACCTTGCATATAGTCTTATGGTGCTTTATTCTGTTATTGTGGTCTTGGGTTCTGTAACTGCCTCTGAGTTTCTGAACATAACTCGTGTGTGTGTGTGTGTGTGTGTGTGTGTGTGTGTGTGTGTGCATATGAAGGAGAGATTAAGAGAGATTTATTATAAGTAATTGGCTAATGCAGTTACAGAAACTTGCAACTCTGAAGGTTCACAAGATGAGTCAGCAAGATGGCACTGATGATTTGGGTGTAAGCTGAGTTTGAAGACATGACAAACTTGAGAGCTATTGGTATAGTTCCAGTCCCAAAGTCAGCAGGCTTGAAACTCAGGAAGAGCCCATGTTCTTGAATTGGAACCCAATGGCAGGAAGAAAGCCATTTTAAAGTCCCATTTTAAAGGCAGTTAGGCAAGAAGTCTCTTACTCAAGGGAAGGTCACCCTTTTTGTTTTACTTCTACTGGTTGGATAAGCTCCACCCACCTAATGGAGGGCAATCTTACTCAATCTACTGTTAATTTTATCCCAGGCACCCTCACAGACACACCCAGAACAATGTTTCATCAAATATCTCATACCTTGTGGCTCTGTCATATTGGCAATTAAATTAACCATCATTCAGGCGGGTGTTGGAAAACCAAAAGACAATAGAAAAGAGTAAGAGAAAATACGTGGGGTGGGCAGCATCCAAATACATTCAGAGTCAGTGAGAGCGATTGCCCAGAGTGAAAGTTGTGCCTGTTTGCCATTTGTAGTGCAGAAACACTGTTTAAGAGGTAGTGTCTGGGATTAGGCGGATGTGATTTTCAGTTTTGGCAGGTGTACATGTATCCTAACATGCGGCACTTAGTAAGCTACTCTAAACCATGTGTTTATTATGTGTAAAATGAGAAACTTAATGATATCTGCATCTTAAAATTGTTAGAACAAATATGATAATACATGTAAAGCACTGAGCACATTGATATATAAATCTGAAAAACAATCTTTTTCCAGAAATGAACATTTGTATCAATGTTGGATCTCTTAGAAAAGCCCAGGTCAAAGGAGAAATTCACTTCATCAAATGCCTTCTCATCACCAGACTTATTTTCATTTGAAAGGATTTGTTCACACATTTCTCCTCTTTTTAGAAATTATACTTTTTTGGCAGAAATCAATAGCCTACAACAAGCAGATATCACCAAAACACTACAGCTCACATATTCCTGCAAAGCTTTGCTGATCCCCCAAGCATTATAACATATCCGATTGTGTGGTGTAAATAATCCTCCCATTATATTTAAAATTAAAGTAACCACTTTGGTCTGATAATGTCACAGTAGGTTTTATAGCACAGGAAGGGTGTGAGCTGTTTTTGATGGAGACAGATATCACAGGATGGGAGAGAATTAGAAGTGATATTTCCCATGTCTTTTCTCATGGTCTGCCAAGTGGCAATTTTTTTACATCACACAGTATCTATCTCCCTTTATCCTAAATGAAAAGATTAGTAGAAATACAAAATGAAGGTTCTTTTTTAAAAAAAATCAATTGTGACAAATTTTATACATGTTCAATGATCTTATGCTTCTTTCTCTTCAAAAAGTGGCATTTGCTACATTCTTACCTGGGTGGAGGCTGTGAGCTAGGTGTGTTACAACACTGCCCCCCTCCACTCCAAGAAAGTCAGCCTGTGAATGTTGCAGCCCAAAGATCTGATAGTTGGAGAGGTCTAGGGAGCATTATAAGTCACTATTCAGTGGATTTTGGAGAGACTTGCATTGACAAATCCATAGTGAGTTATCTAAGCGTGAGTTGAAAAAAAAAAAAAGTAAAAGAATTCTCTGAGCAATGTGGTAGATAGTTAGGGTTTAGGATCCAGGATGTGGACCTATACAGCTTAGAGTTCTAATCCTGGATACAGCATGAAACAGTTCTGTAACAATTGGCTTATCAGTTACTATCACGGGCAGTAAATTTCCTCATAGGTGTACTCCATATATTTAAAATAGCTTAAGACAATGACACAATGTATGTAAATGGGGTGACATTTTTTATTATTTTTTAAATGTTTATTTATTTGTTTTTTGAGAGAGGGAGAGGCAGAGAGAGCACAAGCCAGGGGAGGGGCAGAGAGGAAGGGAGAGAGAGAATCCCAAGCAGTCTCCACACTCAGCATGTAGCCCAATGTGGGGCTGAATCTCACCACCATGAGACTGTGACCTGAGCTGCAATCAAGAGTCAGATGCTTAACAAACTGAGTCATCTAAGCACCCCAACCTTTTGTATTATTTACAACATTCTTACACACTAGGGAGCAGAAACACACTTCTTATATTGTTAAACAGATTTTCTCGGGGTACCATCATCCTATTGGGTTTGGTTTAAGGGCTCTAAGTAGTGTGGCTGAGTTTGGAAATACTCAGCCAAATGGGTTCAAGAGCCATATATTCTTATATATATTCTTATATTGTCAAACATTTATAACAGACTGATAGAGCACAGGAAAAGTATCAGAGATAGATACCATGGCTATGACCCCTAGAAAATGCCAAGCTATCTACAAAAAAACCTTTCCCTGGTCTGGGTATGCAAATAAACTTTTTGGACAAAGAATGGAAAACAACCATCCAGACTGGTTTGTTTGTTTTTTTTTATATATTTTCATTTCAAAAATGTTTTAATGTTTATTTGTTTTTGAAAAGCAGAGACAGAGCACGAGTGGGGGAGGGGCAGAGAGAGAAGGAGGCACAGAATCTGAAGCAGGCTCCAGGCTCTGAGCTGTCAGCACAGAGCCTGATGTGGGGCTCAAACTTGGGAATGGTGAGATCACAATGTGAACCAAAGTCGGACACTTAACCGACTGAGCCACCCAGGCACCCCCTTTTCATATATTTTCAATGGGATTGGGGGAAAAGTGTTTACCTCAGTTTTTAGCTGAAGACTCAGGTAAAAGTGGGATACCAGGTATGTCTGAGCTATTTTTGGAGCCCAGTAAGAGGAATTTGGATGAGCAGTGTTTCAAAATGGGAGAAGTAATGGGGAAAAAAGCAAAAGCATGAATACACTTAAATGTAGAAAGTTAAGAGGAGAGGGGCACCTCGGTGGCTCAGTCGATTAAGCGTCCGACTTTGGCTCAGGTCATGATCTCACAGTTCATGGTGCTGACAGCCAGCTCAGAGCCTGGAGCCTGTTTCAGATTCTGTGTCTCCCTCTCTCTCTGACCCTCCCCTTCTCACATTGTCTCTCTCTCTCAGAAATAAATTAAAAATGTTAAAAAATTTTAAAAAAAGAAAGTTAAGAGGAGAAAGTCACTACCTAAGTAGTTGCAAAAGATTGAGAGAATAAAATACAAATAGTAATTTTAGTAAGATTCAAACTGAAGAACAAAAAGCAGTACTCTCCAGCATTCAATATTCATTATTGTTGATTGACAAATTTATACACAAACTTGTAAGTGTTCACACCCAGATCACACACTCATAGCCAACAGATATCTTCAGAGACCCGAGTTCTTTGCTTCCAAGGCTTATTTTCTGCAGGTAGCACTGCTTCCTCACCAAACCAACCAGACACAGGCCAGTGGGAAGGCTCCAACCTTGCCCCATTCCTCAGCTTCTTGGCTTCTTACCTGTGGGAAACAGCCCTGCAGCCATAACTCACTTTATTTCCTGAGTTAGCTTCGTTCGTAGCAGGGAGAGAATCAGAAGCTGAAACTCTGCTCAACGGGGCACCTTGAAGTTGTTCCCCACACATCTGACATCCAGTTTATTATGCATGAATCTTGGGCATTCATTCTTATCCAGTCTTTTACATAAAGGTGTTCCCTCAGAGCTTTCCTGTTCCCA
This sequence comes from Crocuta crocuta, assembly GCF_008692635.1. Lineage (NCBI taxonomy): Eukaryota > Metazoa > Chordata > Mammalia > Carnivora > Hyaenidae > Crocuta > Crocuta crocuta. The sequence continues at coordinate 2,030,533 of NW_027532163.1, forward strand.
AAAGATTCAGAGTTGAACCCTAATCCCAACCCACTATTCTGGTATCTTGACATCTTGCCAATGTCCTACTATCTCTTTGGAATCTTCTCCCACTCCCCAAAAGAAGCCATTGCAGTCCCTGAGTGAAATCCAAAGCCAGAGCCTACATTAAGCACTGCTTTTCATTTCATATAGAGCAGGCAGAGTGCTAATTGTGACAAACTAAATGCTGAATGCATGAACAAGACATCGTGTCAGGGGTTAATTGTAATTTTATTTTCCCAGTGACCACCCTTATAAGGAGAGCCAGAACAATGGTGCTAAATCTTGTCTTGCAATCCAAATGTGCCTTAACAGGTGTCAAACAAAAGGAATGGGAATGCAAAAGGAAAAAGAATGCAGATATTATGGATCTTTCTAGAGAGGAGCTAAAATACAGAGTACATACCAGAAGTGTTTCTGGTCCCTGCAACCCCCATGCCTAATACCCATGAGATCTGTATGGTGAGCAGGGATGTGGTCTGGATGTTTGAAGTGGTCCGGGGAAGAAAAAGGTCTGAACCATCACCTATATCTGACACGGCCAGAAATCCAGGAGTTAGCAATCTTAGGATGACTTCTGCTTACAAATGTAGATAGAGATGAAGAAGAGCAATGTAGAAGAATCCACATTTCTCTTGAACTCAGGTGAAGGCAATGATATTTAGCAAAGAGAGTGAACAATTATGCCCACCTGTCTCAATTGGGGATGGGTAACGGGAGTCACTATCAATGCTGTAAGTTATAGATGTACTATAGGAATTGGATGAATTTCGAGAAGAGATAAAATGGAAGGTCTAAAAGTATGGGGGAGGGGTTGGGGTTGTAGAATAAAAGGAAGAGTAATTAGTTAGTCGATCTGAGAAACTCAGATCTCCCAGAGTCAGAAATGAGACCACAGTAGGGCAGCTTGCGTGGAGGTCTATTAGACTCTATTCTTTCAGTGATGCACCAGCCTCTGTGGGTCCATGGTTAAGCGTGTAGTAATAGAACTGACAATGCTGTTTGCTAGCTGAGCCAATGGTTGAGAAGAAAAACTGTATATAAACCAAAGGAGAATGAGAACGATCTGAAACTCACCTGTTAACTGTGCATCTTTTTTTCCCTTTCTGCATCTGGCAGCAGAAATGCCTTCAGAAGAATAGTTGCTGATTCATTTCTGTATTCCAAACCTTGCATACATATCTCCTGTAGCCAACTCTAATTTAGTACCACAGAGGGAAGAAATTCTGATTGATGCAATTGTGCATAACAAAAGTAACACAGCACAGTCCACCATTCCATACCAGTAATGACGAAGAATGTCAAAGTAGCAGTGAGAGATGTGTATGGCATTCATTTTTGAGGGAGGGCTGGAAAGCTATGATTCTATGGGGTCCCTGACATCATGGACACAGAAAGGAGGTAAATTTCCAAGAGTCACCGAAAAGAACTGCCAAGGCTGAAAGAGTCAATTATTTGGAAGTCAACTGCTTTCTAGCATTATTTTAAAATTGACAATCAGATAGATCAAGGTCAAGAACATGCTCAATGCACACACACACACACACAGTACCCTGTTGGTTTGGCAATACCTAGGGAAGCTTTATATCATAGGATGGTCAAAGGAACTTCTTTGAAGCTGTGTCATAAATGCTAAATGGACATGACCTCTTTCCCTTGAGTATGCTGCTAAACATGAGCTCGCCAAGCTTTTTTGATGTGGTTGCAACAGAGTCCAATCAAGGGTGGAGGAACCTTGATGATGAAAATTTAAGTTGTGCAAGCACTTGATTTGAAGGGAAAAAAATGCTGAATAGAACTAGATTACCTTGATTTCACAAGATTAATCTTTCCAACGTGAAGCAGAAACAGGACATTCTGAGATGTCAGTTCTAAAGAAAGTAGAATATTTTGAACAAATAAATCTATGACTTTATACTGTTTAAATCACCATAGGGACTTCCTTCAGGCTCTGTTGCAAGTGCTGAATGAACATGACCTCTTTCTCTCGAGTACACTGCTGAGTGAGAGCTTGCAGACTCATCAACCCCCTGCTTCGGGCTTCTAAGCCGCTCTCACGAGTACCGGCATCTGAAACCAAGTCTGTTTCTCCAGCCCCAATCTGTGCATCCCTGGTCCCTTTCTATCCCCAGAGGCTAGTGCTACTATAGCTCCTGCATACTTTGTGCCAGAGTCGGCTCCCAATATGGCATTTACAGAAGCGGAAAAAACCTTTCCCTTCAGTGGTTTACATTCCAATGACACTAAGTCCCTTTAGATATCTGCTAAGGTTGGAACCTTTCCATTGGATTAAAACTTGTTTTTTATACAAAATGGAAAGATTTCTTCTTAAATATGGGTAACATGCTATGCCATGTTCAGAGAGATTGAGAAGCTTAAAAGAAACTTGTCACAGAATGCTGCAAAGGAAATGATCAAAATGCGTGATTCTAATGCCTTACTCTTAAATTTTTCAACAAATGTTTAGGTTAAGGGTTATACTACAATGCATAATTTCCACTCACATAAGAAATAAACACCTAATGTGCAAGAATAGAAACATTATAATCACATGAGCTGATTGTTTCTGTAGGTCCTAAAAAAACACTTATGTAGGTTTCCAGTGGATTATTTAAGAGACTCAAATATAACCACTCACTGACTGTATTTAACATGGCATATCATAGTTCAAAACATCACAGTAAACTAACCACTAAACATATGCCAGATCTCCAGTTATAATGTCTATTTTTATAAAAGGATAGTGAGAAAGAATATGAAAAATATTTTAAGCCAACACTGTACCAAGTTACATCACATGTTTTTTTAAATCTAAATCTATTTGTAGATCAATAAATCTTGACATGCTGCTTTTTTTTCTAAACAACCAATTCTGTATGATATTGCTTAGGTTTTCTTCTTAAAATAAAAACTAAACAAAATGAAAGTTAACATAAGTTGTAGTAACATCTGGGGAAAATATATTGATATATTTCTTGCAAGTAGTGCTATCAAAGTTGCTGGATCATATCTGCCCAGGAGAAACAGATATAAATTGTAAGTAGCTGGATTATTGATTTTAAAGAAAAGTTGTGAAAATAATTTAGATGAACATGAATTCAGTTGATCCCGATTCTAACCCTGGGATCTCCAATTGTGTATCATCCCTTAACAGGTCCATTCATAGCTGTTGAGAAAAAGTAATTAGCTATCTATATACTTTTTTTTCTTTTTTTTTTTAGCTATCTATATTCTTTATTTTTTTAAATGTTTTATTTATTTCTAGGAGAAAGAGAGAGAGACAGCATGAGCAGGGGAGGGTCAGAGAGAGAGGGAGTCACAGACTGAAACAGGCTCCAGGCTCTGAGCTGGCAGTCAGCACAGAGCACGACGCGGGGCTCGAACCCACGAACCGCGAGATCATGACCTAAGCGAAAGTGGACGCTTAACCGACTAAGCCACCCAGGCGCCCCTCTATATTCTTAATTTAAAGGAAGATTTGAAAGTTACTCCCTTCCAAAATACCCCCATTGAAAGCTATCACTGTGCTTGAAATCTTATCATAGATTTATTCATTTGACTAAAATATTATCCCATCTTTACAAAGAAAATAAATATAATAATAACATGAATAATAACTTTTTGTTGAGTATTATATGGCAGAATTCTGTTAAATCCATCGAGTACAATACTTCATATAATTCTTGGAATAAAACTGTGAGGAAAGTATTAATATTACCATCTTGCAGATGAGAAAACTAAAGCTTGAAGAAGTTAGGTAACTTACCAGAGGTTGTACAAGTGAATAGTGGCAGAATTTTATGTTCCAAATATCTGACTATATGTATGTATGTGTGTATGTATGTATATATATATATGTATGTGTGTATATGTGTGTGTGTGTTTGTGTGTATGTATGTATGTGTATATACATATACATATATTTGTCTTGGCAGAAGTACTCTTCCTGATTGTCAAAATTCTATATAGCCCTCAATAGGAAGCTTTCTATGATTCTCATAGGCAAATCTAATTCCTATATCAGCTTGTTTTTACTCTCTAATAGCTCGTGTTATATTGATTTGGAATAGTTTTTTTTTAATTTCCATATCCTTTACTAGGTTGCATTTTACAAGGATAGTGAATAAGTCTTTTTTTAATCTTTTAATTTTTATTTTTTTAAGTTTAATTATTTATTTTGAGAGAGATAGAAAGAGAGTGCAAGCAGGGGAGGGGTAGACAGAGACGGGGATAGAGGATCTGAAGTGGGCTCTGTGCTGACAGCAGAGAGCCTGATGCAGGGCTCAAACTCACAAACTATGGGATCATGACCTGAGCCAAAGTCAGATGCTTAACTGAATGATCCACCCAGGTGCCCCATATCTTTTTTATTTTTATTATTATTGTTGTTTTTACTGCTAAGCATTGAATATGATGCCACCTGCATATTTGGTACTCTACACTTGTTTTCTGGATAAATGCATATACAATTAAATTACATCAGCATCTTCTTACAAGAGTTCATGGTGTTTTGTTATAGAACAGGCAAAATGTCGGGTAGTATGAAAAACCTGAATGGCAAAGAGATTAATAAAGATTTACTATTCTGTTATAGGGACAGAAGAGATAAAATGTGTAATGGGAATCTGCAATGGCTTAACCTTAGAACAGACCTGTTTTCTGCTGGATACATTATAATGTCCTAGTCAAGAGTTTAGGTGGAGATGACAAAGAAGAGTGGTTGGAGCTTTCACTTACAACTGGTGGCCTGAAGCCTCATGTTTAATTCTATTTCAAATTGAAATCTGAACAAATTACATTAAAGGATTAACTACAACATATCCATAAAGGGGCACCTGGGTGGCTCACTTGGTTGAGTGTCCGACTCTTGATTTCAGCTCAGGTCATAATCCCAGAGCATGGAGTCTGCTTAAGATTCTGTCTTCCTCTCTCTGCCCCTCTCCCTTAGTTGTGCATGTGTGCTCTCTCTCTAAAATTAAAAACAAAAATAATAAATTATTTAAAAATTAAATATGTCCATAATGACAAAAAGACGAAGGAAAAGGAAACAATAAAAACAAAAATTTTGGAATTTGTAAAAGAGATGCATATGTAGTAAATAACACTGTAGACCAGGGATTGGCAAATATTCTCTACAGGGTCAAATAGTAAATATATTTGGTCTGTGCACCATACAGTCTCTGTCATAAATATCCAACTCTGCCATTGTTGTGCGAAAGCAGCCACAGACAATACCAAAATGAATGGGTACAGCTATGGTCTAATAAATCCTTATCAAAACAGTTGACTAGTAGGCAAACTATAGTCTGTGGTCTTTTGCAGAAAATCCACCCACACTCACTCACAATGGAAGAACCTCAGAAATAGCCTAATTTAGACCTGTTAGTGTCAAGAAGTCTCAGGAATTGTCAATGACAGGTGACTTTAAATTTGATATATACTTGAAGCATTAAGGAGCACTACCTGACAGTCAATACAAGAGATAGACTCCACGTTGTACTCTGCTATCCCATACAACCTGGCGATGGTCTTCTACCACCCTGGAAGAAGACCCTGAGGGAAAAGGTCAGAAGGAGCCTGGAGTGGAGATCTCTAGGACCGGGTGACAGCAGTGGTAATTTGGAAGAAGAAAATGCTGAGAGCTTTTACCCCCCTCCACTTCTACTCCTCCATTTCAGCAGACTGGGAGCCTGGCTTACCCTCCAGGAAAGCCATCAGAAGAATTTTCTCTGATCAATAAAAAACCAGCTCCAAGAAAAATATTAAAGGTAATTGAAGATTTTGCAATGTATGATATAGTCACTTTAACTCATAGCCAAGCCTGTCAAAAAGTGACAGCCATAAAACAAAGTGATATCTAAAAAGAAATATTCAGAGAAGGAAAAAAAAGGTGCTTTGAAATTTACATATGTTATCATAAAGTTAAAGTCAGTCAGTGTTGGGAATTTAAGAGGTAGAATTCTCTCAGACAGTAGATCAAAAACACCAAAAGGTATGTATAAAAAATTACTTGGAAAAACTGTTTGAAAGCCTAGAATTTGCACAGTTGGTACAGAATTTGAATTAAAGAATGAGAAAAGAAAAGCAAATGAGGGAAGAATAAAAAATCCAACATATATTTTCAGAACCCAAATCCATGCATTTATAGATTAAAATGTTCATACAAGTCCCAGGACTATAGCTAAAAAGATCCATACCAGGACATATCATGAAATTTTAGAATCGCGGGGGGAAAAGAGAATGGCCTAAGAATGGTTAGAGACCAAGGCGGGAGAAAAGCAAAGAAAGGAAAACAAATTGAAATCAGATTACAAGCACAGAGTCAAGAAGTAAGAATGATAGGATGAATACAAAGCAAACTACGGCTGGCACATCGTTGTCAAACTGCAGAAAATCAAAATTAGGGAAAAGGTAATGAAAGGAGACAGAAATAAAAATGTCATACTACATATAGTCATGTTGGATTAAAGTGCTGGCACATAAATTCCCATCCACCCCCACCAGAATTGAAATTTATTTACTTGAAATTCCCTACGTTTTCATCCATTTTTCGCATATTTTCCCTTCCTTAAGTCCTTTAACATATTTATAATATCTGCTTTAAAATTGATTTCTGCTAATTATAAAACCGTGGACATCTTGCTATCAGAATGTATTAAGTTCTCTTCATTTTAAGTATAGGTAATATTTTGAGCACGTCTGGGAGTTTTCTATTGTATGCTGCACAACATAGATGAATTATATCATCTTCCTTTAGGTGCTGAGTTTTGTTCTGCCGGGGAGTTAAATGAGAGCTAATATATTTTGGTGTGGCTAGGCTTAGTTTTATTCTCTGTTAGTTCAGATCTACTTAGGGTTCGAATTCATTACCAGGATGTGCCCTTACTCTAAATGATCTGTAAGGCAAGAATCTTCTAAGATCTCAGCTGAACACTTAAGGTGTTGAGTTCGATCTTTTCCATTCTGGTTGTAACCACTTCTGCGTCTCCGTGCATTGCACCTTTCTGCACCAGATGGTCCCTGCGAGGCCTTCAACATCTCACCCTCAGTGTGTCTCTTGTCCATTAGTCAGGAACCCATGAGGAATGCCCACACAAATGTCCGTGGTCTACTCTCTGTGTGGTCCCCACCCTTCAGTTAAGCTCTGTTAAATTCTGGCTACTTCTGCAGCTCAGAATTAGTAGGTCTGCTCTTGCAGCTCACTGAGACCAGTGCTCTGCTTGGGACCCACTTCTATGATCCTTGTTTGAAACAGTGCTCCAAGACAGAAATTTGTACCTATGTTGGGGTTGCTCATGGAGCTCACTCTTGGTGGTTCCCATTTGCCGAGGATCACAGTCTGCACTGCTTTTAGTTCAACCCCTCAACATTATTGCTTAATGCAGGTTTTCTCCATTTTAAGGAAATTACAAATGGGAGGGCAGGTTTGTTAACTAGGTACAGATCTATGGCCAGAAACAGAGGATTCAATTTTTAATTTGAAAGATAAACTTTTATTTTGCTTTTACCACTTACAATATAGAATTGTCTTGGAAGATTGGTTCTGGGCATCCGATGTAATTTCTTTCTTTCTAGACCACCGTTTTCCTCTACTGACCTTAGAAAGGGAACATTTGTATCAGCAGAAATTTGACCTAGCACAAACACCCATCTCACATATCATATGGAAATAAGATGTGTAGGCCTCTAACTTATCGGCTATCAGTGAAATTTTAAGTTCTTTGCCCTTCTCTCTGCCAACCTGACCGATAACAAATCCTTGGCAGTAAATTATTTAACTGAATTCATTGGTTTCTGGCCTATGCAGTATTTCTTCAGTTTCTGTAACTACATACCTGTAAGACCTTCGAGTCATCTTATGAACCGCTTCATGAATGAACCACTTCATGAATGCTATTCAGCTAATAATAATCCGAATAATGACAGTATCCACAAACTGTTATCTCAAACCACTTTTTCTCTTCTTAAAATTCTCCTGTCTTATCATATCTTCCTTACTGCTATCAGCAAGCATTCTTACTCTTTCCTAATTATTTGATCTTTGATGACAGGAAGGATGAGTTGCTATTTGTTAGATTCGCACAGTATGTGCTATAGTTGTTAGGTGATACCAGCCAGCACTAGCTTCAAATACTTAATAATCTTCAGATTAAATTTTCTCATTCCTTCCTCTTTAAACGGCCCAAGGCACCTGGACCACAGTGATTTAGGCTGCATTATAAAACCCCTTGGATTAAATAAATGTTCTGATTGGTGCACAGATTAATGTAAAGAGTAGATTAATTTTTCCCAACTATGAGTTCAGCTGAAGCAGCTGCTCCTATTTTAAACCGCTAACATCATCATATTCTAGCACACGGAAGTATAGTTTTCCTAAGAATGAAGATATCCAAAAGAGAAACTAATAAGGCATATCTAAGCAGGGTGTTTGGTAATCATGAGATAACACTCTAGAGGGATTAGAAGTAGAGGATGCATTTCTGTCAAAGTATTAGCTCATGATAACCCCTTCCTCCTTGTCACACCTGACTGCATAATTCCTATCCAATTAAAAGTGACATTTTCTGGTGATGTTAGCAATTGAGTTGCACCCTTTCTTTTTTTTATTTGAGAGCCTCTTTGGAAGACTGATCATTGAAGACTGGAGATGTCTTTGTTCCTCAGATGCTCTCATCCATACTTAGTGAGGGAAAATTGTCTAAAACAGATTGGATAGGGTCTGGCTATTGAGCCGCGGAAACTATTCCCCTATGGTTTGGTTCAAGGTCATATAATGGTCTGCTCTATTTGTTCCATTTCACCATTCATGCTGAGAACTACCCATCTCTTTTGAAGAAGTTCCTTTTCATTGCAATTAATTAAGTTAGTTTTTCCTTATAGGTACCTAAATTGGGAAAACGAGAGATCCTGATATTAAATTGTATAAAAATTATCCATTGTGCTGTGTGAACTTCGTTACAAAAATGACTGTGATGATTATATATATATGTATGTATATGTATATATAAATATCTAATATATTTATGTATACTGTATAACATATAATGTATATTTATAGATGCATATCCATATCTTTATAACAACATGAAAGAAATTTGTAAAGCTACCCCACTACTCAACACAGCTTTATACTTTTTAGTATCATATATTGACATCCAGTTCTTAGCAACACATCAGAATATGTGTTAAATGACAGAAATGGTCCAAAAATGTCATTTTCACACAATTTTATTCAATTAAGTTAATGTCAAACATTTTATGTGTTTCTATACTGTTTCCATGGTGGTGCTTTCACTTCCTATTATCCTGATTCTGCTGCGGATCGAAAATTCACTAAAATATTTTCCTGTTTCCCACTTTCGTTCCCTCATATTAATAATACTGACATAAATATAATTTTAAACCAATATTTGATATTCCTTGTCTCAAAGTACTTCTCCACAATAAATTCCTTAACATAGTATTCTTAGACCTAAATGTCGGACACTTGTTTTTGGGAGCCGTCCTGCTTCATATTGCTTTCTATATTGTAGTGGGTTCTGGCTCTACTACAAGCAGTGACCTGACTTAATAAGTCATAAACGAATCTACCCCTGCCCTGATCTTGAGAAGAAAGTTAAGCCCTCACTTGATCTATCCCACACCACTATCACTGCTACTACATTTATACCGACTATTGATTGATGACCATGTCGGACAGCTCTGTCTTTTCCTCTTGCTGCAGACCTTCAGTCGGCTGCCCTGGTTGGTAAGGTTTTCTGTCTTAAGATATTTCTTGACCAGTCATTTATCTGCTTTAATTTTGTGCATCACTTATTAATCTAATTGATCCTGACCACCTCATTACTCCCCTCAAAAATTAGAGAACTTTATTATACGTTTGTCCGCTCTCTGTGGATGTCACCATTTATGAGGACAGCACTCAAAAGCAGAAACATGGTTTACCTGGAACAGTGATCTCCTGAACCATTCAGACAATAGAATTATGGTGATAGTGTGTTTTTCTAGGCCCTCAGTGACCAATTGGTAATGTGACCCAGAATGGATGGAGGGAGGGCTGCAAATCAGAAGTCTATCCAAAGAGCTCTACTGGAAGTTATTTCATGGTGTTAAAATTGCCAACATTTCATTAGAGTAAAATAATTAATGCTGAGAAGAAAATGCTACAGGATATATTTTATATTAGAATATCTTGAGGACATATTCATCTCATCAAAATCAATAAGGCTCTCATAGATAAATTTTGTAATTTATCTTTTGATAATTCTAAAGGAGATAGGTAGGAATCTAAATTCAATTTTGTACTATAAGAATATATAAATAAAATGTATATAATGTATTTTTATCACTAAAGAGAATTTTAATGAACATTATACAGTAGGGACCACTCAGAATTTTCAACTGATCCAAAATGATTATACATAATTACATTTTCATTTGTATCTTATAGTAAATATCTTTAAAGAGATATATGTACTTTTTCCTTTTTGATTGTGATAATATACACACACACATATATATATATAAAGCCATATTTTTGTGATTTAACTTTCTTCTCTCTCTCTACATATATATATGTATATATATATTTACATATATATATAAATCACTTTGAGGGTATAATTCAGTGGTGTTATATAGTTTTGCAATGTTATATAACCATCATCACTCTCCACCTTCAGAACTTTTTCATTGAACTGTTTCATAAATTACTTCATCATATCAAATAGAAACTTTGTATCTATTTAACAATAACTCCATATCCCTTCTGCCTCCAGCCTCTGGTAACGTTTATTATACTTTCTGTCTCTAGGATTCGCATTCCAGGTACTTCACAAAAATAGAATCATATTTTTCCTTTTCTGACTGGCTTATTTCACTTCACCAATAAAGTTTTCAAGGTTCATCCATGTTATAGCATGTGTCAGAATGTCATTCCTTTTAAAGGCTAAATAATAGGCCCTTGTTTGTATATACCACATTTTGTTTATCCATTTATCTGTTGTTGGATATTTGAGTTATTCCTCTGTTTTGACTACTGTGAATACTGCTGCTATGAATACTGGTGCACATGATTCTGTTTGAGTCTCTACTTTCAGTTATTTGGAGCATATACAGAAAAGTTGAATTATTGGGTCATGTGGGAATTTTTTAAGAACCAATTGTTCTTAGCAGCTGTATGATTCTACATTCCCATAGCAATGCACAAAGTTTTCAATTTCTCCACATCCTCACCAACACTTGCTATATTCCTTTTTTTTTTTGATGATAGACATCCTAAAAGACATGCAGTAGTAAGACATATGCATTTTAAATCCTTTATTTCTTACCATAAATCTGTGCCTTACATTGCTCGTAACATTTATGTTTGAAAACGTTGTAAATATTGTTTCCTTTGGAGTTGTAGTATTTAACCCCAAAAAGACTGCTAATCTGAAAGAAGTTCTGTCATCTAGTTGGCTCCAGGAAAATAATAAATAATAGTTTATTATAACTAAATTTATAAGCAATCACTGAGGTACAAATTTTATCAAATCATTCATCATTTCATTAGGTACCATTATGGATGTGTGAGTGTGTGTATAATGTGAACAATTATTTTAAAGGGTTTATTGAGTACAATATGCATGTTTTGCATAGAAAATGCAACATTATTCATAGTTCATCTATGGTTTATTATGCTTCTGAATATCCTTATCAGCACAGGACTATTGGTACTAAGAGAAGCTTATTTTCTTGTGCCTGTATTTATCAATAATCAGTATTTCTCTAATTTAGACTTTGTATCCTATTTCTTCCTCATTCTTGCTTCTATAAACAGGTTTTAAAAAAAATATATTGCAACTCTTTCATCAGTTCAATAAAGTAGATTGTTCCCAACCCTCTCCCTCATAAGAAAGAAACAAACTTATTCCAAAAGAAAATCAAGGAAGGTTTGAAAGCCAATTGTAATTAAAAATTACCTTTTGATTTCAAGATAGTGCATGCTTGAGAATCCTGAATGACCTTTTTACAAGCTGAATTTTGCACTAGCACTGTTGAAGGAACTAGAATATGTCAGAACATGATAGGTACATGTTTACAATTATGAAAAAAAGAGTTAAAAAAATACCAGATGAACTCTCAATCTCAGATTAAATGCTTACAAAACCCTACCAAACCACTGTGAATGGGTTAATTATTTTGGTGAAATATATGATTCATAAAAATGTTTTAGGACATTGGAATAGAAAGATGGAGGCTGGGAGGTTATATATAAATACAGAGACAATTATGTGGTTTGGAACAAACAAGCCATGAAATAGTTGGGTGGTAGTTGTTATTTAGAAGCGAAATTTAGATGCAGAAGAAAGATATCAAAGAGGTTGCATCTCAAGAACAATTTCAATCAGCTGTTCCATGGTAGCTGTACTAAAACTCAGTCTTAGGCTATCTGTACAACCCCAAGGAAAGTAAGGCAATGATAACTGTGCTATGCCTGCTTAAGTTTTGGAGTGGGAAGTTCTAGAATGCTGATCAGATGCCTGCCATTTGTTGCCTATAGTTAACTTCTCTTAGCTAGAGGAAATGATCACAATGTCAATAGGATTGGAACAAATAAATCAAAATAAATAGATGACTGTATACTTAAAGTCAGATCACTGTATTTACAACAAATTGTACTACATTCTAAAATGTTTCTGTTGCTCTACAAGAGACACTAGAACCTGTAAACACAAACAAATGTATCTATCAAAAGACTGAGTGCCGTCTCTTGAAAAGATAAAGATGGGTTAAGCAGACAGGTGAAGGCTAATCATTTGCAGTTGTGAAATTTAGTTATAAACGAAGAGGAATAAAAGGAGGTCATACAGAGCAGAGACAGTGGGAAGAAATAGAAAAGGTCCCACATTTTAGAAATGCGAAAAGTCAGTGATGGCATCCAAAAGACTGTCATCTTCAAAGAACTGAAAACTACATTATTCACAATTTGTGGTTTCATGGAAACGTCTAAGAGAAAATATTTATATCGTAAATATCCAATAAAAAATGAGTGTGTCTATGGAATTTTTAAATTCTACTTAATATATTACAATGTATCATTTTTAAAATCCTGAATATGAGATTATTTATTATATTTCCATATTTAAGTTAAGCACCAGAGGAATATTCTCTAAAAAAAAAAACCTAAAGATTAGTCACTTTCATCCTCTCTTTGCAAAGATGTTCCTTTCTGCAACAACGTGTTTTCTGGCCTCCAGGTCTTACTAGATTGATTCCATTCCTAATGTGCATGTGGCAAAAATTGTCTGCTAAGAAATAACAAAAATAACAACAACAAAAAGAATAAAACCACAGGGAAAAAAATTAACTTTGAAAACACCCAGACAGGAGGAGAAAGGAAAATAACAGATTATGATTTAGACCCAACCAGAAATCAGGGATCCTTCACATCCTTCATAACCTTCAGGGATGTATCTTTTATATCCTTCAGGAGATGATCCTATGATCACACGATCACATCTGCAGTGACAGGCAGCTCAGAACTGAGACAAGTGTAATCAAAGGTGCTCAAACCTGTCTGAGCTATCAGGCAATATTGTGTCTGGCTGTGCAGAGCTTGCTCTGATGGGGATAAATTATCCAGAGCCTACACATGCTTTTGTTATTTAAAGCTGTAGATAAAAATTTCTAGATATAGAGTCAGAAGACATGGGTGTTAGTCTTAGAATTGATATGAAGTAACTTTGTGACTTTTTTTTATTATATTAGAGAGAGAGAGAAGAGAGAGAAGCCCAATGTGGGTCTTGACCCCATGACCCTGGGATGTAATCGAGTCAGACACTCAACCGAGTCACTCAGGTACCCCAGTAACTTTTTGACTTCAACTAAATGAAATAAAATATTTAGAAACCATATCTTTAACTGCAGAGGAATGATATTCCTGTTATACCATGGCTTCATCCAGATTTTCACACACAAAATATAATCCCCTCCAGTTATCTTTTATCTCCTATATTTCTTTTCACATACTCCTTGGAATTTCTTGTTGACCCAACACTCAGCTCACGATTTTCCTCTTCCTTTCCATTTTACCTGCTAAAAGATACACTTCCAACTTACTCAGTTCTTTCACAAACACATTGTCTAATTGTTGGCTTGCTTTAACTGAACAGAATAGCTCACATTTGAGGGTACACTTTCTATGCACCCTTCCCAACTAGAGATATAGCAATCGATGATACTCTTCAATATGAGAATTGGAAGAGACAGTGGACATTCTCCCCAATTCCCTGGTGCTGCATGAAGACCACTACACATCCAGCTTGTATATAATCCCATGTCTTACGAAGCTCAGGCCATCCCTCTACACCAATCATCTTCTCTCCTCATGCAGTCATATTTATCTTTTGGGCGCTGCTCCTCCATCACAGAAGACTAGAATTGCTTGCTCAATTCTTTCATCTTCAAACTTCACCCATTTTCCTGCAACGAGCCCATCTACTCCCATGGCTTTAACTCTCTTAGCTACACAGGTAATTCAAATTTCATATCTATGTCTATATAGACACTCACATACAGCTGAGGGCAGTGGAATGAGAGAGAAGAAATATTCTCTTCTTGATATTTGAACTTGGTGACCCCACAGACCTTTTAATTTATGAGTTCAAAATATTACTGTTCATCTTCAACTTTCACACTGCCTCACAATTGCTGTATGTGCTGTCTCTAAAATATTTCTGTCTTGAGGAATGACATTGTCATCCAGTCATCTTCTTAGATCATAAACCTAGAATACATATCTGATTCATATGTGAAAGAAGATAGTTGCCTTTAAAATCCATTAGTTCGTCCTTTCATAGTAATATAGTTATAGTTAAAAATCTGGCCACCCAACTGGAGATTGTATTTCTTAGTATTCTTTGGAACTAACCATCACTCAGGTAACCAAGTTCTCATCATTAGAATTTGAGCAGAAGTGATATGTACAACATCAGTGATAGATACAGTGATATCTGCTTCACTTGGATACAGTTTGGGTTTGTTCCCTTGCATATTCCTTCTTGTCTCTTCCTGCAGGCTACAATGCAGACATGTGAGCAACCCTGCATCAAACACGCAGAAAATGAGCCCGCCTGTTAGGGGATAACAAGATGGAAGAAACCTGGGTCCCTGAAAGACTTCATGGAACAGAACCACTCTGCCATCCTGGGCTAGCCTGACTATAACACATGTGAGAAACAAATTTATTTAAGCCTCTGCATTTTAGATTATCTTTGTTTCAGCAGCTCAGACTTTGCCTAAAAATACAACATAGTTTTATTTAATAAATCTTGCTCATTCCAGCCTAAGGGTTAGTTAGAATTAGATCTTTCTTGCTATTATAATCTAATTTTGAGTCACCTTTCTTGCTTCATTCAATGATGTAATCCTGCTACAATTAAATCTCTTATTTACTTTTTCCTGAAATATGTCAATGGATCACATTTGGATATTTTGCCTAACTTGTTCCTAAGTATATACTATATTATTATATAAATATGATCATCATTAACACCCTCTTTCCCAACCCTAAAAAATCATCTTTCTATGTGTTCCCCATTTCTTCCAGAATAAACATCAATCTCCTTGACCAGACATGCAAAGTCCTTCATAATGTGTCTTGAATTATCTTTCCAATATTTTCTCAAGCACCCTATGGTCTATCAAAAGAAAATAATAATTTTTCCTAAACTGCTCATTCCTGTCACTTGTATATATTTCCATATATACCATTTCCCTAGCTGCAATGGTTCTGATCAGTGTTTTATTTACCTCTTAAGAATCAGCTCAAATGCATACTACCTTTAAACCCTTCAACTGCTCTAAAGGAATAATTTTGCTTCTCTCTCATGTGTTTCATCAAGTTGACTTGTCGCATTATATTGTAGTTCATTACATTTTGGTTCCTTAATTATCTATATCCAACATGTTAAATTATGTGAGGGAAGGGACTCTATCTTTTGCAATTTTGTAAGCCAAATATCTTGGATAATAAGTACTTTGTTCTCTGCAGGTGCTTTTATTGTTTGAATTTACAAATAAAAAGGCAGGCACCTCGTAGCTTACTCAGAGGCACACATAAAATTAATATGAAGCCTGTGATTAAAATTCAGATAAATTAGGCTAATAGGTTGTCATCCACACCAATTAAAAGAAGTACAATATTTAAAAATATATATTTAGAAGATTAACTAGGATTCAAAGCACAGACATCTTGAAACTTATCATTATAAATAAGGGGATAATTAAAAATAAAAATTTGAAACAAAACTCCATGTGTTTCATTTCCTAGGAATAAGAATCATTTCTATCTAATGCAATAAATAGCATAGCACGTAATGCAATATTCAATGAGCTATAGAATCTAAAGTGAAATCAGGAACTTAATTTTGTGATTTATCTACTTCGGACCTATTAGTGAAAATTAAATTTCAAGTTAACATGAAAGCACATGATTATTACAGAGCATCGTAAAAGTGTAATCTTGAATATAAACAGAACCGAAGCATTTCAATGTATAATAATTTTAAATAATTGTATTATAGGCAATAAAATCATATTTTCCATTGTAATTTACATTTTAAGGCTCCTTTTATAAACAATTAAATTTTAAGGGGGAACATGCCATAAAGGACAGTGATTTGAATTTTATGAAGACGTGGAAACACCTACCAGTTCAGATGTTTTTGGCTATAATAATCAAACACCTAGCTAAAGCAGACTTGAAAATGGCTCAACTGCTTTTTGTCAGATGGTAAGGATTCTGGCACAAGTGTACCTGTGTTGGATCAGGTGTTCTTAGATATACTCCATCAGGATATATGAGGACTGTTCCAGCTCCTGGTGTCTTATATAGATTCTACAATATTTGGACAAAAATGAGGAGCATTTACTACTAGTTTTGTTTTTAGTTAGAGAGAAAAATATTTTCAGTAGTCAATCCTCTGGTAATCATTTCATCCACTGTCATTGATAGAGGGTGGTTAATACGCCTATGCCATAAAGTCACAGAAGGTTGGGAAAGTGAGTATTTGACATTTCAGTGCTCATATCAGGTAGCGAGCTTCATCACTTCCTGTGTTTATTCCTACAGTTATGCTTATTCTATCATGTGTGTATTTCCCCCTAGATTGTGGGCTTATCAATGAAAATAATTTTATTTTAATTTATATCCTTACTCTTTTAATAAATTATTTTTCAATAAGTGAAAGAGAGAAAGAAGAAAGGAAAGAAGAAAGGAAAGAGGTTATAAGTAAATTTTAAATGTGATGAACTTTCTTTGGAGAAAAATGCCAAACTAACTGAGCAACATCAGAATAGTGTATCAATCTGCTTTACTTATTGAAGCTCTTTTGGAATATTATTATGTATAACTATAAGACATCTCTTCAAAAGCCATGCTACAATTTCTATCCTCTTGGTTCAATATACTTGCCCTGCTATGTTATTTAGTTTTATAGAAGTTACATTAAAAGATCCAAAATCAGATAAATAATTTAGCCATAACGTCTTTTGACAGCAAACAATTCTTGTTTCCTTCAGATCATACAATCATTTTAATATTGTTTAATTTTTAACCACAATAAAGTTGAAAATATTAACTGACTGGGGAATGGTTGAGTAATTCAGTTAAAATGGCAGAAATATGAATTGAATACAGTTCCAGTGCTTTAATGCGTAGCTTTGCAGTCAAATGCACACTTCTTAGAGCACAGACTTTAAGTGCCCATGGTAAACTTGGTTCACTCATATTCATATGCCATCCTATGCTAAATGCTAAAGAAAGTCAAGACTTAACGGTGATATAATGAATGCCATTCGTTGTAAAATAATGGTCTCAGTCCCACTAAGGTTAAAATCAGAGGGCTCTCTAGCTCTTTCAGGAAGAATAACAAGCACAAAACATGGCCTGGAGTGACCTAGTGCTTTTAAAATGACCAGCACTGCTAAAATTTGTCTCTTAATAATAGAATGAATATTTCTGACAAAATTCATGGCATAATGGGAACAGTAACATAAATACTTTAAAAAAAAAAGGAAAGCTGGCCAAAAAGGTAATGAAAGAAACAAAATTGCTTATCTTTCTTGTTAGTAAGCACAAGTTGTATTTAGACATGATTTATATATGCCACCTTGATCATACTTTAAACATAATTTATTCTGAAAACACAATTACTTACGGGTCATTCTTAATTTTTCTTCACTTCTTACTTTAAAATTGTAATAATAGCCTATAGATATACCTGGCATACAAGGTTTCTTAGCATTGTTAAATAAGTAAATCAATGAGTAAAGAGGTTGTCAATCTTTCCTTCTCCCTCCTACCTTGAGGTTGTTGTTATCAACATCAATGCTACACATCACTCCTTCACACAGAAGGAGCGTTATAGTCACCATGCTCTCTTTCACATATAAATTCCTTATTTTAAATTGTCAGTTACATTTGCAGAACACATTGCATTTATAAGAATGTACCATTCTTCTAATGTAGCTATGATAATATAAAATATTACCTTGCCAGATATACAATCAGGCTTATTTACCATGTGACAATATGACCTATATTTAGTCCCGTGCATTTATCAAAAAAGTGGTCAAATATTTCAATAAATATTTATGAAATAAAAAGCATAATAAATACTGCTAACACTATGAAGGAATCTAACAGAAGACAATCAGAGATTTTTACTATTAATATAATTAAAATCTAGTGATAGAACATGAAATAATAAAGCCAACTTACACTATAATTTTGAAAATTACTGTTTCATGAATAAACAAAGGAGTATCCTCTCTGATGTTATTTAGTGATATAGACACATGAAAGATCAAGTATTTTAATTGTTGCTACATCTAATAAATGATACGTCAACATAGAAGATGGAACGAACTTTTCCTGGGAAGCTTTAGAAAAAATATGACATATGACCTGGATAAATGGAGGGGAATTTCATCAGCACACAAAGGAAGAAAGAAAGCCCAGAAATAGTATCAGGACCAAAATGTCAGAGGTATTGAAAGGGTGAATTGGAATAACAGAGGGGTGTGTGGTGTGCCTGAACCCTAAGCTTTTATGAAAAGTTAGGATCTGGGGGTGGTGGAGATACAGGGACTAGAATTTACAAAGTTGACTGGTACTATATTTTGAGGAAAATAAAGAATTAAAGAATTTAAACACTGTCCATGAATAAAAACTTAGGACCTACACTATTTTTAAAAGCAAATGATTTTCTAGGCATCGTGGATACAAACATGAAGATTTGTGAAACAGAAATGAGTAATGATACATCATGAAGCTGGTGGACAAGAGAGGAAGACAAACTAGTGATGAGCTATTGTAGTGCAGTAGGTGAGAGATATGTCTAACAGGCTATGCGAGTAATCAGAGAAACAAAATTTTTAGATTCAAATAGAGGACTTTATACCAACGATTAAAGAGCTAAGAACCTAAATGGATATTAAAGCAGCAGGAAGCCACTACTAAAATAGGTCTGAAGGGACATGGGGAAGCCATGATGATACCAGAGCCCAGAATTCAGGACCATCTGGTGAAGGTCAATACCACAGTGGAAGTTGGCATTATGGGATTTGAAATCACTGAAAGTAGAATTACCCAGCTAGAACTAGAACTCCAAGGAATCACTTTCAGAGATATCTCTTGATGACAAATGAGAGAGAAGGAGAAAGACAGAGAGAGACAGAGAGAGAAAGAGAAAGATGTGGTTTTCTGGCATATTAATATTAATCAGAATAAGGAACATATGTGAAACTTTACATAAACTGGGGTGTGGATTAGAAGATATGTAAATAATAACAGAGATCAAAAACCCTTCTGCAAAGATGTAATTAAAGTGTCTTTCTGGACAAGTTAGAATTAAGTAGGTGAACAAGGGAAAAGATTTTAAATAGTAAGGGAACAACACGTATAAAACTATGGGACTTATTAAAACAATGTTTTGAGAGAATTTTAAGTATTTCCATACTGTTGGTGATATAAGCATTTACAAAAATCTAATGAAAGACAGGTCACTGGGGTAAAGCTGCAGCCATATTGGATCAATGGAGAGTCATAAGAACATTGTATCTAAGAGTGAAGCTTAATCAGATTTAGAATTAGAAAGATCAATCAAACATAATGGAAGACAGATCTCAAGATCAAGAGAATAGAGGTAAAGGGACAGAAGATTGACCTGAAAGGAAAATAGTTTGTTTTGAAATGGAGCAAAGGTAGTGAGAAAAGAGGATGGACATATGGAACATGTATTTAATTTACTGTGCAAGAAACAGGTTGAAAATGAAAAAGTTAGAAGCTTCATTTTGAACTTACTAATCTTAAGGTCCACGAAAGATGTACCGGTAATGAGATATTCAGCAAAGGCACAATCTGGGGACATAGCATTTAGAAGTAGTTAAACAATGGGAGCAGGTGAGGTGTCAATATAATAAACATAGTGTGTAGAGGGAAAACAAAAAGATGACTGAGATTAAAGTTTATGAAATTAAGGTTAAAAGGAATGGTAAATTGAGGAAGACCAACCAAAGATACAGTAAAGTCAGAGCGGACAGCGTACTCTTCTTGGGCACCTTTGCTTTTGAATCAATCACTTTTATTTCCCAGTGTGGTGTTGCTTCCACAGGTAGATGACCTGCTCCAAGATGACTCTCCAGGCTCTCATGCCTCAGGTAGCATGTCCACCTACAACAGCATTCATGCCCACCTCTCTGCTGGGTTCCAGCTGCCTGAACTACCCGCTATAGTTCAAGCTTCCGAACCACCACAAAACTCTTCACTCCTTTATCTTCATGATGGTTGATCTTGATCTTGGCTTTTGTTAAGTTCTGGGTTAACAAACCGTCTCCATCCCCTGTTGGTTTTGGCTTTTCTATCAACATTTTAATCCATTCCCTGCAGGAAAAGCCTCCTATTCCAAACACTGAGTGGTTTTTGTGTCCATCATTAGACTGCGGTTGATACAAAAAGGTAACCGGGTAATGCGAAACCAAGAAGGAGGTCTTTTAAAAGGAGGAAGTAACTGTTGTAGACAGGTTAAAAGAGTTGAGAAAAGGAAATCAACACTACATAAGGTAGGACACCTACTTGTTTAATATTATTCCAGCTAGTAGGTGGTGAAATTGGGCTGTAAAGGTGTAGCTTCTAGTCTCTAATTCTATAATTTCTGTGCATGCTATAATTTAACAATTAGAGTAAGTCTTACCTTATATTTTGAGGTTCCTGGGCACATTTCCATTGCTCTTATTATGAAAATGAAATTGCATGATTTAACTCTTAGTGTTAACTACTTCTGCAATACCAGTGATAGAAGTAAGGCCATAAGCCTTCTTCAAAGGATTTGGATATGATGATCAACTTAATAACATACCACAGAGACTTTCTGGGGAGTGAACAACACAGATATGGCTGTGTTGCTAGCTTGATAAGATGCCAAGTTAAAGAGTTGCTTTCATATAAGGGTATATAATGCTCTTGCATGACACTCACTGCTATAAAATAGTCTCCATTCCACCAAGTGATATAGCAACAGCATATATATGCCTAATCTTTGAGAGGTGAACATAAACTATCAAAAAGGTTTAGGGGCACCTGGGTGGCTCAGTTGGTTAAGCATCCAACTTCTGCTCAGGTCATGGTCTTGCAGTTGTGAGTTTGAGCCCTGCGTTGGGCTCTGTGCTGACAACTCAGAGACTAGAGCCTGCTTCAGATTCTGTGTCTCCCTCTCTCTCTCTGTTCCACCCCTGCTTGTGCTCTGTCTCTATCTCTCTCAAAAGTAAACATTAAAAAATATTTTGGAGCTCCAAAGTATAAACATCTTGAAAGCCATCACTCCTATGCTTACAAGAAAAAAATCTGGATCAGCTAAAACTCAACAAATTTTCTTAGACCCATTCGATAATAAAGGTCACTAGACAATCTGAAATCCAATGAGAAAGGCAGTTTCAGAGAGTCCCAGCTGAACTATCCTTACCTGGAAGAGAAACCATTGGAGCCATAAGGTGGCAAGAACAGATATATATCAACTTTGATGAATTCCTAAAAGCTGAGTATGAACTTGAGTGAGAATAGTGAGGAACTCTTGGAAGTCAGAGTCTAGTGGGAGGGCCACCAATTTGTAGGTTTCACCTTTAAGAAAAACTCACTAGTTTCTCACAGTAAAGAGCAAGGAAATATGTCCAGTCACCAGCAGAGGAAGGAAAAGAGTAACTAATGTGAAATACAGCCAGTGTTCTCTATAAGAAAAGTCTACTCTCCAGGGAAAAAGACTTTTCCAAAGCTTTGTCCAGTCTAGGGAAAGGACATTTCCCCAGCTGTGGTCCCAACCAGTTTCCCCTTCTCATAGAAAGCAGCAGCTAAGAACACTGGTGAAAGGCAAGGCCAGAGACACAAGTCCACTAAAATAACAAGATTCAGTCACTGACATTTTACTCTAACACTTCTGGGCAAAGTGCTCCACACAGAGGGCCTTACATGTAGTATTCACAAATAATTGACTCTAGTCTACCTTTGTTTTTGTCAGTTAATATTTCAGTCTCCAGTATTGTGTCTATGTAATTACAGAACTCTTGAGACATTACCATCTTAGTTAAAATCAAGGTGCTCTATGACAGAATGGAGATAGAACTGGCTCTCCTTACAACACATTCAAAAGATTTGTTTGCTAAGGAAAACAGTTGATGAGTGTGATATTGCAAGGTTTTACACTGGATGGGGAGGTTCCCGTGAGTTTACTCTCGGATGATGAAAGACTAACTGATTCTTCAGATTGTTACAATCACCTGAATGATGTATCAAGCCAACAAATCATCAATATTTGTGATAAAGGGTCAAAACATAGTACTTTTTCAAAAGTACTTCTACTATTACTGAAAATGTCGAATCATTTAACCCTTTTTAAAAACCCTATCTTCAAAACAAACCATTTATTCTTAGTTTCAGAGAAAAGAGCATCAAATGTCAGTTGTCCTTAATTGCTCTAAATTATACCGTTTTGCTTTTTTTTTTTTCCAACCTGTAATAAGGCATGGCTGATCCAGAAAGGTACAAACATTATGCAACAAATCTCTGCACATAAAAATAATGGAACTCATGGTATCTAAACAACTAGACACTTGAAGAAGAGAAAAAAGACAGTAGTATGTTACATAAAATGTTATGCAAATTATTGATAATTATAACAGATCAAAATCAAGTTTTAATTCTTTACATGTCAGATATTTTCAGGCACTGGTTATATATTACTACCTACTTGCCATTCTGAATTTTAGGCATGTGTTTGCAAACAAAGTGATTCAACAACATATATGCATATATGTGTTTCAAGTATAAAATGAGGGATAAAATTAACTGTGGAATAATTAAGCCTGGTGTGTTGTGCTAAATATTTAAGAAAAAGTTCTAAAATAATAAAAATAAAATGCATAGTTTTATAGTGATTAAAGAATGAAGACACCTTGATGAATACAGTAAAAATCATAAAAGAGGAAAAAAATACAAGGTAAATAGAGAAAAAGTGAGTGGTAAGATTTCATATTATTACAATTTAACAAAATCCAGACAAATGGTATTTTCAAAAGGAAAATTAAGGTATTAGTAGAAAAGAAAGTAAGAGAGAAAAATAATTTCTTGACAAATATTAATAAAAAGAACATTGGCTTGGCTATACAAGTATTAACCTAAACTCCCAGGTATGATGTCTAATTTTAGATACAGTGTTTCTCTATTTAAGGATAAAATGTAATCAGTATATCAAGAAAGAGAGTCTGATCAGAGGAAAAACAGAGGCAGAGGCAGAAGACCCAGAGTCTAGAGAGTGACTCAGAATGACCAACCTGGAGCATCGCTTTTGTGTGAGCCTAAAAGAGTTAGGTGATAGAGCTTCAAAACTTAATGGATGATACAGTTTAACCAAAATTTATTTGATTTGACAATTCATTTAGCGTATTCTTTTCATTATTCATATAGTTTTGAAATGCAAAATATTTTTGCTAGGTATTATTTTAGGAACATACCAAGATGAGTTTCTTTCTATCAAGCAGTTGATGGTCCAGTAAGAGGAAAAGCAAGTGAACCAATTGTTAGAGGAAAAGATGTAAGAGGTATACCTGAAGTATGATGAGAGAATACAGAAAAATCAGAAATCACTGTAAGTCTTTAAAGTGGAAATCCTTTTAAAGTATACTTTAAGAGAGTAGACTACAGTCAATTAGTCACTATATTGATTAACCAAGAGTTTCAGTGAGATAATCTTGCCATCAAAAGTATGAGAAAGACAGATAGATCTATAACTATATAGGGCTGGAAGGATAATGGAGGAGGATGGAGTTACTAGACCCCAGAAATAAGGGCCAACCAGAAAGGTCTAGGACCACACATTGGGAGTTGGGGGAGTCGTGTGGAGATCTGGGTCCAATCTAGAGATAACTACTTACAGAAGCAAAAGACAGAGCCCGCATTTGAATTACTGTGTAAGTCAGAATAAGGGAGAAAAATATGTCCTGTTTCCTTCTCTTCTCATTGGCTGGACCTACTTGTAAGTCAAGTGTTCATTTGTCCTTTGAAACATGATTCTCTAAAATGTAGATTGGAAGCAAGGAGAAATGAATAAATACAAAAAGAAACAGGTGAATTAGTAGTGTCAGGAGCATTAAATAATAAAGAAAATGACCAAAACTTCTTGAAGTATGTGATAAATTGCATTTTGAAGGAACAGTTAGAATTAATCAGATGAATGATAAATGAAAAGTGTTTTTGAAAATAATTTTAGCACATATGAAATGTATATGTCTTTAATAATTGACCAGAAAACAAATATCAAACCTACATTTTGCTATTAAATGCTAAAAATAATTGGAATAATGTCAATATTTTCATATTCAATGCAATTCCAATCAAAATGGCAATAATATTTTTGAGGAATTTAATAAGCAAATTATATGTTTTACATATAAATTAAAATGCCTTAAAACAGTTGATATACTCATGAAAAAGAATGATGGGGTGGTGGTAGATGATGTTATTGACGTAGGGTCAGGAAAATAAAGAATGAATAGAACATAATGGAGAGGCCAGAGAGCCCAAATCTTATATGGAGATTTAATATATATAAATGATACAGCATTATACGTATGTGAAGAAATTTTCAATAAATTTGCTGGGACAATTAACTATCCATATTATAAATAAATTAAATCGGTACCCACCTCATTCTTAAATAAAAAATAAATTCCATGGGCAACTGGGTGGCTCAGTTGGTTAAGCATCCAACTTCGGCTCAGGTCATGATCTCACAGTTTGTGAGTTCAAGCCCCATATCGGGGTCTGTGCTGACAGCTCAGAGCCTGGAGCTTGCTTCAGATTCTGTGTCTCCCTATCTCTCTGACCCTCCCCCACTCATGCTCTGTTACCCTCTGTCTCAAAAATAAATGAAACAAAAAAATTTTTAAAAATAAACTCCAGTTTATTTCAACCTAAAATGAGAAAGTCATGTGTCAAAACTTTTACAAAGCATGAGGAAATATTTACGACATTTTATGTAGATAGGACTTTTAAAAAGTAAACAAATTGTGCAAAGCACACACCCAAATACTGACAAAAACTACCATATTAAAATTTAACCTCTTATATCAATCATCTATTTTGAATTAAATCTACCACAACACTTAGTGGCTTGAAACAACAAATATGTATACTAATCATGAAAATATGGGTCAACTAAGAAGTTTAGCTGATCTGGCTATGCTCAGTTGATGTAAGCTGAGCTTACACATATATTGGGGTCAACTGATAGATGAGTGTGTAGTTGGCTGATTACTGTGAGGGCAATGATATTGACAGAGCATTGTTATTTCTCATCATCCCACAGATGAGCATGAATGTGCCCCCATTTCAGCGGCCATGTTCTGAGAGAGAACAGATAAGCCCTCTCGAGGCATGGACTCAGAACTACCACAGCATTTCTTCCACCATATTGTTTTGGCCAAAGCAAACTAAAGCCTATCCAGATTTAAGAGGTAGAGAAATAGGCTGTATCTGTAGAAGGTTCATAAAATGATACTGTAGAAAAAGTAAAAATAGCCAGAGAAGATACTGATAATAAATCAGCAAAGGATTTCTTTGAAAAGCCACCAGATTTATTACTGAGGATTTTGGCAGAACAAATATATTGAACAGTTAAGTAGAAAAGAGAGCCTAAAGCTTACCCATAGATACATGGACTTTTAACGTATAAGAGAAGATATTTCAGATCACTGTAGAAAGGGACAACATTTTCAGTAAAATGGAGCTGAACATGCATGGTTATAAATCTGGAAAAAATTTTAAATGTACACTACTTCATACCAAACACAAAATCAATATAAAAGTATCTCCAGCCAGGATCACAATGGCAGAATAGATTTTTTAAAAACACTCAGCCGCAAATTTCATGCAGCAGAAACTATAGGTAGTAACAGAAAAACAAACACAAAGATACACACCAATAATAGTTATCAGTCAAAGATAATTCAAGTAGATTAAAGAAGAGCATTAAAGAGAATCTAAATAACATAATCAACAAACAAATGTAATAAATATATACATAAATCCATATACTCACACATCCTCAAGTTCTGATATTTATTATTTACTGTACACTGATAATAGGGAAATAAGCTTCTTTTCAAGAATCTTTGGGATATAATCAGTAAAAGAAAAATTGAATGTACTAAATATGTAAATCAGTAAATGAAAAAAATAAATTAAAACAAAAAGCTTGAGAATAAATATAAAAAAATAGTGGAAAAAATGAAGAAAACGTTTAAGGAAAATGAAAGAATTAGATAATATAGGTAGAAAAAACATTTGTAAAAAAGCAGATTCTTTGGGGAAAATGAATATAAGTTCATACGCTATTAGACAATCTAATTTTTTAAGGTTCATTTTTATTTATTTTTAAGATAGTGATAGAAAGCAAGCAGGGGAGGGGCAGAGAGAGAGGGAGAGAGAATTTCAAGCAGGCTCTACCCTGCCAGCTTGGGGCACAGTGCTAGGTGTGAGATTCGAACTCACAAACCTTGAGATCATGACCTGAGCCGAAGTCAAGAGTCAGAAATTTAGCCAACTGAGCCACCCAGGTGCCTCTAGACAACCTAATTTTAAAAACAAATAGAGAAAATCCAGAAATGGGTTCTTGCCTGAGTACAAACATAAGAAATGAGTGCAGGGGAATAAACAATAAAAATTAGAAGAAAGAAAGGAAATAATTTATCAATTGTGTGAACATTTTTAAAAGTATTGTTTTATTGAGCATAGACTTGCAGTTATATTTAGCATGGGTAGATTAAGTACCAAAGAGTATACACACAATTATTCTCTTTTAGAAAACAACATATAGAAGTTTTAAAACTCAATGTAGAAAGACATTTATTTAAACAGACGCAAAAATCTAATCCATAAAGAGAAAGATAGATAAAGTACATCAAAATTACAGACTATCAAAAGGTTTATCAAAAGGCATAAAAGCAAAAGCAGAAAGCTAAGCCCAAATGGAATTACCTGTGACAGAGACAGTAAGGAATAAACTTTCAAAATATATAAGGAATTTTTACAAATCAGTAAGAAAAACATTTTTTAAAGAGCAAAGGAAATGAATAGTCATTTTGAACAATAGGAAACAATGCAGCACAAATACAGGAAACTATGTGCAGCCCTAGAGCCATGGACATTTGAAATGAAAATACATTGTACAAAATTAGAGCCTGCGTGTACATAAATTGAGGTATAATAGATTTATCATAGTTATCCAAATATAAGTGATGATATTGGTAAGAGTAAAAGTTGGTTAAATTATTTTCTACAACACCTAGACATTACCTGTGAAGCACTAAGAAGTTATCAATTAGCATCTCTGGGGCACCTGGGTGGCTCAGTGGTTGTGTCAGACTTCAGCTCAGGTCATGATCTCATGGTTAGTGAGTTCAAGCTCTGTGTCAGGCTCTGTGCTGACTGCTCAGAGTCTGGAGCCTACTTCAGATTCTGTGTCTCCCTCTCTCTCTCTCTCTACCCCTTCCTTGTTCATACTCTATCTCTCTCTGTCTCTCTCTCTCTCTCTTAAAAATAAACTTTAAAGAAAAATAAATAAGCAACCTCCTTCTTAGCACCTGTGCTCTAGGTGATGGGGCAAGAATGTTTGATGTTGAGTTTATAATTCAATATTGGTTAATTGATTGATTTTTTGAAAGAGAGAATGTGTTCAGGTGCGGGGGAGAAGTAAAGGAAGAGGGAGAGAGAGAATCTGAAGCAGGCTCCATGTTCACAGGGGAGCTCCATCTCACAATTGGGATCATGACCTGATCCAAAATCAATACTTGTACCCTTAACTGACCAAGCCACCCAGGAACCCCTCTAATTTAATCTTTAAATAATGGAGTGAGAAGGTAAATGAATTTCCATAGCAATGAACCTAAAGAGCAATGGGTACAGACTACACTGAATCACATGTGTATCTTTATTTGGGGGAGAGAGTGAGTACTTCACAAATACGAAGGAAAGCATTCTCTTCTAAGTGGACACATACAGTTGTCTTATTCTTGTGTGACAACCACCACGTGTTCACAGAGTGCAGATGTGTGCAGGAGGGTGCCCAGGCCTGAACAGCAGAAAGACTTTCCCTTCCTTCCAGCATCCTTCTTCCAGCATGTGCTTTGATGCAGCATTTTAAGAGTGCTTGGGTAGGGTGTGTGTGGGGGGCTGTGGCCATGGTTCCTCCCATCTGTAAAGTTTCTCAAGACCTTAGTGGGGTGGCAACACTCGGCGTCCAAGGCCAGCACTTCTCTCCCACTGCCAAACCACCAGCTGCTCCAGGATTCCAGAGGCAGCTCACACCCTGACACTTAATCCAAGTCTGAGCCTTTGGCAATTTTCTTTACACCAGAAGGCTGCAAGTTTTTGTGGAAGCCACTCATCTTCTCAAAAGTCAGTTTGCAGGGCTGGCTCTCATCTAATTTTCTAAGTCCCTTCCATGCTCACTTTCCCTCAGCCTAGAAATAGTTTCTGCATCTTCAGTCACTGCTGTGTACCCCCCACAGAACCCCCCTTTACCCCTGTTCAGTATTATTTATCTTTCACTCCACTTTTGAGTTTAAATTACTGGTGTGATTTCTAGCATCTGACTTTCTGTTATATTAAGTCCCTAATAAAATACTGAGTGGTTTCAATGGAGCAATATGTTACATTCAGGAATTTTCCATCCTCCACACAGGCCATTTATAGACCTTCACTAGGGCTAGTTGTTCCTTGGGTTTCAATGAATTGAAAGGAACTTGAACTTATACGAGAAGCTCATGGATAAATTGATCCCAACCATACTGTCCTTAGTGAATAGATTTCCGAGCAGGTGTGGTAGGTGGAACTCTGGAAGTTGAAACTAGTAAAAGTCAGTTACTTTGCTTTGTTTTTAATTTGTTAATGTTGCATTGCTTCATAAATCATAATAATATTTTGAATGGTTTTTTTTGCCTAAAACAATATTTTATCTTACTCTACTAAAAAAGACTTGAGTGGAGAACTATAAAAAGGAAAGAAGACAGGAAAGAAAGAAGAGAAAGGAGAAAAAAGAAATGTAAAAGTGTGTAGGTGTGGGTGTGTGACAGAGGGACTGAGAAAGACAAGGTGAAAAATAAGGTGAGACAGAAGCTGCGGAATAGGGACCACCCACTATTGGAAAGCTTCAATGTTCTCGGTGTGAAAAACACTTAGAAAGGGACCAGTTGTACAGGATTCACAAGGATGCTTGATAAAAGTATCTTCGAGCACTTAGTTTCAATTTACAAATGAGGCTAATTGCAAGCACTCAATTGTGTTTTACAACAAAACTATCTTCTCTTGAATTACCACTGTCCTAAATCATTGAGAAAAGAAGTTGAAATGTTATGGGCCCTTCAGTTCTCCCTGAAAGTTTTACAAACAAATACATTAAAAATTAGTTGAGTTAATATTTCACAGCATATATAAAACATCCCTCCAAAAAGGGGAAAAAAGGGAAAAAAAAGGAAATGCTCTGACCTTTGCTGAACTATAAGCAGTTAAACTCTCAAAAATAGAAAAAGGTAACAAGATCAAGTATGATGAGCAGTGACTGAAGTCTTCAACACTAATGCTACTTCTCAAGGAGGTTTTATTATTTGTTAAAGATGTCCTCTGTTGTCTTTATAAATATAAATTTCATATACAACTGTACCATTTTGTTGCCTTACAGTAAAAAATCAAAAAATATTTTTAATCCTTTATCAAGTGGATACTCGCTTAATAACATTTAAGAAAAGTTTTCATAGTTTTCATCTTAGGCCAGCAAGTTTTTTGTGGTGTCCTAATTTCACTTCTGGAAAAAAAAGAAAGAAAAGCAGTAGCTGATAACAATAATAAAGCCTTAGAAATAAGCTTTACATTCAAACTGTTCTAGTTTAGTACAACTGAATATTAATAATAAAAGGAATCCTAAGTAGCACAACAACTGCTTTTAGAAGATCTCTAATGAGATCCTCTTATGTGTTCAAATAAAAAAAAATAGATCTCCTGTCTTCTGTCAATAAATATTGCCCCAACTACTATGCTGAGTGATTTGATTTGATCTGAGTAAGGTGTTTGTTCCTACTTAGTTTACCAATAAAGTTTTATGGTAAGAGCTTCATTCCAGAATCCGGTTCACTTCATTAATAGAAAGACAAGTATCACTGTTCTGATAGTGTCAAAGACCAACTGAACAGAAAAAGTTTTTTTTTTTAATGTTTTTTTTTTTTTTTTTTAAATTTCTAGGAGAGAGAGAGAGACAGCATGAGTAGGGGAGGGTCAGAGACAGAGGGAGTCACAGACTGAAACAGGCTCCAGGCTCCGAGCTGACAGTCAACACAGAGCCCGACGCGGGGCTCGAACCCACGAACCGCGAGATCATGACCTAAGCGAAAGTCGGACGCTTAACCGACTAAGCCACCCAGGCGCCCCGCACCTCTCTTGTTTTTATCGAAGACCTGATTATGGGAAGAGGAGTCACCGGGTATGGCAATTTTAGGGGAAGTATTAGTTATGTTGAGATTGAAGATTTAGTCATTACCTGGCAAGAGGTTGGGATTGAAGATGTGGCGATAGTTTGCTAATAGGTCCACTAAGATGAAGCACCAAGAGGAAATCTCCCTGGTATGTGCTGAGAGGGGGCAACTAAATGTTGTTCCTAGGGTCAGGTGGGGGTCATGTTATCTGTGAGATTGAGAGTGACCGAAACAGTTTGAGAAAATTTTATGATGGAGTTTTGTTCCCCATTGGCTGGGGAAGTAAAGGAGACCGAAGACAGAGGGGAGATGCCATCTTGGGATGTTAGGTAATAAAGGGAGGGTTGCATTAAGGTTGATGAGAAGGAAGGAATAAGACAAAGAGTAGATAAAGAAGGGAAATGGCAGTGATTTAAGTAGGGGAGTCCAGGGGGAGCTTGTTCCAACTTCTTGGGTGGAAGCTGGTTACTTCATGATGTCATCTGCTTCTCTTATGAGTTTTGGGAAAGCAGTCAATTTCATGTTGTTGTTGGCTTCTGAAAGCTCTCGAAAGAACCTTCAACATTTCCTGTGTTAGATTTTCATTTGCTATTAAACTTGCATGTTTTTGAATGTGAAACACAGACCTAAAGTTGCAATCCTATAGTTTTGCAAAGATGTTGGTAGTTAGGAGGCAGCAAGATTCAAGATTTGTCTTTCTGTGGTATCTATTCCAGAAGACCAGGTCTCCAATTAAGAATATGCAGAGCTGTGGTAAGATGGAGGAGAGGCATAACTGACATGCTTGTGTTAAATGAGTATATTTAATAAAATCTTGCGGTATTTAAGGATCTCTAACTGGGTCAAATCAGAATCTCCTGATGTCTAGGAGAATACTATTTTACAAGGGATAATCTATGTAGATGAGTGGATGAGAGTCAAAAGATAATTAGAACTAAAGGCAAGACTTAGGTCAGCACAAGTTAAATTTCTCAAAGTCTTTGGATAGTTTGATTTTAAGAGTGTTATTGGCCCATTTTGTTTTTCCATGGACTTGATTGTGGTAAAATAGCTTTTGTGAATATGGAAATACTTGTTGCATATCCCAAATAACCTTATAGTAGAGTGAATCCCTATATTATGAGAGAAAGATAAAAACGAAAGCCTCAAGTGGTAAATTTTAGCTATAGTGGTGCCATATCCTCTTTTCAAGGGAAAACTTCTAACCATCTTAAAAATATGCAGACTCTGGTTAGGATAAATCTAGATCTGTAAGATTTGGAGAGTTGAATGAAAACATTTGCTAATGGGAAAAGCGATCTGGCTTCACCCTTGTCTGACTTGGTATGTAACATACTAGGAATATACCCAGCATATAGTTAGCATATTCCAAGAATATGTCAAGATTATCAAGTAAAAAATATTATAAGTAAGTCCTAAGTGCCTTAATTAATCAATTAATGCAACTCCATAGGCAAGTGATATGAATCTTTAGCCAAAAGTCACTAGAAAAAATCATACCAGGTTCAAATTAAGGAAGCAAAGCTGCAGTCAAGTTAACATTTAAAATAAAATATTTGAAATTAGGATAATCTACTACTACTACTACTACTACTACTACTACTACTACTGTACTGCTGTCCAGTCTTACACAAAGCATCATTAAGACTCTGATAAACAGGAAGACATTATTGACAAAGCAAAGACAGTTCTCTAAAACCTGTACACCATTTATGAAATATTTAATTTTTTAAAATGTGTACTCATTTTTGAGAGAGAGAGAGAGAGAGAGAGAGAAGGGAGGGGCAGAAAGAGAGGGAGACACAGAATCTGAAACAGACTCCAGGCTCTGAGCTGTCAGCACAGAACCCAGTGTGGGGCTCAAACCCACAAACCATGAGATCATGACTTGAGCCTAAGTCAGACGCTCAATCGAATAAGCCACCCAGGTGCCCCCCTTGAAATATCTATATAAGCTACATTTACCCACATGAATTTAACTAAGAGAAGGTTTATCAATGTTTTTCTGATTTGGCAGTGCCTCCAATTAACTCATCAATAGCAATACACACAACAAATTTAATATTTTAGCATGTTTCTTTTCCTAAGGTGAAACTACAATTCATTTGTGATTTTCTAGGAGCCCTCTCCTTATTGAGGATTCGATTTGGGGATGGCCAGATAAATAAACTTTTCAGGAAATTTGAGCATTTATTTAATAACTCATAGGTTACTGAAACACACGCATGTGCGTGTGCACGCACACACACACACTTCTTAGCTACCTATTTAATCAAAGTGGCAGCAAAATATTTTAAAAACAAACTACGTGGTACCACATTTGGAAAGACATTTAACTCTTTCCAGAATGAGAAAAACATTTTCTCTCATCTGAAATTGTTTTGATAAAACAGAGAATCTTTGTCTTATTGGCAGATAACTCAGAAGACAAAGAAAATTCTTTTACTATCTATCATTAAGACAGGCCAAAAATATCCAAGACAATTTTGGCATTTTAACAGAGAGAAAACTTATTTGCTTTTGTATCAGTATATTTGATCCTAACAATAAACCCATCAAACCATAGCCAGCACTGGCAGGGACAAGTAAAAGTCCTTTTCCCCAAACTCTCTACGGCTTTCTATATGCATTCAGTTTTTATCTTACACTTACTTCTTTGTCATTCTAGAACTGGTAATTTTACTTTAGGACAACCTACTCTCTTTTTCCTTAGTGCACTCTTTATACTTGACATACAAAGTTGTACCACTTCACACCCATTCATATATATTAATTATAACTTTTAATGACAGTAATTTTTATTTCTCAGAGAAAACTTAGAGGTAGATGATAATGAGATGTCATGTAGCAGCTTTTGTGGTAGACCAGCAGAACTTACAATCATCCATCTCAGAATGTTTTCTACCCACATACCCTCCCTTATCGTGAAATTTCTCAAGGTGGCAAAAAAGAGCACATTTATTAATAGAGCCAAATTTATTTCAAGTTTCTCTCTGTAAAATACACAAACAAACATATGAACTTAAATTTTTGCTTACTGTTTAATATTTCAGTGTTTTCTCTTACTTGTAAATGAACTAGATATCTAATGAATATCCATTAATGTACTTAGTGTAGCTTAAGTTTGGGATGTTAAGTTACCTAAAAAGCTTGGACATGATCAGGTTGACATACTAAAAAATATAATTGCTGAAATAAAGTTTTCTGAATAATGCTTTAATTTGGTCAAGAGTAAATTTAGATTTTTCAGATCTTAAATACCTAGTAGGTGTAATGCAGCCTTGTTCAAAGAGTAAAGCTGCCTACATTTAGGAAGAACATAGCCAAGCAGAGAACAAAATATATGATTATTTTTTTATTTGATGTTGATAAGAGAGAAGACAGCTGTTTTTATAAGCCAGAATATTTTTTAAAAACCTTCTTCCCTACATTATGTGAGGGTGAATTCTTAAAACATTTGAATTTGTTTCTGATAGAATGTTCTTTTTTTTTTTTAACATAAAACAAGTATAGAAGTTTAATTCTCTCATTTGGGGGAATTTTTATTTTATTCAATTAATATGAGCATTTATTTGTCTCTAAGCCAGTCAGAATAGCACTCCTTTAAGAGATCATAAAACTAATCTAACTGGGTAATACCACACAGAAGTAGTAAAGTACTATACAACTTATAGATAAAATATACATGCAGACACAGAAAGTTGTAGCTCAAAG
Organism: Crocuta crocuta; assembly: GCF_008692635.1. Taxonomy (NCBI): domain Eukaryota; kingdom Metazoa; phylum Chordata; class Mammalia; order Carnivora; family Hyaenidae; genus Crocuta; species Crocuta crocuta. Next base: position 2,065,327 of record NW_027532163.1, read on the forward strand.
AAGATCAGGGAGATATCACTGGCTTATAGTGATTGCCATTTTCATGGTAGAAATACTCCCACCACCGCTAATTACAAGGTACTAACATGATGCTGTTGGCTGATTTTAGGAATATGTGTATAAAGAGTGTCTTATGAGCTGATATAACCCAGCTTTGGAACCAATTCTGCCTTTATTAAAAAATAAAAATAATTAGGTAAATTTGATCACTTTTCCTTTAATACTTTTTCCCCAGACTCTTGAGGAAAATATTCTAGTTTTGACTAACTGTAGCTGTGTATTAATAGTTCAAAAGACTGGTCATAATAAAAAATTCTGAAGTTAAAAACAAGTGTATGCATTGGCTATAATGATGCACCATTCTTAATCATTCAAATTCCCAATTTTATAGACACAGAAGAAGGAAGACAAGTCAAAGATAATTATAGAGGTCCTATGAGAACTGATTGGGGATTAGCACATGAAAGTAATTTATAAGGATAAGGTCATAAATTAATTGAACAAGAAAGATAATTAAAAGAGAAGGATTATTTAAATTAGAAAGAAGAAAAGAATGAGACTATATTTCATACCTAACACAATCCAAGACTGCTTCCACATTAAATGTTATTTTTAATGATGCGACTTATATTTGCATAACCATGCACAATTTACATAACACTTCCACATACATTTTCTCTCTTAAGCAATCATATCATTTTGTTTTTGTGGAATAGTATAAAAAGATGTGGAGCTATCATATTTATTCCACACAGCAAACATGACCCTGATGATACTAAAATCTAATTTGAAAAACAGAAAACAAAATCATAGGCCAGTCTCACTTATGAATATAGATTTGGAAGTATGAAATAATTAGCATAGAAGTCAGCATGTAAAGTGCAATATATAATATTATTAGTGTTTAACTCAGATATATAGGGATAGTTCAATAAGAATAAATCTATTATTAATATTAATATAATGCAATGGGAAAACAAAGAGTGCAGGGGAAAGTGTATTGTCTCTCATACCAGATTACAGGGATTTGGATCCTTGCTCTGTCTTATCGTTAAACATGCAATTTTCCCTCTCTAGTCTTCTCATGCTTTTACTGTAGGAGTGAGAACTCACTTCCACCTGGCATTGAACTTGGTCATGCAGCTTACTTTGTTCATGGAATGTGGCTGCCATGTAGGCTTTTAGAGCCATTACAGGTTGGCCCTATTACTCCCAAGGGGGGCAACCCTCCACCATGAGAACAATGTGCTCAAGCCAGTGCCTCATTGGTCTCTGTCCAAAAATGAGAAACATGTGATGTAGATCTGACCTAAATCCTAAACTTAGTGCCCAATTGGTTCAGTTTATCCCTGTGCAGATCTGATGAACCGGAGCCAATCTGCAAAGCCTTGAGCATGAAATCACTGTCAGCTAAACCGCTGATACATTTATGTTGTGTGTTATACTGCATTGTGCACATCCAACTGATAAACTAGCTCTGTGATCCTGAGAAAGTGATTTAACATTTATTCTTTAGTCTCCTCTTTTTTAAAAGCTCAAATATGGGGTGCCTCGGTGGCTCAGTTGGTAGACCGTCCGACTTTGCTCAGGTCATGATCTTAACAGTTTGTGGGTTGGAGCCTTGTGTCAGGCTCTGTGCTGACAGCTCAGAGCCTGGAGCCTGCTTCAGATTCTGTGTCCCCCTCTCTCTCTGCCCCTCCCCTTCTTGTGCTCTGTCTCTATCTCTCTGAAAAAAAATAAACATTAAAAAAACTAATAATAAAAAAAGTTAAAATATAGTGCCTTCACAGATTGTAGTGAAGATTCAATGAGGTAGTGCACAGAAAGTACTTAGAACAGCATATTGTATAGCAAATAATCAATAAATGTCAACATTATTATTAGAAACTGAGGTATAATTTAATTTGATGCTTAAAAAATAAGACATTTTCAGTAGCATTTATAAATAAAAATATGACTTCTTCAACATGTTAAAGAATATATTTTTAAAGTAAATAGCCAATTACATGTTTTGTGAAATGATGTTTTATATAAAATACAGAGTATATAGACCATCCACGCGTTAATTCTCATTTCCTAAAAAATTATTGTCCCTTTGGGTGATGTTATATGTTTTCCTTTAAATGAAAATGTGAAATGTATAATTTATATTTTTCTTTTATTTTTCTTTTTGTTGTTAGAAATCTCAAAACCAATTATTCACTTATAATCATCAAAACACCCCATTGTCTATTACATATATTTTTCTCTTGCTAGTAGTTTACTAATTTCTAAGTGCTGTGTTTTATTAAATTTATGTTTTATTTATGGCTTATATGTAATTCTTAGAGGATATTTTAAATCTTGATTTTGTAAAAGTAGCAGGCAATCCACTGTCATTAAATAAGGTATTAGACATAACTAGATTCTATTCTTGGATCCATAAGATATATTATCATACATTCTAGGACATATTGTTTAACTTTCCTGTGCTTCATTCTCCACTTTTAATTGATAATCATATTTTTTCTAAGACACACAAATTGCAAAAGGGGTCAAATGTTGTCATAAGCCTGAAAGCATTTTAAAAAACATAAACTGATCAAAATGTATAGTATTATAAATTAACCTAAATTGAGACCAAAGATGATGTTATTTAAATGTTCAAATTTCTATTTCCCCACAGATTTGTCAGTTTCTGATATAGTTCAAGAATTTGCTTCCCAAAGAAACAGTGGCTTGTTTAATAATACAGTCAGCAACCAAATTTTAATTACATCTTTTCTCAAGGTGATATAAAACTTCCCTAGGTCCCCAAACAACACAAAGTGAACTGCAGTAATATTCTATAATCAATAGTTCAGTTTTAGCACAGTGAATAATTTGAACATTATAAATCCTAGGATACTGTATCAGGGTTAAACCTATGCATTTATGTAGGTTTCAAGTTGAAGACAGATATAAAGCCTATATACAGTAAAAAATAAAATAAAATATTAGAGACATTTATAATTCCATGTATAATTGATTGGTAAATATAGATTGATGCTTAAGAATGTAGAATATATAGGGACACCTGGGTGGCTCAGTCATTTAAGTATCTGACTTTGGCTCAGGTCATTATCTCATGATTTGTGAGTTAGAGCCCCATTCATGAGTTTGAATGTTTGAACCCTGTGTTGGGCTCTGTGCTGACAATGCAGAGCCTGGAGCCTGTTTCAGATTCTGTGTCTCCCTCTCTATCTGCCTCCCCCTTGCTCTCTCTCTCTCTCAGAAATAAATAAACATATAAAACGTTTTTTAAAAAAGAATGTAGAATTATGGGGGCACCTGAATGGCTCAGTCGGTTGAGCTTCTGACTTAATTTCAGCTCAGGTCATGATCTCACAGTCATGAAATAAAGGACTGCATTAGGCTCTGCACTGGGCCTGGAGTCTCTTATGATTCTTTCTCTCCTTCTTCTTCTTCCCTGCTATCTCTTTCTCTCAAAAGAAACAAACAAACAAACAAACAAAAAGAATGCAGAATATATGTAGAATAAAAATGTACTATTCCAGAACTGATCACAGTGAAATGACCAGTTGACCAACCTAAGTTTAACCTCATAAAATACTCTGATTTTTTTATGATTCTTTAAAAGTCCTATATGGTAGGATTTACAAACTCAAATATCACAGGGGCCAGATATGTAAAATAAATGCGTAAAATCAGCAGGGTGGGGAACCTGGCAAACTGGAGAGTACATGCCTTTAAAAAAAGGGAGTGGCAGGTTTTTAGCTCTTCTACTTGTTGCTTAGAACAAACAGAAATCTAATATTTTATGTTAATTGTTCAAGAAGAGGAAAGATTGAGATTTTTATCTTAACCCTCTGACTAAAAAGTGTAGACAACAAATCTCATTATTTTTAAATCACTAAGTAACTCAAAGAAATCAGTTATACATCCCAACGATTTTCAACTTTGGTCCTATACCATAGCAGGGTATTATGTATTGCCCCCTGTTTTTTCTTCTTCTCAATCTTCCCATTCTTTCATCAATATGACTTGGCTCCTTGTTACCCATCCTCTACTAATTAAATCCTCAAATCTATCTGTGTCATCCAGTAAACTAGTTGCGGATAGAAGGTAAGTTCATTCTTGACCGTGTACCTTCGCTCATAGTGTATACCAAAAAAATGGATTGGCCATCGGTTTTGTCTTGTGTTAGTGACACTTTTTAAAGTTTGGTGGTAGAAGTAGAACCATATGTTTTTTGAGATGGAGGCAATCAGAGGGGTGAGGAATGCATTTCATCCCCTATCCTGTCTTATTCTTGAGCCTGACATATTACCAAAAATGAGAAAGAGTTATTGGTCATCTATATTCATTTATTTAACCCAGTTTGCTAAGAGCTTACCAGTATTGTCAATGTGTTAGGTGTTGAGGATAGAGATATCTTGAAGAGTTGTGGACCTTAGTTTCTCAGAGTTTACTGTTGAGCAGAGGGAAGTATAACAGACAAATAGTTGTGTAAATATCAGTTTATTTAAAATTCTGAGAGCTACATAGGTGAAATATAGTGTGCTGGGAGAATATATAATAATGTATTCACATAGCTCAGGGGGTCAGAGAAGCTAACCTTTAATCCTGAACCTCCAGAATAGTAAGAGTTAGCAAAACAAAGAGAATAAATGTCAAGGGAGAGTATATAACATGAATAGATTTTTCACCTTTTCTCCCAATGGTTACATTATATGCAGTCATACACACACACACACACACACACACACACACACATTTTTCAAAACTTTTGAGAGTCTGTTGAATAAGTCATGCCCTTTAACTACAAAATAATCCAATTTGCCATTTATTTCTGAAGAAATAGAAACGGATTTTTCATGATCAGTTAAGAGTTGATTCTATTGGCAAATTCTCATCCATAATGGACTAGAATTTTAGTGTCTTCCAAGTGGAAAGAGAATACTACCTTCTAAATAGTTTCTGAACTTTTATAATTTGTTCACCTATACTTAATTTGGCAATACTTTTTAAGGAACCTGACTTTACCAGGTATTTTCAAAGTACATTATCTCTGCTTCTCTCATATTTTGTATCTATTCAGGACTTCATTACAGTGTGAATATCTCTCTGGAGTCTTGCAACATGGCAGTCTTGAGTTAGTTTTATTACCTAATTACAATATTAAGTTCAAGTGTTCAAAAATAGATATAAAACAAACACAAATGACTCTTGCTAAGTACTTGATTTGCCTGATGGGAACAGAAGCATATGAGCATGTGCAAGAGTATCTTCCTTAGCAAGGATGATTCATCATTCTGACTGAGGAAGATCTTAGAATATTAGCGAATAAATTATGCAATCAGTTAAGACAAATTCTGCTCATACTGATACTTTAAATTGAACATTAAGTCATAATACTTTAAGTTAAAATGTTTAAGATATTTATTTCTTTTTTTTAATCTTTTATTTATTTCTGAGAGAGGAAGAGAGACAGCATGAGCAGGGGAGGGTCAGAGAGAGGGACTTGCAGAATCTGAAACAGGCTCCAGGGTCTCAGCTCGTTGTTAGCACAGAGCCCGACGTGGGGCTCGAACTCACGAACCATGAGATCATGACCTGAGCTGAAGTCGGACGCTTAACCGACTAAGCCACCTAGGCATCCCTAAGATATTTATTTCTATTTTATTCATTTAAGACTAATTTCAGTCTAGCCCAATGTTTCAAGTAAAAAAAAAATATTTTAGTTTCATATTAACTTTTTTATGATTTATTTCCTGAGCTACTATTTTCTACTCAATCATCTCCAGTCCAGATGGAGTAGATTAGGAGGGCTTCTACTGTACGGCACTAGGAAAAAAAATATTCTTATTTTTTTTTACTGATGATGAAAATGAAGACAAAATAAATGCTTTTGCATATCAACCTATCTTAGAATCTACTTCCCAATGCTATGGTTAATTTAAAATAAGCTACAACATCTAATTCAACAGTCTAGTATGATATTTCAACCCACAACTATATGTTTAGCTTTGAGTTTTAACTGTTTGTAAAATCGCTTCAGCATATCTCTCAAATTTATATAAGTAGATGAGATATAGGATAAACATTTCCTTTGGGCAATGTGCTGTTAGGGCCTGCATTTGAGCTGGCCAGATAGAATTTTTCTGAGCTCCCTAACACAGTGGTACACTGATGTGAAATGGATACAAGAACAATGTTCTGGAAGAGCAGAAAGGCTAAAAATGGGAGTGAATAGGTACCCTGTATCTGAATTAAAATACCAATATGTTTAGTTTATTCAAAATTAAATTTACTCAAAATTAAAGTATTCATTATGATAATAAGTTATGGATTTGAGTCACTCTAAAATGTGAAAGACAATTTTAAAATGTATTGTGATTTGGGGATGAAAAATGAAAAGCTTAGAGGAAATTCCATATTAACACCAGTATATTTAAAGGCAGAAGTAATGAGTTTCTGTTATATGGTTTTAATGATATTTGTATTACCCAATAATGGATTTATCCTTTATAATTAATCATAAAAAATAAAGTTCAGTGGGATTTAGTTCTGCCTTGGAACTAATATAGCTTAATTTCTTTCAATGATTATTTTTTTCATAAAGCTAATATTTGATGTTCCCTAGGTTTGATTCTATTTTCTTATCCGTTGACCTCTTTCTAATGTGAAGAAACTTCCTTCAGGTTTATGACGCATTCTGTAAGTAAAAAGCTTGCTCACCAAAGAAAGTACTATGTTTCATAAAAATTCTTTTTCTTTTTTTTTTTTTCCAAGATTTGATTACCTAAAATGTGGACTCGAAAATGACTTTTCCTGTCAGGTTTAAGCCTGAGAGAATGTGTCATAAAATAGTCTAGAACAGAATTCTGTCCCTAAGCAGTATCTAGTTAGAGCTAGTTTACCTAAAGTGTTAAAAGTGTTATAAAATGTGTTTGAGACATATATGTATATTAACCCCATACTCAGAATGTTCAAATATTCTATTATAGTAAGCATTATCCTTTCCTTCAGTGTGATTATGCATGTGTTTTCCTATGTTATTCTACCATTGACACCACAATGTCATAAGAGTACATATCATTTCACAAATATACATACACAAGTCCTGTCCTTTGTATGTGGCCATGAATGAACAGGGCCAGCTCAATCACACTATCATTCAACTATACCTTCCCAAATTATTTGAATCATTTCCAGGTTCAAAGATTCAAGTAACAATACACTGAAATAAGTTCTGAAAGATTAATGAAACCAAAGAGTGGGTGTAATTTCCTTGGGGTATTTGATTTGGACAAGTTAGAGAAAAGAAATTTCAGCAGGAACAGTAGATGCAAAAACAGAGCTAATTACAATAACATTGATTGAGCTCTTATTTATGACAGGAACTACAGAAGCCATTCCTGAGCATATGATGTTCCTTACTTTTATATTTTGCTTAATGAATGTAGGTTAATTTTATCAATGTTTTCTTAGGTTTAAACACATTTGCTTTAGCATCCATTTGTAGGAATAGGTGCATTTCAGCAATATTAAAATTATACCAATTATGTTCTCAATCAACTTCTTTCATTAAGTCACAGTTTATGAGTATTTCACTTCAAATTGCAAACTATTTTTTATTAGTAAATGTCTTACTCTACTTTTAGAACTTCAAAAATACTGAGTTATTTAAGTGAAAATACTTGGCAGTTTTTATTTGAAATACATCAAGTTAAAAGACCATCTGATTTCAAGTAGATTTCAAACAATTCCAATGACCATAATAATACAGTTAACCCTTGAATAATGCAGGGATTATGAGTGCTAACTCATTCACAGTAAAAAATTTTGTGTATAATTTTGACTCCCCAAAAACGTAACTGCTAATAGCCTACTGTTGACCAGAAGACTTATCAGTAACATAAACAGTTGATTAATATATATTTTGTATGTGATATGTATTAGATAAAGTATTATTACTTTTATTTATTTACAATAAAGTAAGCTAAATAAAAGCAAATGTTATTAAGAAAATTGTATGGAAGAGAAAATACATTTACAGCACTGGGTTGTATTTATATTTTAAAATATCCACATATAAGTGGACTCACACAGTTCAAACCTATCTTGTTTAAGGGTCAACTATATTAAACAACCTAATTACACAAAGCAAATGATGACACAGGAGGCCACACTCCCGGTAAATATGGGATTTATAATATAAACTATCTTTTAAAACTAAAACAATATGAAACCTCATAAATCACTTCATTTCTTATTGTTAGGAGCAGTTTCGTAATAAAAGTTATTTTAAAGCTATTTACACTAATCATTGGTGTATCATCATAAAGATATTTACTAGAAATATGTTCTCTAATTGCCATATGTATATACAAGTGATTCTTCTACCTGTATTAAATTTACAATCACCTGTAGAGATGTTCTAAGTTTCCTTTCCTAAGACCCACCCAAGTCCAATTCAGAGTATATCTTTGGGGATAGTCCCCAGCAAAGATATTTATAAAATCTCCCTGGGTGATTCTAAAGTTTAGGAACCACTGGTCTACCAAAGCAAACTATCATCTGGGGAAGAAATAAACTACTAGGATACAACAATGCTGGTCTGTTTTGTAAAGTGATTCCTCCAAATAAAAATTAGAGCATTTCCCTCTCAAGAGCCTAATAGTGACTCTCTAAAGTACAATGTGGAATCAAGTATTTTCCTAATCTTTGCTTTAATACTTCATTCAACAGTCACTTTGCATGATAGGAGTCTTTAGCTAAAAAGAGAGAGGGTAAAGTAAAATGTCAAAATAGGTGTTGCAGTGATGCAATATTCAGATAAGATTATAAATAAAATTGCCATTAGGTTAACAAAATCAAGATAACTTCCACTGAGTTGCATATAAGAGAACCCAGTTAATGTACTTTGAGAGGGTGAATAAGTCTTCCCTGTGCCTACTTATCTTACCTGTTGCCCTAAAATAATTGCCTTTAGAATCAGTCATAAATATATAACAAAAATTGGAATATTTGAACCTAAATATTAAAACATAAGAATAAATAACTTCCTCATCTTCTTTCCATACCCATTGCTACTTCCTTGCTAAACCCATTTTTATTTCTCCTTAGACTCTTCAGCTTTTCCCTTGGTTTTGCTTTCTTTTGTTGTGTTTTGTTCCCTATAACTTAGAATAAAACATGTAAAATGAAATATCTCATTTATTAGTTAAAGTAGGCTCACTGCTATAATAGGCTCCCCATCCCTTGATACATTTCTTGCTCACAAGAGCCATGAACAGGTAACTCAAGATGGCAGCCCTCCTCCATACCTCCATATATTCATTCAGGTCCCAATTGGCAGGATCTCTGCCACCTCTAGGTGACCTCATATCAACATTGGATCCAGCTGGTGGAAGGGAGGGTATAGAGAGTATGGTTTTGAATGTCTTTGTGCTAGGTCTGGGAGTGTTGTCCATCACTGCTACTCACATTCCTCTGGCTAAAAATAAGTCAGCTGGGCACATATAAATGGAAAGGAGCATGGAGAATTTAGTGTAGTTTTGTACTCAGGAAGAAGAGGAAAATACAGATTTTTGGTAATTGGGTAGACATTCCTGCCATTTTCCAAATGCCATTCCTCTAAGTGTAAACTTATAAACAGGGCTGAAATAAAATTGATGTAAACAGTGAGGTGGAGGGGCACCTTGGTGTCTCAGTCAGTTAAGCATCCAACTTCCGTCTCAGGTCATGATCTCACAGGTTCGTGGGTTTGAGCCCCGAGTAGGGCTCTGTACTCACAGCTAGCTCAGAGCCTGGAGTCTGTTTTGGATTCTGTGTCTCCCTCTCTCTCTCTGACCCTCCTCTGCTCATGCTGTCTCTCTCTCTTTCACTCTCTCTCTCTCTCAGAAATAAATAAAAAACATTTAAAAAAAAGAACAGTGAGGTGGATAAAAAAGACAGGGGATGAGAGAACTCAGAGAAGAGGCTGAGCCTGTTGGTAGCATTAGTGAGTGCAGAAATCAAAGAATATTGATGTTGGTGGGAAAAGCACTCTTAACACCATATTATGAGAAGCAAAAGCATAGCTACTGAGATGGGTTTTATTGTTGCTTTTGTTTGTTTTATACAGTCTTTCACTGTATTAGTAGAAGTTGAATAAAAACTGTAAAGAAACTTCGGGAACTATCCAAAGGAAGCTAGTCCCTCCTCCCTTTTCCAAAGATCTCTCTTGCTAGAAACCTATTCAAGAAAATTCAATAAAATACACTATGAGTCTTTTTTTTAAAGGATAAATACAACATCTATACAAATACCCTGTAAGAAATATGTGAAAAATTGCAGTAAATCTTAACTGAAAAATAAAAATGCAAAAGTAAATGCTATCTCAAGATGACAAAAGTTGTTAATGCAAATTAGACGTTAGACAAAAGTACTAAAAAAATAAGGAGAAGCTGTTTAATCATACCTAAAAATAAAATGGTAAATTTTAGGAGAGTTAGACCTCTTGAGAAAGTTGAGGTGAAAAAGATAAAAGCTAATTTGTTTCTTGTTTCTTCCTTGTATCAAAGGGCCATTAGAATTTGTCTGAAAATGAAGATTGAGTGTATCATACAGAAGTATAAAGGTAACCGCCATTCCAAAAATACAAACATTCCTAAATATAAGAGCTATAATCATTCAGCATACAAAAGTGTTTAGTATAATTTGTAACAAGAGGCACACAAATTCCAAGGGCTTTGAGATACTTTTTACGAACACAGATGGGCCAAAGTTTAAAATTAACTGCATACTCCATCATTAAGGCTATTAGAAAATAGGTTCTCTTTTTCCTTACTTCTGAGAGTGAAAAAATGGTATAAATGCTAAGACGGGTAATTTGTTTCGCAACTAGATCTATTATGATTACAAATAAATTTATTCTTAGTCCAATGATTCCATTTCTGGGACTCTATACTATTGATCTTCTTGCATACATACAAAATGTTGGGAGCTAATTGCTACTCACTAAAGTGGTACTTACAATAAAAGAGATTAGAAAGAACCCAAGTGTCCATCTGTAACTAAAGTGACTAAATAAAGTGATATATCCATTCAATGAAATGCAATGCAGATGTGAAATATAATGGGGAAGAACTATTCTATATACATAAAAATATTTCCAGGAAATATCGTCAATTTAAGAAAAGAAGAAAAGAAAAAAGGATCCATTGGGAATGGAAAAATTTGGGCAAATGGAAACAGAGAACAATAAGATTTTTCTATGCATTTCTTTTTCTGTTTAAACTTTAAATTGGTTGTGGGGCACCAGGGTGGCTCCACTGGTTAAGCGTCCAACTATTGATTTCAGCTTAGGTCACGATCTCACAGTTTGTGAGTTCAAGCCTTCCATCAGGCTCTGTGCTAGCAGTGCAGAGCCTGCTTGGGATTCTCTCTCCCTCTCTATCTGTCCCTCCCCCTCACAAAATAAATAAACTTAAAATTTTTTTCAATTGGGTTGAATGTATTACCCATTCAATTAGTGACCTATTTGTCATTATAATACAATATGGTTATATACAATTATTATACAATATAACCATATATAATTTTATTGCATATGGTTATAACCGCCTATGGTTAGTATACCCCATAAATACAGCAATGAATCTGGTTACTCTGGATTTCAGGGTGCTTGAATTTTAGTCAGAAAATGTCTGGTATATAAAACTGGTCTTTTCTACTGTTAATTAACAGAATTTTAAGTTCATGTAATACAAACTTAATATGTCCCATAGTTCACCTACTGGGCTGTTTAGTCTAAGTTTTAAAGAAACCATTCATAACTACACATAACAACATAAGACTTCATCATATTGCAGAGACTGGAGATTTCAAAGCAATATTTTGGTAATTTGTTCCCAAAATAAAGCCTATAGAAGTTTCCAAAATGTGCTATTATGAGGTTAAATAAAATATTGTAGAAAATTTGAAAAGGAGATGATTACTAGTTATCAATTAGAAAATGCAATATATAATAAGAAAACACACTTGAGCACCCATTGAAGCTTCAAACTCCAGAGATAATTTCCTCCACACATTTGATTTTAATTAAGTCAGAACTATTCATGTGATTTCTACAGCAGCATTGCAGGACATGATTACTGCAAAGGACTCCACCCTAATTCTTATGGAGCAGAAAATGCTGTAAGAGGAATAATCCATACTGGAAAATATTACACTGATGTGTTGTTCAGGAAAACTTTCATGTCATTTTATTAGATGAAAAAAAAATGTTCATGCTGCACTTTACAAGAAAAAAGCAGATGTATAAATGGATCTATTTTATATTTTAAGTAGAAATATATCTTAAAATGAATATACAAAAAAACCTCTCATGTATGCAGAAAATTAGATTAGTAACAAAAAGAACAATTAAACAAGAAAGTCACCTAAAGAAGAAAATAGAAATTTCCTAGTATCTTGAACGTTTTCTGTGGAAAAGCTCTACTGATTACATCACCTTCCTAAAATACATAATTCTACTTGCACCTACGATAAACACTATATTGGTTAAATCTCACTGTGTGTACTTTCCTGCATTTTTTTTCCTAATTATATTTAAATATGCTTTTAAGCATACAACTCCATGTGGCAGCTATAGCTAATCCGTTTATAATATTGTATAGTATTCCACTATATTAATAAATGTCAATGTTTTTACTACATTATTTATAGTAAATAAACATTAGTATTTTTTTACATAGCTGTACTGCTATAAATAATGCTTAAAGGGAACATTTTATATACTTAGGAATAGAATAAGTCCTGAGTTATAGTTTATATTTTCTAATATTTGCTTTAATATCTATTTTTTCTTATATTAATGCAGCCGTTTCAATTTTCTTTGCTTTGACATTTTCCTTGTAAAGTGTTTATTTTTTTTTAATTTGAGTCAGGGACTAGATCATTCAATAATAACAGTAAACAGAAACAGATTATTCATTACCTACATACCTATCCTTAAAGAAAACCAAAGGCAGAAGGAAAATTATCCGAGATATAACCAAAGAAATAAAGGAAGGAAAGAGGAGTTTGAGAAAGAGTAAATAAAAAATACTGGTATTATCTTATGAGGTGAAAGTGTATATAGAATTTAAAAAGAATTTATTATGAAGACCATAGTGAAGGATATGGAAAATATGAATGGAACTAAAAAATCTAATTCTCTGTCCTTATCATATGAAAGCAAAGAGATATAATTTGCATTATGCCTTAATATGATAATGGAACATGTCCAGGGCTCCCCAAGTGTTCTCCACAGTATGACATTTTGTGATGATACAAATGTTACTTATTTGCACTGTTCAGTACTGCCTAACCACAAAGAACACTTGAAATGTGGCTTGCATGCCAACTTTAAATTTTATTCAATTTTAAAAATTTAATTTTAACCAGACCCATGTAGCTAGTGACTATCAACCTGCATGGTAAAGCTCCAGGGTAATACTTTAAATAAGAGGAAAAAAATAATCACTAATTAGTTTCTAGAGAAAAAACGGTCTACAACAAATATTCAATTAAGCCAGAATCATAAGAAAGTAGAGAAGTATTACTGAAAATGAAGTTTTTGAGAGAAATTTTTATTTGCTTCTGCTAGTTAAGAGTGGGCTCTTCCACCTTGGTACCATTTTAAATTAAAATATCATTTTGAGGATTTTGTGCAAATAGGAGAAGTTTGAGTTTCATTGCAAAGGCATGGGACATCTATGGTTATGAATTCTCAGTGTAAATATATAACTTCCTTCTTCTCAAGTGCCAGCTGAGATAGGAAAGTCTCAGTGTTGCATTTTTCCCAGCAGGATTTATTTCGACATCACCCCGTACATTACCACTGGAGCCTCTGAATTTTCTATGAAATGCTCCACATTGTTTGTAACTAAGACATTGTCTTTTACCCCACAAATCCTCAATTCAGTGCATACAGTCTCTGACTCAAGATTTGGCAGATATTTTCAGTGGTTAAGTCATCTTTGGCACTAGCTAGCTCATAAAATGTCTAGTTTCATCTTTTCTTTGATTCTGAATTTCATGCCAGTCCAGGGAGGCATTATTATTACTTTCCTAATGACTCAGAATAACAGCTATTTTGGTTTGGTGGGACTTCTAGTTTCCGTACCATGTTGCGCTACCCCAAAATATAAGGCAATATGTTCTCTGTGATGTTTTAGCCAGTGTAACAATTGCTTATTCTTGGCATACACACATTTTTGTTTTGATCATTAAGGTGCCCCAGCTAATTGTGTTATTTTGAAATTATAAAATTCTACATTATTACTAAAGAAACAAAAATTATTCTGGAAATAATATAAAATTTAAGTCTTACTTTTCTCATTTTCTAGTAAGTATATTGTGAGAACAAGGAGCACAAGTCTAAGATGATGTCAAGTAATCTAGCTCTCAAGATTTTTAAAATGCATAATGACTACAGTGTTTGTTTCTCCCCCAAAGGAAAGACAGAAATAGAAGGTAAATTAAGAAATAGCATACGAGAGACCAGAGCCTAGTGGACAAAGGACCGGGTTACCTAGTAGGAATACTGAAGGTTTTTTGTTTGGTTTGATTTGGTTTTTCGGTTTATTTTGTTTTGGTCTCCACGTAGACCTGCCCCACGTGATTTAATTCCACAATGACTCCATTTTTCCATGATACAAATAAGATGTGTATAGTAAGATAGTCTAACAACCACACACAAAAATAAGAAGCCAAGCCAATCTTCTAGGTGAAGACAAGCTAATATTCTTTGGTCTTTGCCTCTCACTCACTATGTCTAATCTCTCTTTTCCAATAGAGAAGCAGTATTTGCAACTTTTTTCTTTTCTCTCCTGGTAGAGTAAGTAGGTTATTTATACCCGTTGCACTGAAAAATTTAAAACTTGTGGCTTAAAGCCCCTTCTAGGAAGTATATGGCCTAACCAGTTCTGCTAGTAGTAACACACGTTAAACAGAGTATCCTCATTATTTCACTTCGCATAAATCCTCCAGTTCCATCCCCATTGCTGCAAATGGCAGGATTTCATTATTTCTCACTGACAAGTAGTGTTCCATTGTATATATAAACCACATCTTCTTTATCCGTTCACCAGCTGATGGACATTTAGGCTCTTTCCATAATTTGACTGTTGTTGAAAGCACTGCTGTAAACATTGTGGGTACATGTGCCCCTATGAATCAGCACTCCTGTATCCTTTGGATAAATTCCTAGTAGTGCTGTTGCTGGGTCGTAGGCTAGTTCTATTTTTAATTTTTTGAGGAATCTTCACACTATTTTGCAGAGTGGCTGCACCAGTTTGCATTCCCACCAACAGTGCAAGAGAGTTCCCATTTCTCCACATCCTCACCAGAATGTTTTTGAGCAATAAAACTAAAACAATTTAAAGATTCTTAAAGAAAAGATCTACAATGCTTTTGGAAAGAGTTATTTGCAACAAAGAAAGCAACAAATTATTGAGGGCATAAAATTAAGTAGTATCATTTCTTATGAACAAAATTATTAATAGGAGTATATATCTGACTGTATAACTTCAATAGTTAGACATTCAGCTTCATGGAATATTCTAATAAATTCATTATAAAAGCATCTACGAGCACCTATTATTTTCTTTGTCATTTTTCCTATGAATTTTATTAAATGATATTCCTATACTTAATTCCAATCACAGAATCAATGAGTTTTGGAATGTAAAATAGTTGTAGTAGAAGACTCCTGTACATAGTAGGATAGCACACCAAGGAGACAGCTTTCAACTCCCCAGCTTTGTGGCATGGACATGTTTAGTGCCTTCCCTGGTCTCAGTTTCTTCACAATGTAGAGACATAGAACTAATGTCTGTTTATCACTTAGAATGACACCTCGTACATAAGAAGAATTAAATCAAAGTATCTATTATGGAAAGAATATAGAATATGCAATTTAAGGGTACAAATATTATATGCTGGCTATTTGGTCCTATCTGGCTTTGGTTTTCTCAAAAATAAATGGAAAGATTATAATTTGCTAGCAGGTCTCTAGTGAGAAAAAAGTGGCACATGGAAAGTTTCTAGCATTGTTCTTCACATAGAAAACCAATAAATATTACCTCTTCTACTTCCTCTACCTGTTTCCCATCCCACATCCCAAAACTCTATCTTCAAAGACAAAATAACTGAGACCCAGTGAAGCCCTTTGATTGACCCAGAATTAGGAACCACTTGCAAATGATGGCTTCTTACTCCCCACAAGGCACAAGCTGTTACAAAACCTTTGACAGCTATTATACATTATCCAGAACGTGCTTCTATTGTTTACTTACCTCTGCATTTTTAACGGATTTCTTTCTGAGTCTCCATTTATTGCAGTTCAATATATTTTATTGGTTAGTTTGTAGTCTTTAGAACCAACTCGGTTGCATTTTCTTTTTTGATGACAGAACAAGGAAGAGGGAGGCTTGCTAAAGATGGAAGGGATTTTTTCAAAGTAGCTTCTCTTGCTTCTACCTTACAACCTTTAAGATATAAAAGATCACAGGGGCACCTGGGTGGCTTAGTCGGTTAAGCATCCGACTTTCGCTCGGGTCATGATCTCGCGGTTCGTGGGTTCGAGCCCCGCGACGGGCTCTGTGCTGACTGCCAGCTCAGAGCCTGGAGCCTATTTCAGAGTCTGTGTCTCCCTCTCTCTCTGACCCTCCCCTGCTCATGCTGTCTCTCTCTCTCTCCTAGAAATAAATAAAAAATAAAAAAAAATCACAAATTGTGCTCTAAGTCAAAGTTGAATTTAGTTTATTATTTTAAATAATACTAAAATTGGAAAGTAATATTGTTTCTTTAACTGTCTAACACTTAACATTTTTGCAGTCATTTTAAATGTCATTCTATTTCATTTTAGGGCCAGTTTATTTTTAATTCCCTAGAGGAGTATATCTTCAGGCATATCTAAGTTCATAATAAAAGCCAATAGGAAAATCAATTTTAATACATAGGAATTTGATTTATAGGCAACGGTTCAGAAACATATCTATATAGCAAAATGAGATATGCCTCTATGTTTGAATATGTAAGAACTTATCCAAATAGAAAAGAGAAGTACATATTTTTATATCGTGTCATCTAATTATTTTTTAAATATTCTGGGAGAGTGAAAAAGTCCTAATTCAAAGTTTAGAGATAAGTTATTGGATGAATGCTTATATATACACACCTCAAAGTGAAGAACTGAGTCAGTTTATTAGATACTCCAAAATGGAAAGGCACTATTTAGTCTAAGTTCTATGATTAATAAGAATTAGTTTTGGTTTTTACTGTCTGAATATTTAGTACACTCCCGAATTGCAACACGGAGGTATGCAATAATAATGTGCCCATGATAATAAGGGTGTATCAAACTCGCAGTCTTTTCTGGAAAGGATGCATCAAGCCTTTTCCTAAAATTCCTTGCCTTCTCTCATATGACCTTGACAGGTTAGCCAAAGCTCTTGCCACGGGCATAGGTGCATGAGCCAAAGCAAATAAGGATGAGACAGTCATAAGGGAAACCATATCTGTGTAATTTTGGCATCAGGTATCACAAAATAGCTACCTTTTATATTAGAATATAAAATTCTAATTTTGTGTGCAAGCACCATTTCACTCTTTGATTCTAGGAATTTGAGCCAAAGAGTAGAACGGTGGTTGCACCAATAGTCAATGATAATATTTTAGACATTTTTAAATGGATTGAAAAGGTAGATGTCATGGTATGTGGGTTTTTTATACAGTATTTTAAAAATAATGTGCATAATGAGAATATAGCAAAGATCAGCTGGGAATAATGGATCCTTATTCTAAGTGTTGGAAAACTTCATTAGGATCACCAGGACAATACATGTTTCCTACAGAATATCAAAGTCACTGAAAAAATTCTATGTGGTTTTGTGAAAGATTGAGACATCTTTTGGTGTTGAATTTCTATTTTTCACTACTGTTGAAGTTCAGTTTCTAGTTTCGGATGTCTCCACCACCCATATACCTATTATGTACATATTTTGAGACCCCTTTACTTAAATTAGTTTCAATTAGCTATTGCAATTAAAAAGTTTAAGATCCTTAAATAAGAATATCAGTGCTTCAGGCCTTACCTATTCAGTAAGCTTCATAAAGAGTGGAAAGAATTGCTAATTGCCATTTGGAATGCAGATGGCGCTGTGTGTGTGTGTGTGTGCGCGCGCGCGCACGCGCGCGCGCGCGTGTTATCTATACTTACCTCTTTAGTTCATAGGGCTACCAACATCTACCTAGAGTTCCTTGGTCTCCCAAGTGAAATAAAATGTAAACTCCATACTTAGAAAGTCCATTATGACCAGGTGTTCATTACATGTACAGTCAACTAAGACCAAAGAGTATAAAAACTGTTCTCAGGGTATCTAATTTTATGGGGGCTATTGGTGAAGAACAGTTTCAAAGATCAATATTTTTACTCTGGGCCCAGAGTGACTGTGTTTTTGGCAACAGAAATCCCCATGCTCTCTAGCTATTGTGTATATCCTTATAATAAACTTCTGGAGCATCAGGGCTTTGAATGTGCTATATTGTTCTGCCTGGAATACTTTGCAAATAGACCATAACATCATAGACTTATTTTACCCACTTAAGTTGAGCCCAAAATGTCATATTCTTCTCTAATCAATGAATGCAAGGGTGCCTGACTCCTTTCGTCTCCTTTCACTCTATATTCCATTTTGCCATTGCAAATACTTTCCAACACTCAGCATTATTCACTGATTTGTTCACTTGGTGGAATACATGTTAATTACCTTGCTCCCTCACTAGTTTATAAGTTTTTTTGCAAGCAGAAATTTCCTTTTTTGCTCATTACTGAAATCACAGCACTGAAAACATCATATTCCATATAGAAAGACTTTAATACACATTTTCAGTGACTGAATGTACCCAAATATTGCAAAGTGCTTCCCACTGACAGTATTCCCAAAAGAAATAAAATAGAAATTTTCAAGAGATGAATAAAAACCTCAAGTCACAATTCAATTTAATAAATTAAAGATATTAAATAGTGCTAGAGTTAAACTCTGTTCAACATTTTTCTTTTTTAATTGAAGGTCCCCATCCTTACTTTTTAACTGAACTCTATTTGGTGAAATACTTATCCCTAAGAACCAGCGTTCATTGGAACATACTTTATTCATTGCTAATGCAAGGTCACCTTAGTATGCCCCTTTCTTGAAAGCTAGAAGAGATTAATTAATACAGAGGAAAGACAGGTGAGCTCTTTTATTCACCTAAGGTGTCATGTGATAAAGTTTTTAACTGAATTTAATCCTCCTCATGCTTTGTTTGAAACAATTTATGCTGGGCTGCATATTTGGTCTCAAGAATGGAATTTAGTAGGATTATTGGTGCTGCAAAATCCAGTCAATATGAAACTCATCAATCCCAAATCTCTCTTAATTATCATGTTGCCAAATTCATTGTACACCTTCATGGTAGTTCTGCAAGATCTCACTTCTCAAAACTGTACATATTGTTAACCATTCATTTATTTTTAATCTATTTATTTGAAAGGACATACTAAATGTATAAATAGTCTAAGATAGAATGATTAAATAGACCAATTCATTGGTAGCAGTTTTACTGCTTGTACCCAAAGGAATGCCGTGTTCGGAGGAAAAGTCATTTTTGTTATAGTGCATAGAGTGACATGTTTACAGAAGAAATCACTGAAAAATTAGTTTATGTCTATTATTATAGCTGTATGTGGCAAAGCACTTTATATTTTATGTCATGTCAATAAGACATAAAATATTTCTGTGTCATAACATGGGTGCTTTTTAAAGTTTTATTTTTATTTATTCTGAGAGAGAGAGAGAGAGAGAACGTGCATGTGTGCCTGCAAGCGGAGGAGTGGCAGAAAGAGAGGGAGAGAGAGAGAATTCCAAACAGGCTCTATACAGACAGCGCAGAGCCCACTGTGGGGCTCAAACTCACGAACTGTGAGATCATGACCTGAGCCAAAACCAAGAGTCAGATGCTTAACCGACTGAGTCACCCAGGTGCCTCTTAATATGGGCAGTTTTATTATTTTCAGTTTACAAATAAAGAAGCTGATGCTCAAAGAAGTTTAATAACCACTAGAACTCACTTTGCTATAACATGCTGTGGGCAAGTCACAAATATAATTGTCCATATTCTAACCCCTGTACCAAAAGACACCTGTATTCCATGACTGGCTATCATTTTAATAATTTTCCACTAGTCAAAACAAGTCTGACTTCTTATTGAAGGGACCAAAATCTATCCATATGCACATGAGTTTAGCATATGGACAAGAAAGAAATCTGCCTGTAAATAGTCAAGAATAATTGGCTGAAGGCACAGACCTTTATAAATAAAGGCAACCCTTGTTAACGATATGAAGGGAGAAAAGGAGAGGGGGGAAAAAAAGACAACCTCAAAGAAACAAAGCAATGGTATCCCTACTGAAAGGTAGCAGAACTTGCCACCCTAAAATATCCCACTTTGGCATAAGGATTATTTTGAGCTAGCAGCACTTACAAACAGCAGGCGCAAGGACATTCTGACCTCCCCTGTACTTCCTGAAAGCAGAAGATAAAACTCCCATGATGGCCTCCCTGTATCCAGAGGAAAGAAACATCCCTAATACCAGAGATAGAGACATAAGACCAAGAGAATTCTGTACAAACAGACTTAGTTAAAAAATAACTCTTATCATTTAGCCTCCTAATATCCTTCAGTGACTTTTCCACAATTGTGTCTTTTTTTTTTTTAATGTTTTATTTATTTCTGGGAGAGAGAGAGAGAGAGAGAGAGACAGTGTGAGCAGGGGAGGGTCAGAGAGAGAGGGAGTCACAGACTGAAACAGGCTCCAGGCTCTGAGCTGGCAGTCAGCACAGAGCCCGACGCGGGGCTCGAACCCAGAACCGCGAGATCATGACCTAAGCGAAAGTCGGACGCTTAACCGACTAAGCCACCCAGGCGCCCCATGTGTTTCTTTTTTAAAATCGTACAGATACATTCAAGCTTTGCTTCTTTTTGGATCTTCATTTCTTTGTGAAAGCTCCATGTCATGTAAAGCATATACTAAATAAACGTGTGCTTTTCCCTTGCTTACATGTCATATTCAATTTCATCCTCAGGCCCAGACTAAATCTCGGAAAAGTTTTTGTCTCCACTACACTACTTATTTCTGATTCAATCAATAAAGTCAAAATTTGATACCTTCCCAAAACTCTCCCTGAGACGACCATAAAATGTTTGAGTAATCTCAAAAAATTATATGAATCTGACAACAAATATATCACTTGAAGAAATGATTTCTGGTTAAAGCATCAAATGCCAGACATAAGGACTAAATAATAATCTATCTATTAATAGATAGATAATGCTATGGGGTGCCTGGGTGTCTCAGCCGGTTAAGCGACTGACACTTCATTTGGTCTCAGGTCATGATCTCACAGTTTGTGAGATCGAGCCCCACATCGGGTTCTGCACTGAGAGTGTGGAGCCTGAAATACACATTTAAACAAATGAAATAGAAGAAGGGTGGTCCTGTGCTTTCTGTTCAAGACTCTAATTTTCCTGCTACATGTTCAGCATTTCATTCAAACGATTAAGGAGCTGTCTTTAAAAACTCCCGGCATTGCTTTTGGTTGAATTTAATTCTTAAATACTCGCATACCTCCAGAGAGAACTTTTGAGGATAAACTTACATATTTGACATTTACTGCTGACTTTGTTTTTAATAGCAAAATTTTCTGAAGATGATAAAATAAAAACAACTATTTGTATTATTAAAAGGAACTTACTTAGATCATTAGAATATTAACATGGGTAAAAGAAAATAGAATAACCCTTCCTAAATAACATTTTTTGCTATTTCGTCTTCTGCCTGCAAACTGGAAAAATATTGTATTCCTCCTTAGTCTCAGGATCAAGCACTGAGAAGAGCAGAAATGTCTTCTTAACCATTTCTGTAGAATGCAGGAACAGGAATGCTTGTTCTACATATTAAGTGATTAATGAACCCCGGATTAGTTTTGACTGATTTGCTATTGAGCTGTTGGCTGGGATACTTTATAAGTGCTAAAGTTGCCTACAATGTTTTATATAGGAATTAAATCATTCCAGGAGTTGCAGAAGGCTTGTGTGACATTTCAAACAGTATTGAAAATAAAAAATATCCAAAGAATATATATGCTGATAGAGCCACATTTGGCAAAAATTGGCACATACGGACCACATTAAACTAATAGCAATCCATTTTGGTTCAATGAAGGAACAGCAATAATAGATATTCATGACATACATCATGAACCATTTAGAAAGGTGTCTCAATACAGAAGAAAAGCTATGAATTCTTTATAGAAAAACATCACCAGCTGAAAATACAACTGCTTGGACGGCAAAAAGGGCTGCCATTCTCACATTTAGATGCTTCTGAAACACACAGGATTAGGAATGTACCCATGGTCCAAGGGTGGTTTTGAAGTCTAAAGGGGTAAAAATTATCAATGTCTTCCATCTATTATATATATATATAAATTATATATATAATTTGTGTTATATGTGTAAATATTATAATTTATATATTATATATTAATGAAAAGTTAATATATAATTACTTCAAATTTTAAAATGCATTATAAAGAATAAATAAAAGAAAAACAAAATTGTTCCTTACTGTTCCTTTAGAAAATCCCACTGCAAATGCTTTCATAGATTTCATTTCAAGCTATTTTCTATACCATATATACTCAAAATTAGAGTCAGAACACACATACATATAACTATGTACATAATATTGTTTTCCAGTTTGGGTGAACATTATTTTTCTAAAATATTCTTCAAAACCTAATTTTCCTGGTTTTAGGGAGAACAAAATATTTTCTCTATTCTACTATAACTGAACTTTTAATTTTTAACAAGCTTTAGTATGAATAATAACATGTACATTTTTGTACATGAGTACAAAATGTACATGTACAAGTACATGAGTACTTGAGGTACTCATTTCTGCAATGAAAAAGTTACAAATTCTGAATTAGATTGATTTTGTTCTTATTCTAATTTTACCCTTTCAATGTACACTTGCCTGAGTCATATGTCTACACCTTAGTGTCCTCATATGAAACACATAGATAACGATAATGCATTGGGTGCGGAAGGCTAGACTCTAATATGGTAGAAGTAAACCTGGGATTCTCCAAACTTTTTTATTTCATTTTACACAAAATCTGACTCATTTCTTCTTCATTGGACAGCTCTCCGCAGTGGCTCTCCTCTTACTGATGCAGTCAGGGATCCTTCTTCCTCCTTCTTCTGACCATGCGTATCTTATGGTCCTTTGCTTTCAGCCTCCATGATTGGAGGAGAGAGAGCATAAAAGATCAATGTTTTATGGCCAGGTTAAGAAGTGACATACATCATGCTCTCACTACTTTCCATTGACTGAAACTCAACTATACTGTTTCCACCTAATTGCATAGGAGGCTTAGAAATGCAGATTTCCTGTATGTTCAGAAGGAATGGAAGTCTGTTTCACAGCTACCTGACAGGGTTACTGGTAAGGATCAATGAGATAATAAATGGCATGCTGCCAAATAAATGACGTTTCCAAAGTGAGAAGCACAACTTAGCTCTTAAAGTCTAAAGCATGGAATTGATTGTTAATGCATATAGTCTAAAGCAGGGAAGGGGCATCTGGGTGGCTCAGTTGGGTAACTGTCTGATTTCAGCTCAGGTCATAATATCATGGTTCATGGGTTCCGGCCCCACATCAGGCTCTGTGCTGACAGCTCAGAACCTGGAGCCTGCTTTAGATTCTGTGTCTCCCTCTTTCTGCCCCTCCCCTGCTCGTGTTATGTCTCTTTCTTTCTCTCAAAAATAAATACACATTAAAATTTTTTAAAAAACAATAAAGTAGGAAAACCCTGGACTTGGGTCCTTGGAGGTTGGTGAGCCTAAAAGTTGATGCATGAATATGGTACTGGGGCATATGACAAAACATTTGTATTGGAAGCTGGTGACAGACTTAGACAGCCTTAGATTTTAACTTATTACTGCATCTTTAAAAATATTTTTTCTCATGGTGCCTGAGTGGCTCAGTTGGTTAAGTCTCTGATTTCGACTCAGCTCATGATCTCACAGTTTGTGAGTTCAAGCCCCACATGGGGTTCTCTGCCATCAGCACTGAGCCTGCTTTGGATTCTCTGCTCCTCTCTCTCTGCTTCTCCCTCACTTGTTCTCTCTGTCTCCCTCTCAAAATAAATAATAAATAAACTTAAAAAATAAAAAGAAATAAAAACATATTTTCTCTGTGGTTAGGGTGCCAGAATTATTCTATTTTCCTTCACTTTGTAAATGGCTTTTAATAGTTTTAAACTATTCTGTTACAGGGGATATTCCAAATTTTAAAATTAAATGTTGGTAGATGAACACTATTTTTCCCATTACATTAAAATTTTCTTAGTGGTTATTTAATTTTGAGAGAGAGACAGAGCATGAGCAGGGAAGAGGTAGAGAGGGAGGAAGACACAGAGCCTGAAGCAGGCTCCAGGCTCTGAGCTGCCAGCACAGAGTCCGATGCAGGGCTGACTCACAAAACATAAGATCATGACCTGAGACAAAGTCAGATGCTTAACAGACAGAGTCACCGAGGCTCCACCCATTACATTCTTTCTTAATTAGGAATAGGTTCTTGGAGCAATGAGAAATTCTTAAGTATGCTTAGATATGTATCCATTCAATGTTTTTCTGATATATCATGCTGCTTTCTTGAATATTTAGGCATTGAAAAAATAAGATAATTAAACATAGCAAAACTTTCTTTTTTGTCAGTAGAATAAAGAAGTACTTATTTAAAATTTTTATCATTAATTGTTGAGTATTGACTAAATGGGAATTACTATGAAGCCAATGANTACTAATAAATAAATAAATATATATAAATATATATAAATACATATATATATAAACAAACAAACAAACAAGGCACTCTCCCTGCATGTGAGGAAGTACAATAAGTTAAAGAGTTTTAAAATTAAATAAATTTGATTTTTCATATTAACTTAATATTGAGTAACAATCTTTCTGATACTCTGTTTTCTCATCTTTAATCCAGAAATAATGTAATAATCCTGAGATTAAATTAAATAATGTATATAATGTGTTTAGCAATAGTAATAAAATGCTATTTGTAGGTTATATGCCAAAAATAGGAATAGGAATTCACTGATAGGAATTCACTCATCATCACCATCAATCATCATCACTATTATCATTAATATTAGGATTATTATTATTATTATTAAGAACCAGCATGTTGTCATGGAACAGACACAACATAAAAATGGCACCACGTAACATATGGCCGGGTATCATGAAAGTAAGACAAGGTACTAGCAGAGTGTGGAGAACAGGCCCCTGAGAATAGTTGGTGCACTCGGAGATGCACTGAAACAGTAATATGTGGAAAACTGAGAATCAGGACCCTATAGAGAGGAACTCAGGTGGGGAAACAGAGACAAATTGGAGGATGCTGACTGTCAGACATTACATCAGAGCAAGGGGCGATGGCATTTAGATATGTCTGATGGCATTCAGTGTCCTCTAATGGGTATTTTCAGTTACAGAGCTATGGTCAGTAAGCTTGCTTCCTTCAAGGGTAAAGCTTTTGATGTATCAAATACCCAAATAAGTTTCTTTCTTTCAATTTTAATTGGAAATAGCCACCAAAGGATAATACACAATGGGGTAAATGACAATATATCCCATATCTCAATCGCTATATATTAAAGGCCCTTTTAGAGACAATCTAGCTCTAAGGCGAGATGATATATAACATAAAGAGTTTGGCCAGTTAACTGGCCAAAATTAGTTAAACTAGTTGAGCTCCGGCCAAATTATTTAAATGCTGCCTACTTAACATTTTCATGAGTTAAAAAGGCAAAGAAAATCTGTTAAACTATTCATCCATTACTTGGTATTTGTTTTAAAAGATTCCCTCTGTTTACTCATCTCATATACTGATTATTGCACCAAATTCATAGTCATTGTGAAGATGGGCTATGAAAGTACTCAACATATTATTTGTTATCTATATTATCTAGACTCTTACTAAAATTTAAATGCCTAGAAAACAGATCAGGTTTTGATGGTCTAGTTCTATTTTACTGCCGTCTCTAAGTGGGCCGGGCTGTTTACTCTGACCCGACCCTCATGCTGGGGAACTTGGGCTCACAGAGGGAAGCTATTCAAACACAGATTTAACCGCATCTACTTAAGTCCCTCACCTTACTCCCTGACCACCTATCTCACATCAGAATTCCATGTGAACCAAAAAAGATAATGGCACTGGGGAAAAATAATTGAGAACTATAAAATGTTAGTCCAATGCCTGCTATTTAAAAAAAATTATAACAATGGCCAGGCCTTTGTAACCCCTGATATTCTACACTGTTCACATACTTTATATATATAACATTTCTGTACAGATGGAGTAGTGAGTAATATTCTTCAATTGTTCTAGGGCTGGGGCCATTAATGACTTAATCTCACTAAATCATCTGGATACTTGACAACACAAGATGAGATAGCATGATCAGACTCTCGACAGTCACATAGGGAAAGGACAGAAGGCAAACTGACATTTACCTTATTAAATCACTTTCAATATTGCACATCTACACCTAATAGCTTTGCTCTCCAACTGAATGTAGTCTCTTCTAAGTGGCACAATGGGCAATACATTCTGAATGTTTCTTTCGAGCTATTTCCCTTCGTCTTCATCTTTGTCAGATTTTTTTTTTTTTCGTTTTTAAAACTAGGCTAGGGTTATCTGACTACATTTGACAGGCTGTAGTCAGGTGAAGAATTTCAAATGAATTTTCAGACAGGAGGTCAGCCCATGAAGTGCCTTGCTGGGAAAGCTGGTGACATAAACCTGCAGGATATGAATGAAAGTGATCTTGTACCACTGAGCCAGCAGATGCCACCTAATCAATTACGATGACTTTTGGTATGACCTTTGTGTAAAGAAGTTTACATTTGTGTCATCATCTTTTAGTCCGTGGTGTGCAAGAACCACATGGGATATACAATTTAGTTAAAGACCCTGGAGAAAATAGGGGGGCAGAAGGGATGGGGGGTAAGAGGCACAAGGGGATTCTGAGAATTGCATGTAAAACATGCAAACTTCTGTGCCAAATCTTAATTTTTAAAAAATATTTGCTTTACATTTTGAATAAGACATAATTATAGTTCTAGCGTATCAGAAGTGATTCATGACTGGAGAATTGTAAGAAGAGAGTTTGGGAAATAATTCAGCTGTTAATTAAAGCCAGTAATTAGTGTGTATAATATGAAATATAGTATTTAATTTAAAATTAGTAATAGCTTAATTGTCAAAATAATGCTATATAACAACTAAAAACCAGAAAACCTCAGTGGTGTACAACAGTATTTATTTTTGCTCCCCATCAGTTGGCCAGTTGGGAAGATCAGGTTATCTAGGCTGGGTTAGCTGATTAACTGGCTCGTTCATGCAACTACAGTCAATCAGGGGGTCAGTGAGGGCGAGCTAGTCTAGGATTGTCTCAGCTGGTTTGGCTTTTCTCTGATGCATTGGTACCTTTTTCTCCATCAGACTAGCTAGAATTTAACAATACAGTGGAAGCGTCCTGAGAGAAGGAGAGTGGAAAATACAAGTCCTCTTATGGTCTAGACTCTGGAACATTGTCATTTCCATTGTATTTTATGGTTTAAGGCAAATCACAAGATTAGTTCAGATTCAAGGAGTGGGAAAATGTAGTCTACCTCTTCATGGGGGGGAGGGGGTGGTGGCTGAAAGGCTACACTGCAAAGCGTCTGAATATAGAGCAAGGAGTGGAAATTTGCAGCAATTATTGCCAAAATAAAAAAAGACACCATCTTCACTGAAGGATGTGTATTAAGAAAAGTCTTTATCTAGCACATTCATTTAATTATTTTCAGTAAAAATCTTCTGGCCTATTACAATATTCAAAGCATCATATAGGATGCTATGTGGGGTAGAATATGGACAGCTATAACTAACGGCTTCATAGTTCAACAGGGAATCTGGATTTGTATATAAATATAACACAAAGAAGAAGGGAATATGTGTTTTTAAAAGATAGAACTGCCCGTTGAGGAAGCCAAAAAGGTTGGAGGAAGTTACATTTATGTGGAATGTTGGCTTCCATTGAAAATGAAGAGAACATCTCTCTCTCTCTCAAAAATAAACATTAAAAAATTGTTTAAAAAATTGGGGCGCCTGAGTGGCTCAGTTGGTTATGTGTCTGACTTCAGCTCAGGTCATGA
This sequence comes from Crocuta crocuta, assembly GCF_008692635.1. Taxonomy (NCBI): domain Eukaryota; kingdom Metazoa; phylum Chordata; class Mammalia; order Carnivora; family Hyaenidae; genus Crocuta; species Crocuta crocuta. The sequence goes on from NW_027532163.1 coordinate 2,093,671, forward strand.
TCTCATGGTTCATGAGTTTGAGCCCCACGTCAGGCTCTGTGCTGACAGCTCAGAGCCTGGAGTCTGTTTCAGATTCTGTGTCTCCCCCATTCTCTCTCTCTGCCCCTTCCCTGCTTACACTCTGTCTCTCTCAAAAATAAACATTTTTAAAAAAGCATAAAAAAGAAAATGAAGAGAATACATTCATATATTATTGCTGCAAATAATATATGATTTAGCAAGGTGAAAAAATGATAATATTAAGCCTGTTTAAAGCAATAGAAACTGAAATATGCCCCTCCTCTCAGCTTCTGCTTTCAGAAAACAACCCTGGATAAGTAACTCTTGTAAAGGTAAACTAAAATAACAACAGACAGCTAAGGATGCTATTTTGCAAGCCCAAGGTAGCTTTTTTTCCTATTAAATAGTCTTATAAAGCTAGGCAGAAGGCTAAGACAGAAGAATTGTGTTGGCATGACTTGAAAGCTCACAGAAAATATCCCATGCTTCCTTCCAAATGTCTGCGGTGATCAAATATATCAATCATTTTAGAGAATTTCCAATGGCAGACAGGTGATTTAGGAAACCTTAGGACCCCTGTTCAAGTAATGTTTTAGAGAAGTTAAAGGAGGTATTTCTATTCACAGAGTACAGCGGAGTTCCATAGTTGAACTAATTCCCACACACATCACAAAGTGGTCGATAGGGACAGTCTTATTCTTCACTGGTATGAGCTAGGTTTTGCATTCATCTCAAATGACCATTCATCTGCCTTCTTCAATTCTGGATATGTTTGAAATTGCCTGTTTATAAGTAATCCTTATATGAATGAGTACTATCAAAAATACAAAGCCATATTGGTTACTGTAGCTTTATAGTAATTCTTGATAACTGGATAGTGCTAATCTTTCAGCTGTATTTTTATTTTTCAAAATTGTTTTGTCTATTCTAGTTCCTTTGAATTTTTTTTAATTTTTAACGTTATTTATTTTTGAGAGGGAGAGACAGAGAGAGCATGAGCAGGGAAGGGTTAGAGAGAGAGGAAGACACCGAATTGGAAGACAGGCTCCAGGCTCTGAGATAGCTGTCAGCACAGAGCCCGATGCAGGGCTCAAACCCACAAACTATGAGATCATGACCTGAGCCAAAGTTGGGTGCTTAACTGACTGAGCCACCCAGGTGCCCCAGTCTTTGAATTTTCATGTGAATTTGAGAATCATTTTATCAATATCTGCAAAACATTGCTGGGATTTTTTCTGGGATTGCATTGAATTTATAGATCAAATAAAGGAGACCGACTTCTTAATTATATTGCCTTTTAATCCAAAGACATGGTATATTACTCCATTTATTTTGGTCTTTATTAACTTAACAGTGTTTAGTAATTTTCAATATACAGATAAAAATCCAGGAAATAGTTCAGTGAATTGATCGCTAAATATTTTCTTTTTTTTTAGTTTTTTAAAGGATGGAGTATTTTAAATAAAAAATTTTAATGTTTGTTTAGTTTTGAGAGAGAGAAAGAGAGAGAGAGAGAGAGAGAGACAGTGTGAGCAAGGTAGAGACAGAGAGAGAGGAAGACATAGTATTTGAAGCAGGCTGAGAGCACAGAGCCCAACACAAGGCTTGAACCCATGAACTGTGAGATCATAACCTGAGCCAAAGTCAGATGCTTAGCCAACTGAGCCACCCAGGCATCTGACCCCTTTCTTTAGTTTTATTGCAAATATATTTTTTCATTATTACTATATAGAAAAAATGGTATTTTTGTTTTTTCCATCTTTATTGAAATATGGTTTACAAATGGAAATCATATATATTTAAGGTATGCAACATGATGTTTTCATATACATATATATTGTGAAATTATTACAATGAAGCTAATTAACATGTTCATCACTAGTTACCTCTGTGTGTATGTGTGTGTGTGGTGAGAACATTTGAGACTTACTTTCCATCAAATTTGAAGTATATTATTATTAAATATAATCAACATGATGCACATTATTCATTTTTTAACTGAAAATCTGTACCCTTTCACTAATACCTCATTTCCTCCATTACCCCACGCCTAATAACTACCATTCTGCTCTCTATTGCTATGAGTTTGACTTTTGTACATTTCACACTTAAGTGACATTACAGAATATTGGTGTTTTTGTGTCTGCCTGATTTTCACTTAGCTTATGTCCTACAAGCTCATCAATATTGACACAAAAGGCAGAATTCCTTTTCTAAAGACTAAATAATATTCTATGCTGCATATACACTACATTTTATTTATGCATTCATCTGTTGATTGACACTTAAGGTTTTTTTTCCCCCATATCCTGACTATTACGAATAATGCCACAGTGAACATGAAAGTACAAGTATCTCTTCAAGATACTGATTTTATTTCCTTTGGAAATGTACTCAGAAGTAGAATTGCTGAATCAGTTGGTAGTTATATTTTTGATATTTTGAGGAAAATAATAACGTTCTCCACATTGCATGTACAATTTAAATTCCTAGCAATAGTATATTAGGGTTCCCTTTTCTTCATATTTTTGTCAAAACTTAAAATCTTTTGACTTTTTGATAATAGCCATCCTAACAAGTGTGTAGTATAATCTCACTGTGTTTTGACTTGCAGTTCCCTGATGATTGATGATGTTGAGTGCCATCTTTTTACATACTTTTTGGAATGTATATGTCTTCTTTGGGAAAGTGACCATTAAGATTCTTTGCCCATTCTTAATATTAGATCTTTTGATCTTTATTTTTTTTTTGGTCTTGAATTGTAGAAGTTACATATTTTGAAAACTAATCCCAAATTTGGTATATGTTTGTAAATATTTTCTCCATTCTTTTGTCTGACTTCATTTAGTTACATACTTTATTGTACAGAAACTTGTTGATTTGATGTAGTCCCATTAAGTTTTTGCTTTTGTTGCCAGCATCAGTGCCAAGAAGATTTGTCTTATGTTTTCCTCTAGGATGTTTAGGGTTTCAAGTCTCACATTTCAGCTTTTAATCCATTTTGAATTGATTTTTGTTTATGATGTAAGACAGGAGTCAAAGTTCATTCCTTTGCATGTAGATATCCATTTTCCTCAACACCATTTATGGGGGAGATCATCATTCCCCCATGTGTATTCTTAGGTCTTTTGTTGAAAATTTCTTGATTGTGTGTGTGTGTGTGTGTGTGTGTGTGTGTGGTTTATTTGTGAGCTCTATATTCTATTCCATGGATCTCTGTGCCTATTTTTATGCCAGTACCATACTGTGTTGATTACTATAGCTTTGTCACATAATTTAAATCAGGAAGTATGATGCCTCTAACCTTGTTCTTCTTGCTCCAGATTGCATTAGTTATTCAAGGTATTTTGTGGTTCTATATGAATTTTAGGATGTTTTCCTATTTTTTTGTGGAAAATGCCAATGGAATTTTCATAGGGCTTATTGATTTTATCCTCCAAATTTGCTAAACTTACTAGTTGTAGGAGATTTTTGGATATTTCCAAATATAAAGTATATCATCTGGGGAGAGAAACAATTTTATGGGGTTTTTTTCAGTATTTATTCCATCTAATTATTTTTCTTGGAATTACAATCTTGAAATTAAGACTTGAAATTAAAATCTAATATTAAGTGCTACTTTGATATTTCACGTATTACCTACTTGAACTGCCATAAAAAATGAATTTGCCTACTGGGAGACTTAAAACAATAGAAACTGTCTTACAATTCTAGAGATTAGGAATCTAACCATCCTCCCTCTGTAACTTACAGAGAAGTAGCTTCTCTTGCCGCTTCTAGTTTCTGGTGTCTGTTGACAATCCTTGGCACCCTTTGGCTTATAGATGAATCACAACAATCTCTGTCTCCTTGAGTTCTATCATTTTCATATATATGAAAATATATAATATATGTATATTATATCCTATGTATATATTTATATATATATATATAAAAGAAATNGTTTAGTTAGGGTTTGCATAGTTATATTTGCCAACATTCTTTATCTATTCATTTCTTTGTCTTTAAATGTAAAGTTGGTTTCTTGTAGATGTAATCACATCTTATACTTTTATGGTCATTATAAATTATTTATATAATTATTTATATTGTTGGATTAAAATCTACCAACTTGCTAAATGTTTTCTATTTTCCATGTGTTTTGGGTAATTTTTTTCTGATTCCTCTTTGGTTAGTTGAGCAATTTTTATGATTCTATCTTATTTCTTTTATTATCTTATTTATCTTTGTTTTTACTTTTATAGTTTTGCCCTAATGTATACAATGTTTATATTTATATTCAGATAATACTATGCTATTTCATATGTAATATTAGAAACATAAAATACCCAATTCCTCTCTTCTACCCACTGGACTACATTCATTTTATTTTCTATATGCTGTGAACATACAGTGAACCATTACCATTTTTTCTTTAGATGATCAGTTACCTCTTAGAATAATTAAATATAGAATAAAATTTATGGCAGAAAGAATTATAAAGTGACCTCTAATAATTCTATGGTGTATACAGCCTGTATAATCCATACCACTTTAGTTGGAAAAGACTATGTAAATGAAGAGATATCACCTTCATGGTTGTGTTATATGGCAGAAAATATTTTGCAATTACAATCAGGTTCCCTAATTATCTGATTGAGAGTTAATCCAAAGGGAGATCATTCTGGCTGTACTTATCCTAATCTGGCTAGAGCATTACAAGTAAGTAAAGTTTCTGAGAGATCCTCCTACCAGGTTAGGAGAAGCAAACAGGTATGTTTTGAAGTACAAATGGATTGCTCATGATGTGAATTTGAGATTGACCTCTATTAGCTGAGAGCAGTCCCCAGGTGATATCCAGAGGGAAAACAGAGACTTTAGGGCAATAACTGGAGAATCTGGAAGAATATCCAGCCTGAGGTGAAATCTCGGACCTGGCCTTGTAAGACCCTGAACAGAGAACTCAGTCACATTATGCTCAGGTCTTCTGACCTGCAGATCCATGAGATCATAAATAGGTGACCTTTTAACCCACTAAATCTGTGGTATTGATAATTCATCATTAGAAAGCTAAGATTAAAATAACTTTACATTCATTTATCCCATTACCTTTTCTCTTCATTTCTTTATATAGATTCAAGCTTCTGAATGGTATTCTTTACCTTTTGCCTAGACTTTTCTTTAATATTTAACTTTTATTTTTCTTTTTTGGAAGAGAAGAGTGTGTTAAAGTTTTTTTTTATTTTAATTTTACTCATTTTAAATGAGTAATTTAAATTTTTTATTTTAATTTTACTCATTTATCTTGAGAGAGAGAGAGAGAAAGAGAGAGTGAGCCAGCGAGGGCAGGTCAGAGAGAGAGAAGGAGAGAGAATCCCAAACTGGCTTTCCACTGTCAGCACAGAGCCTACTGCAGGGTTTGAACTCACAAACCTTGAGATCATGACCTGAGCCAAAGTCAAGAGTTAGACACTTAACTGATTAAACACCAAGCAGGCATATAGGGTTATGCTGATTAAGTCTCCAGTCTTAGGTGGACACCAAGTCACTGGTTTCAAAGGTCTATTCTCAGTTCTCTCAACCCTCCCCACCTCAGACTTTAGGTCTGAGCCTGGCATGTATTCATGACTCTGTCGCAGGAGTAGAGAATTGATGTCTTTATTTATTTTCACTGCTCCCTCCCCCTACTGGCTTATGGGTGACAGTGTTTATATCTTTCCTCCCACAGATTAAGGGAAGAGGGTCCTGGTGGAGTTTTAAATCCCTTCTGCAGTGGCTGCTGCTCCCTTTCTCAAGGTCTCCACTATAAGGGAGATTTTCTCAGGACTCTTTGTCAAGACTGAATACTTGGCCAACCTCTCCACAGTTACCAACTACCCTAACTGACTCTTCTTACCAGTGCCCGGATGTGTTTGGCCAGGCAAGCCAGGGCTCTTGCCTTGCCTCTTTTGGCAGGACCCTTACTCTCCATAGATCTGGGGTCCGTCGGTCACTCTGCAACTTCAGCTCCTTGAGAGGTCAAGAAATGTTCTAAACTTGCTTTTTGTTCAACTGTTTTATTGTAAGTTGGGAGTAACAGTCTTTCTAATCCCCTGACTCATTCACTCATTCATTCATTCATTCATGTAATTAAAATGACCCATGGTATCAGACCTTAAAAGTCAATTTAAAATAAAAGGTAAAGAGTAAAGTGGCAAATATTCTCAATCTTACTTGAAATGAAATTATTCAAATTTTATTCTGGCAGGAGACCCTTGTATTAGAAAATATTCAGTCACACTTTGATACCTTGACCATTGGAAGATATTGCTCAGAGTACTGTCTGGTCACATAATCAGTAAGTTCACATTAAATGCCATTGTGAACACTGGGGTTTACACACCTGTACAGAAAGGAACTTATATTGGTTACGTGTTATCTTAATAAACATGGAGGGGCTTGGGAGTGGGGGAGTTTCCTCAACCTGCATATCTGTTCATACACGTTTTATGTGATCAAGTGGCTTCTGACATCAGAACCTTTCTCTTCCATTCAATATTCACCTCATGCAGCATTTCTTTGCAAAACACAGTCAAACCGCACAGCTGGAGTTAATAAACTGAAGGAGGATGCCCATTACCAGTTACAGACGTTTCTGTTGTTTGGGGCTTTCAGTATTTCATTATCTCTGCATCAGCAGCAGTAGTCGAACAGCTGAAAAGCCATCAAAGTAACACAGCTTGAAATGATAAATGAAAGGAACGTTAACAACTATAGCACTGAATGTTTGAGTCTCTGGATTTTTTTTTGCCAGGACATATGTGTTTATGTGTACATTTTCTTTGTTGGAAATCATATTCCACCATTCAAACAGTTTCATCTACATGTGGTGGTGGGAGTGTATCTCATCATTCTTTCTCCCCAAAAACGATGTGTGATATTCTCTATGAATAGGGTCATCTACAAGTTTAACTTTCCAAACTAATATTTTGAAACAGTAAAAAAAGAAAAAAAGGCGCTATAATAATATTGAGAGAGAAAAAGAGGGAGAAAGATCAAGCATGAGCATGTATGTGTTTTGCTTATTTTTGGACCAACTTAGTATTAAAAAGTTGTAGCAAGTTTGTCTGGTTCTATATTCCTTTGAATTCACCCCAAAATCCCTAAGCATTCTGAAATGCCCAGAGTTCGAGAGACCCCAAAAACAGACCACCAGAGACCAGAGTCAAAGCCAATCGGCAAGGGTCGTTTATTTGCAGTTTCGAACCTGGACCTCCGCGCACTCGTCCCCGGTGACGCTGAGAGGCCCCGAACAAAGTCTTTGCAGCCTTTTTATAGACAGGAGTAAACAAGTCGTGGGGAGGGACAGGGGATCTCTATGGTTACAGNATCCCACCAGATTTTATACCTGAATACATCTCATAAGTTATTGTGTATATCACCCCCGTTAATGCATTCATTCCCCACCTTAATGATTTTAATTCCATGTCTACTATATAATTACTCACGTGACAAAACTGCCCAAACCCATGCCTCTCTTTTAGCTCACTGTATTCATCTGGTAAAAATCATATTGCAGTGAAACCTACTTATCTACCTCAAAGCTGACTGTTACTGAGCATGGCTATATATGCACTATGACTAGTTTCACTAAATCCTCGACCATAAATTCCAGTGGGCCTTCCATGCTAGCCAATAATCTGCTTATGTTTTCCTGACCCATGCTTTCTCCTCTCTAGATGACTGGATCCTATGTTTTACTCTTTCCTCAAAATTCAAAACCTCTTCTCCCATCGTCTTTTTTTTTTTAATGTTTTATTTATTTCTGAGAGAGAGAGACAGAGACAGAGACAGAGACAGAGCACAAGTGGGGGAGGGGCAGAGAAAGAGGGAGACACAGAATCTGAAACAGTCTCCAGGCTCTGAGCTGTCAGCACAGAGCCCAAAGCGGAGCTGGAACCCACAAACGTGACATCATGACCTGAGCCCAAGACGGACGCTCAACTGACTGAGCCACCCAGGTGCCTCCATCATCTTTCTCAGTTTACCAGTTTACTTCCTACTTCTCTGCAAAGGGGTGTGTGTGTGTGTGTGTGTGTGTGTGTGTGTGTGTGTTTCTGTGCGCGCGCGCACAGAAAAGTGATATTATTAAAGTACAAGGACAGGACCCTTGGGCAGAAAGAGCTGCCCCTAGGTTGTGAAGAGGGATTGTTTACATACTTGGGAATTGGGGGAGGTAAAGGCAAGGGGAAGCTTCCAAAGGGATTTTCATATGGTAAAGAAGACTCACAGGATGTGGGAAGTCAAGCTATTGTCAAGCTAAGGTTGTTTTTTTTCCCTCCAGCAAATCATTAACATTAAGATAGTAGGGAGTTTCTGGAGGAATGTTATACTTCTGCCTGCCTCAAGTATTTGCCAGTGGGGTGAGAGTTATAAGAAAATTTAATTTTTTTAATGTTTGCTTAATTTTTTTTCAATTTTTTAAATTACTTAAATCCAAGTTAGTTAACATATAGTGTCATAATGGTTTTAGGAGAAGAATTTAGTGATTTATCACTTACACTCAGTGCTCAGCCAAAAGGTGTCCTCCTTAATGACCATCACCCATTTAGCCCACCCCATCCCCCACCCAACACCACTCCAGCAACTCTCAGTTTGTTCTCTGTATTTAAGAGTCTCTTATGGTTTGCTTCCTTCTCTTTATCTTATTTTTCATTCCTGTACCCTATGATCATTTGCTTTATTTCTTAAATTCCACATATGAGTGAAATCATATGATATTTATCTTTCTATTTCTCTGACTCAGTTATTTTGCTTAGCATAATACATTCTAGTTCCATCCACATTATTGCAATACAACTTTTTGAGAGAGACAGAGAGAGAGACAGAGAGAGAGAGAACCTGTGAGCAGGGCAGAGAGGGAGAGTAAGAATCCTAAACAGGTTGTCTGTGCTGACAGCACAGAACCATGAGATCATGATCTGGTCCAAATCCAGAGTTGGATATTTAATGAACTGAGTCACCCAAACCCCCAGGAAATTTAATTCTATTTCTATTTCTCACGTCATTCCCCTCTGAACAATTTTGACCCTTAAATCTCTAAGATTGCTGAAGGTGGAAGTTATTTTCTTCTATAACTCCTTCCTGGTGAATAGAGGCATAGAGATGTCCCTACCTATGGGTCAGAATTCACCGAAATCAACAGATATTGCAGACACATCTGATTGTAAGTACTTGGCTTGGCTTCTGGCCTGAAAAGGCTACTAAACATTCAATCTAGAGATTCCTTATAAAAAGTTCCAGCAAGGTTAACATCTGCATCCACTATCTACCAGTGTCTACATGAATGAATAGCATTGTAGGGGAGGAAAAAATTTTCTCCCAGCTTCTGAGGGTCCCTGGCTGGGTCTAAAAATCAAACTGACCAAGACAGACTAATGGGAAAAAGCAAATCACATTTATTTCTTAAAAATTCCATATAAAATGGAAGCTTTCACAAAGAAATGAAGGCTCAAACATATATAGATAGACATATGTCCTTCTTTGCTAGGTTTGCTGAAGAGCGAACAGCTGTGGAGGAATATGAGAAGTTTAAGAATATGAGGTAATTGTTATAAACTGGAGGAAACTCACCAAGGCCTTTTGTTAGGATCCTATTTGCTGTCCAATTGTCTTCAGAGGTTAAGATGCTTCTTTCCTCTGGGTATAGAAAGGAATCTCTCAGATGAGTTTTATTGCTTATTTCAGGGAAGAAGAAGGGGTGGGGGGGGTCAGAGTGAACTTCTTGCAACTGTTTAAAATTTTCAAAATGCCAAAAACTGTATTTTGGGGTAGCATGTTCTCAATCCTATTGTTCTCTTCCTTCCTAATATAGATGAACAGTTTCTGAATTTATGTAAAGCTCACCCCTGCTCTTATACACTGTATGTCATCCCCTCTTACTGTCAGAATTCCCTCTGCTTTTTTGTGTCATCAGTGATTCCTTCTCTTCTGAATCATTCCATTACTATACAAACTGGCTATCATTTCATATTTTAAAAAAAATCAAATTCTCTTCACCCATTACACCTCCACTTCCAATGAAAGCATTTAAAAAAGAAATACCAATCTTATCAACTATATTTCCTTTCTTACCACTTCTGTGAATTCTATTTTGACCTATCATTGTATTGAAACTACTCCTATGGAGAGCATTAAAGACCTCTACATTGTGAAGTCAAATGATCAATATGCTGCCTTCATATTACATGACTTGTATGCAGCATTTCACACAACTGATCCTTTCTTCTCTTTAGAAGCTCTTTCTTTACTTCTATTTCTGAATACTATATTCAGTTTCCTCCTAAAAGGCACATACTCCCTTGAATGTTTCTCCTCTTTTCTACAAAGTCATAATGTCAGAGTTCCCTGTGAATCATTCCATCATCCTTACATATAGTATCCATTTTCATAGTGATAAATATATGCGATAGGCTCTGTAATTAATATCTTCAGCAGCCCATATCTGTCGTCTCAACCCTCAACTCATTATGTGACAGCTTCCTAGGCATCTCTACTTAATAGAGTATCTTAAAAGACAGTGAATACTTTGCATATTTGACAGTAAACTCCCAATTTTACCCCTCACACCTTATTCCTTCCAGTTTCCATTTCAGTGAAGAGTTCCTTTGTGTTTCTAGTTACTCCAGCCAAAAACCTTTAAGTTATCCTTGACTCCTGTCTTTGTCTCATAATCTTTGACAATTTATCAGGAAATGCTTTAATCTCAAGATATATTTAATCCCAAAATATATTCAAAATATATATATTCAAAATTCAAAATCCAAACTTCTTACCACTGCCACTGTAATTAGCCTGGTTTAAATCATCCTTATATTTAACACTGTAACCATAGGGTTTTCTTGCTTCTACCTTATAAGATTTGGTAGAGATCTTTTAGCTTGAATAATTTCATTTCAGAGTGAGAATGTCTCTGACTATACTATACTCTTGAAGATCAGATCTGTTGCACTTTGGTACCCTGCAAGATTTTATTTATTTATAAATTAGGGACAGATGATGAGTATCTGTCCTGCCTCAACAGGAACTTCATGATCAGAGGGTTTTGCTTTTATCCAAAATTAACACTGATTTACAAAGTACCTATTGTGAGTCAAGAATGACCCTGGGTGATGGAGTTCCAATCACAAATGTTACACAATCTCTGATCTCAAAAAATTCTGAGTCTAGTGCATGTTACAAACTACTAACCAGATAAATGCAATGAGCAGTAGGAAGTGCTTAGAAACCCACAGCATCTTTGCTTGATTCAGTATTAGAGGCACAAGACATTTCATAATCTTTTTGATTCAGCCTTTCTTTTTTTTTCAATTTCCTAAATGAGATACAGTATGATAAATGATTTTTAGCCTTCAGCCTGAATAGCCTATAATGTTATTTTTTTCTAAAAATTGTATCAAATGAGATTCTATCATCACTATTTTGTCCTTTATAATGTTTATTTATTGTTATTTTTTTAAATGTTTATTTTTGAGAGAGAGAGAGACAGAGAGAGAGAGTGTGTGAGCAGGGGAGGGTCAGAGAAAGAGGGAGACACCGAATCAGAAGCAGGCTCCAGACTCTAAGCTGTCAGCACAGAGCCTGATGCGGGGCTCAAACTCACAAACTGTGAGATCATGACCTGAGCCCAAGTTGGACACTTAACTGACTGGGCCACCCAGGCTAATGTTTGTTTGTTTGTTTGTTTATCTTTTGAGAGAGAGAGAGAGAGAGAGCCGGGGAGCGTCAGAGACAGAGGGAGACCCAGAATCCAAAGCAGGCTCCAGGCTCTAAAATGTCAACACAGAGCCAAATGCAGGGCTCAAACCCACAAGCTGGGAGATCATGATCTGAGCTAATAGCAGTCATATACCCAACTGACTGAGCCATCTAGGTGCTGCTACTATCACTATTTTCAATGGCCATGAATAACGATGATGTACCCACTTACCTAACCACATAATTGGAAGAATTCTGCTAAAACTTGAAGAGGAAATTTCTGCCTATGAATAGGAAGGTAGAGCAAACTGTCTTTATTCAAGTAGAATTAATTTAGTATTACACGATTAAGGAGTTCTGGAACAGAAATCAAGAGTTGTGACTCATTGTTTCCCTTGGCAGAAATTATTTCAGTAGCTCTCTCTCTTTCACCCTCCTTTCAAGAGAGGCATTCAGTTCATCTACTAAAAAGAATGAAAAATAAATTATGTATCAAGTACTATGCTAGGACTCTTGGAAAGACAAAGATGATTAGACATAGTCTTAGACTAAAGATTTTAGACTTTTTCATTGGGAAATATGAATACACACAAAGCTGGGTATAATACAAAGTAGTTTTCTGAACACAAAGTACAAAGAACCCCAGCAAGGTGAGAAAGAAGTATTCTTGAGGAGGCTCTGGAAGGTTGTTTCCTAAACTTTCCAAGTCTCCTTTGCAGCTAGACTCCTTCAGACACCCAAGTGGAGATTTCATCAGAACAGAACAATGTGAAGGAATAGCATGTAGAGAATGCACATCCTTGCTATGGCAGCATGGTAAAGAGGTGAGTGGTGTGTCCTTCAGTGTCTGTCCCCAAAAAATACTGTGGTGAGTCCTCACTTAACTCTGCCACCATGTGGTTAGTATCTTCTTGATGAGTGGCTGCCAACCCTGACTCTCTGTCCCTCTGGGAGATTATTTGAGCTTGCCAACATGGTTGATTCAATTGTTCTGCTTAAATGAACTAGTGAGAATTCTGTGTCCTGTAGCTGATATGTAAATCACAAGAATAAAGCAGCAGTATAATATAGTAAACAAGAGCATGGCTTTGGATTATAATTTGTGTTTGAGCCCTTTTTTTCCATTTGTTTATTACATATATTTAATGGGTAACTTACCATTACCTCTCTAAGACTCAGTCTCCAATGTTATATGTGGAATAATAGAAAATTCGTAGGATTGATATATGTATTAAGTGAGTTAATATACATGAAGGACTTAGTACTATGGGTAATCATTATTATATTGTTTTTCATTTAGAAAATTGAAGAAAAGAAAGAAAGGCTGAATCAAAGAGATTATGAAATGTCCTGTGCCTCCAATACTAAATTAAGCAGGGATACTGTGGGTTTCTGTTGCACTTTCTACTTATAGCATAAATCACTTTCCACTGTCCATTGCATTTATCCAGTTAGTAGTTTTAACTATGGTAGCAGCTAGCAACTGCTCAAGAAAAAATAGTTACTATTATATGAGTTGTAATTCCAACTAAGTGAATGTGTTCTTGCCTCTAAAATGCAAACTCTTTACATGATATTTTAGCCTTCTCCATCCATCCTTTGGAATTTACATGTTTTTGAGAAGTTCTCCTTACTGAGAATATATTATTTATTTTATACTCCTGCAATCACAAATCATTGCCCTCAAAAATAAAAACATATAATAAGTATGTCATATTTCAGACTTTATTTTCCCTTCAGTGCTAGTATTATCATTACTACAAAGTTCCTTACTGATAAAAAGAGCACTAATTACAAATAAACTCAAATTGACAGAAAAAGGAGGAAAACACATAAGCACTATGTCTGACTCTTCTTTATTACCAATTGGACATAACAATACCCTGTCAAGGAGGTGAGACATACCTGACCCCAGGCTGAGGCACTGAGATGTGTTTCTTATTATAGATACTGATTATCACTGGAAAAGTGTAACAGAGAAAATATGCTGTGGCCATCCCACACAAGGCTCATATGTACGTTCCCTTGCTTATTAAATCTGTCACCTCCCAATCCGGTATGGTCTGTCTGCCTCTTTCCTTGATCTCTCTCTTTGCCTTCCACAGGGGAACTCCCAAGATTGCAAACCAACACTTGGCTAATCTATGACATTATCATTTTAAGAGACTAAAAGGAAGACACTCAGAACAGCTTCTCTCTACTGAACCCAAGAGCTATGTGATAAGTGAGAGACCAGGAATGTGAACAGATAGATGGCCCTTATTTTAGCAAGCCTTATAAAATGTTCTGCCTTTTCTAGATAGTATTTATCAGGATATATGTCTATGCTCTCTTCACTCCAACCATCACCCCATCCCTGTTCCATGGGGAGAATGGTATCTTTAGAGAAAATTTCTCATTTCCTGGTCTACATTTAGGTGGAAAGCAAGGTCATTGACACAGAATCCTCATATAGTTTGTGATTAAGAGATATGATGGAGGGCCAGGTGGTCAGATACACAGATGAGTAATGTACCGAAAAAGAATATTTGAATTACAAGATAATTTATATACATCTAACCTGAATTTCTTTACCATTATGTCTATAATATATATGCTCATATACACATGTGTATCAATTATCTTCTTAATTTAAATTACTTTAGTTAAATTGCAGTTTATGTACTCCATTGATATTCATATTGTTCACATTTATATTATTAAGGTTACTTAATTTTTCAAATATTATTCCATAGACAAATTGAGTTTATTTGCCATGGCTAAAACTTTCATCTGATGATATTCTTAAAGATCTCTGTTGTTTTACACCAATATGTGGAACTGTTTTATGATTAAATTTTGATATAACTCCAAGATAGAATGCATAGCAGCCTGAGTACTAATATCTAAAGGAAAGTAGTACTTTACACATATTATTTTGTCTTTACAACAATACTTTAAAGAAAACAATAGTATTGCTGTGTTAATAAATGAAAGCACAAGCCGAGGAGGGCTAAGTAATTGGTACGATGACACATACCCACTGAATAGGGAAACCAGGCTTAAATGGCAAATAAACTTGACTCAAAGCCATGTAATATCAACGTGTATAGGCAAAAACTATTAAGTCATATTAATTGCAGGTTACTAGGTCTTATTTTCCCCTTTAGACTCCACGTAGCTTGAGTTCAGAAATTATTTATTTACATATTTGCTTTCGCATAGAAATGACTTATTTTTTAAAACACTTTATAGAACACAATAACTACCTACTGGCTTGAGTAATAATATTTCTCAAAGGCTACTTGCAAATAACAGTGAATTAAAATGTGTGTGTGGATGCATGTGTGTGTGTGTGTGTTTAATTTCTTTACCCTGTAAATTATTTTGCCTTATTTAATATCCACATCGTCTATTCATTTCATGTCTATTTGTATGGTCTCTGGTAGTTTTTCTTTTAAATTTTTTCATGTTTTATGATTTGTTTTCTTACTTCAACTTTAAAGGCTTTGAAAAATATAAGCTTGGTCATAAGAAATGAGCTTATGACACAAATTACCTTAGTAGCCTCGCGTATATTTTATGTATTACGTGCAACTATACAAAAGGAAAATGTATACTGTTAGAGTGAGAAGAAGACTTAAAAATGAAGAAGGCAAATCTTACTGTTTTTATACATGCAATCATGCTAATGGTTACAACATTTTAGTTGCAAATCACAAAGAAGACCAATTTGAGTGCATTTTTTTGACCCATGTTACTAGAATGTCCCCATGCAGGGCATACTACTAAATGGTTAGGATAAGGGAAAAATCAGGCCTGTGTGTGTGTGTGTGTGTGTGTGTGTGTGTGTGTGTGTGTGTGTTTTATTGCATGGCACTCTCACCCTTAAAATCAGATACTGCAAAGTGTATCATTCTAGTGTCCACTAAAATTAAAATATTGATTTGTTGAAGGAAAAAAAATGAACTGCAATTCATTCTTAGGCCAAACTGCAGCTGAGCCCTCACAATCGGAAAACCCTGGTGAAGGCTCAGGAAACATGGGGAGTCTCTTCTAAGTTCTGGTTAGGAAATAATGCTGAGAAAGTTACAAGAGAGAAACTTACAGCAACAGAAAGATGCTCATAAGCAAAGGTAAGGTCACTGACTTTTCCAAAACAAAATTATTTTCCTCATTTCCCCTCTTACCAATTGGAAAGACTCTTTAGATTCAAATGGTATGAACATTTTCATGAATTTTATTTAAATCATCTAAAACAACTACTGCCACAACAGACTCATGTGACCAATTGTCTAGACTATAAACATGTTGAAAGTCAAGCTGATCACCTGTACATCTTCATAATCTTACCCAGCAGCTTTAAGTGTTTTGTACTCAGAGGCATCTAAATTTAGAATTTACGATTTTCTAAATTGTAAAGGGAGAAGATGGAGGAGGTGGCAATAGCCCAAAGGAAACACATTATGGAAGAAAATGGAATGAAACCCGGTGCTGACCACAGATACTGTGTCCAATAAAGGAAGAAGTGATTGTTTAAGGTCACACAAATTTAATAGTAATGCTAAATATCCCTTTCACTCTTACTCTATACTTCTTTAATTTTCTTGCTTTAATGATTCTCCCCACGTAAAATAAGGCGAAAATTGTTGTTGTGCTGTTGTTTTAATAGTTATGACCAAGGGCAGTATAAAGTAAAATAGTAAAAATATATTTCCTATCAATCACATATTCACTCACTTTTTCTAAGCTGAATCACAGCCCCATATATGCATAAATATTTCTGTGGTATTTTGCAGTCAAATACAAATATTGTATATTTTTTACAGATAACACAAATTATTTATGGACTTCAATAAAATGAAAGGAATCTCCTTTATAAAGAGGAATTTTTTTAACTGTTTGATTTTTTAATTTATATCCAAGTTAGTTAGCATATAGTGTAATGATGATTTCAGAAGTCAATTCCAGTGATTCATCCCCTATATATAACATCCAGTGCTCATCCCAACAAGTGTCTTCCTTAATGTCCCTTACACATTTAGCCCTTCCCCCCACCCACAACCCTTCCAGCAACCTTCAGCTTGTTCTCTATATTTAACAGTCTTATGTTTTGTCCTCCTCACTGTTTTTATTTTTGCTTCCCTTCCTTTATGTACATCTGTTTTGTATCTTAAAATTCCACATATGAGTAAAGTTATATGGTATTTGTCTTTCTTTGACTGACTAATTTTGCTTCACGTAATACACACTAGCTCGATCAACATTGTTGCAAATGTCAAGATTCCATTCTCTTTGATTGCCGAGAAATACACCACATATACTCCATTATATATTATATGTGTGTGTGTGTGTGTGTGTGTGTGTGTGAGTGTGTGTGTACATACTCCATTTCTATATTTTGGAACAGCTTCAAAAGAATAGGTGTTAACTCTTCTTTAAATGTTTGACAGAATTCCCCCTGGAAAGCCATCCAGCTCTGGACTCTTGTTATTTTGGGAGATTTCTGATTACTAATTCGATTTCTTTACTGGTTATGGGTCTATTCAAATTTTCTATTTCTTCTAGTTTCAGTTTTGGTAGTTTATGTGTTCCTAGGAATTTGTCCATTTTTTTTTCCAGGTTGCCCGATTTATAGGCGTATAAATGTTCATAATATTCTCTTATTATTGTTTGTATTTCTGCTGTGTTAGTTGTGATCTCTCCTCTTGCATTTTTGATGTTATTTATTGAGTCCTTTCTTTTTCTTTTTTTTTTTTTTTGATCAAACTGGCTAGGTGTTTATCACTTTTGTTAATTATTTCAAAGAACCAGCTCCTGGTTTCATTGAACTGTTCTACTGGGGTTGTTTTTGTTTATTTTTTTGTTTTTTTTTTTCTGATAGCATTGATTTCTGTTCTAATCTTTATTAATCCATGTCTTCTGTTGGTTTGTGGTTTTATTTGTTGTTGCTTTTTTCCAGTTCTTTAAGATGTAAGGTTAGGTTGTATATCTGAGACCTTTCTTCCTTCTTTAGAAAGGCCTGGATTGCTATATACCTCCCTCTTATGACCACCTTTGCTGCATCCCAGAGGTTTGGGGCTGTGGTGTTACCATTTTCATTGGCTTCCAGTAATTTTCAATTTCCTCTTTAACATTTTGGTTAGCCCATTCATTCCTTAGTATCTAGGTATTTGTTGTCTTTCCAAATTTTTCTTGTGGTTGATTTTAAGTTTCACAGTGCTGTGGTCTGAAAATATGCACAATATGATTTTGATCTTTTTGTGTTTGTGAGGGCTGATTTGTCTACTAGTATGTGATCTTTTCTGGAGAACATTCCATGTGCATTCGAGAAAAATGTGTATGCTGCTGCTTTAGGGTGAAATGTTCTGAATATATCTGGTAAGTCCATCCAGTCCAGTTAGTCATTCAATGCCATTGTTTCCTTGTTGATTTTCTGTTTAGATGATCTGCCCATTGCTGTAAGTGGGGTGTTGAAGGCCCCTACTATTATGATATTATTAATGAGTTTTTGTATGTTTGTGATTAATTGAGTTATATATTTGGGGGTTTCACATTCAGGGCATAGTTGTTTATAATTGTTAGGCCTTTTGAGAGGATAGCCCCTTAATTATGATATAACACCCTTCTTCGTATTTTGTTATAGTCTTTATCTTAAAATCTAGATTGTTTGATATGAGTATGACTGCTCCGGGTTTCTTTTGGTGACCATTAGCATGATAGATGGTTCTCCATCCCCTTACTTTCAATCTGAAGGTGACTTAAGGCCTAAAACGGGTTTCTTGTAAACAACATATAGAAGAGTCTTGTTTTCTTATCCATTTTGTCACCTTATGTCTTTTGATTTGAGCGTTTAGTCCATTGACATTTGCAGTGAGTACTGAAAGATATGAATTTATTGTTATCATGTTGCCTATAGAGCTAGAGTTTCTGGTAGTATTCTCTGATCCTTTGTAGTCTTTGTTGCTTTTGTTCTTTTTTTGTTTTGTGCCATCTTTTCTCCCCTCAGAGAGTCCCCTTTAAGATTTCTTGCAGGGCTGGTTTAGTGATCATTAACCCCTTTAGTTTTTGTTTGTCTGGAAATGTTTTATCTCTCCTTCTATTTTGAATGACAGCCTTGCTGGATAAAGAATTTTGGGCTGCCATATTTTTCCAGTTCAGGACATTGCATATATACTGCCACTCCTTTCTGGCCTGCCAAGTTTGTATGGATAGGTCTGTTGTGAAGCTGATTTGTCTTCCCTTGTAGGTTACGGACTTTTTTCCACTTGCTGTTTTCATGATTCTTCCCTTGTCGATGTATTTTGTAAATTTCATGATATCCCTTTGTTGAATCTAATGGGAGTTCTCTGTGCTTTCTCAATTTTGATGTCTGTGTCTTTCCCCAGGTTAGGAAACTTTTCTGCTATGATTTACTTACATAAACTTTTTACCCCTTTTTCTCTCTCTTCATCTTCTAGGACCCTTATGATTCAGATGTTATTCTTTTCTTTTCTTTTTTTTTAATGGTTTTTTAAAAATTTATTTCTGAGAGAGAGAGAGACAGCTGAGCAGGGTAGGGTCAAAGAGAGAGGCAGACACAGAATCCGAAGCAGGCTCCAGGCTCTGAGCTGGCAGTCAGCACAGAGCCCAAATCAGGGCTCAAACCCACGAACCGTGATGATTACCTGATCCGAAGTCGGACGCTCAACCGACTGAGCCACCCAGCCGCTCCTGGATGTTATTCTTTTCTAATGAGTCACCGAGTTCTCTAATTTTTATATCATGCTCTTTTGCCTTAGTTTCCCTTTTATTTTCTACTGTATTATTCTCCATAAGTTTATCTTCTATATCAGTGGGTCACTACTCTGCTTCATCCATTCTTGAGCTGTGGCATCCATTCAAGATTGGAGCTCAGTTTTAGCACTTTTTACTTCATCCTGACTACATTTTACTTCTTTTATCTCCACAAAAAGGGATTCTATGCTTTTTTCAACCCCAGCTAGTATTCTTATTAACGTGATTCTAAATTCTGGTTCAAACATCTTGCTGTATCTGTATTGATTAAGTCCCTGGGTGTCATTTCTTCCTGTTATTTCTTTTGAGGTCAATTCCTTCATCATTTTGGAGGCAGAAAAAGAATAAAATAAAAATTAAAAGTTAAAAACAACCCAAATAAAATAAAGGATGCCAGATTCTAGGTGTGTTTTGATCTGCTTGTTGAAAGAAGCCTTGTAGAAAAGAGAAAAAAAGGGAAACAAAAGAAAAAAAAAGTAGTAAAATGCTTGAAAATTTAAAAAAGAGAATACAATAAAATAGAAAATAAAATAATGAAAATAAAATATAATTGAAAATTTACAAAAAAATAATGTGGTTGAAAAACTAAAGAAAAATCTTTTTTAGAAAAATAGAAAATAAAAAGTTTTTTCTCCTTCTGTATCCAAAAATAAAAAAAGAAAAGAAAGGAAAAAGAAAAAAGATTGAACCACCAAACAGGATGATATACGATTCAAATTACACTCAGTTTCCTCTAGAAGTCAAATTATGAAGCACTTTATAGTCCATATGAGTAAGCAGGCAGAGAGACTTGTGCTCCTCTAGAGCATGGTTGGCACAGTTGGACTGGCTTGATGTAATTGCTCCATTCTCCACTACATGGCATTGCTTAGCTCACTGGAGTGGATGATTGTGGCACTTGTAAGCGTGTATGCACAGGCACAGGAGAGGTGAAAATAGGGTCTCATGGCTACCCAGTCTCTAGCATCAAAACTCTGTGTTCCCACCAAGCACCCCTCCTTTGTCTCCACCTTCTGTCCATTCCCCACTTCTACACTGTCCATGACCAAGTCGTCAGCCTGACAAATGGCACCTTCCTCCCAAATTTTATATCACATGGGTCTGTGTTTCCAAACCCCTCACTTCTGAGGCCTCTGTGGCCTTGACCTGCTCTGACCCTCTGGAGATAGGGTCCAGCCAAGCAATAACTGAGTGCTGGCCTGCCCCCAGGAAATTTCACACAACCACACTTGTAGATGCCCAGAGACTATGGCTGGGAGACAACCCACCCCAGAAAAGTTCATGGGATCATGTAGCAGCAACATTTAGGGATTATGGTAAACCACAACATCCGTCTGGGGCCATGCTCCACTGCCCCCTAATGACTTTGTTCCGATTTAGCAGCAAATGTAGCTATTCTCTGGGGTCTGCTGGGACCTTTGCCTGTGGGAAGGCCACACAGCTTCTGTTAAATGTCCTCTCAGCAGGGGAACTGCATCTCCCTGTATGGCCTGAGGACCTCTCAGACCTCACTGTGTGCTCCTGGGGATTCATCCTTCCCACCAGAGCTCTTCCAGGTATTGAGCTATGAAGTTTCAGGCTCTGTGCTTCCCTGTTTATAGAATCCTAATGGTATTTAAACCCTCTCCTTTCTCCTTTCTCCCTTTCTTGTTCAGCCTTTTATGGGTGTTTCCACTTTCTCTTTCTCTCCAGCTGTTTTCTGTGGAAGTGCTTTTCCTGTAATTTTCCCCCTGTCTCCATCCTCTCTCTGCAAGTGAAAACAGCTCCCTACCCTTAGCAGTTTCTCTCATCTCCAGTTTACTTCTCTGTACTGCGTACCTGCCAAGTTCAGTGGCTCAAGTTATGCAGATTGGTGTGTTAATACTCACATCAACTTTCTAGGTGTGCAAGATGGTTTGCTGTTGATCTAGAGGCATTTCAGGGATGAGAGAAGCAGAAAACTTTCATTTTTCTCTGCCATATTGGCCCCTCCTTCTAAAATACCCTTTAAAAAAAAAAAGCAGTACTATGAAAGTCAATATTGAATTCCCAAATTTTACACTTTACTGAGGATGTCATTGTAAACATTATTACAAAAAGAGTGAGTTCAAACTTCTCTCTTCTAGGGGCACTTGGGTGGCTCAGTCAGTTAGGCATCCAAATCTGGATTTCAGCTCAGGTCATGATCTCATGGCTCATAAAATCCAGCCCTATGTCAGGCTCCATGTTGACAACACAGAGCTTGATTGGAATTCTCTCTTTTCCTCTCCATCTGCCTCTCCCCTGCTAGTATATGGTCTCTCTCTCAAAATTAAAAAATAAATCAACTTTAAAAATTCTCTCTTCTAAATCTTTCGTGGTTATAATCCAAATAATAGATTTTTAATAGAATAAAATTGAAAGGTCTTGATAGTATATTTCCAAAATGGTTAATAAATGTCATTTCAATGAAACATGAAGATTAATATTTATTGAGCAACCTCCTGTACTTTATATCATTTACGCCCCTGCTTACCTTTAATCCTCACAACAAATTTAGGTACAAAAAATTATTTTCTTATTTACTGAAAATCAGAGAGAGTGAGTAGCTTGTTGTACAATGGAATCCTTTTTGTGGAAACTGGCAAGAGTGATCCCTTGAAGAGCCCAGACTGTGTGACAGGAAGCCCAAAGACCCCCGACATACTATTGGAGTACTGGTAGGGGGAGCTATTGCAGGATCCAGCCAGTGGTTTTTTGACCTATGTCTTCTGTTGGGAACACAGATGATGCTGATGTGTCTATTCTGTGTGCATACTGCATCCTGGAGGATGATACTTCCTATTCACAGAATACTGTTTCTGATCTCATGCTTCTGTGCCTTTAGTAGGTCATTATAATATTGTATCCAATTGGCACTGCTTAGATGGTGCATTATTCAATACAACCTGCAGGTCCTAATGTGTGGACCCACTTTCTTACCTCCTTTTATGTGGCAAGATTGTATACATCAATATTGGTGACTTGCAGTACATTTTCTCCAGTCATCCAAGAGAAAAATCATACATTTTTTGTATGCTTAAGGATGTTTAAGGCTCTGAAGATCAGTCAGAGGACCTCTCCAAACAAGTAGACTCCTGAGAGAAGGAAAGGAGAGGCTTTCTGTGGAGATGAAATGATGTTAGGTACCAGTCTCCTGAAAGATGATTGCTTTCATGATGCCATTTGATAAAAGATGAACAATAGTGTGGGTTCACAGTGTACTGAATATCAGTTGCTGACATCTTAGAAAGGGCTGAATGCATGAAAATAATGATGGAGTTCCCAGTTTTTGAAGGAAACCCTGTCTGAACTCATGAATGAGTTACTGTCCCAAGTTTCTTTCCAGTCCTTCTCATGGAGCTGCTTCATTGCTTCCTGGAAGAAGGTGATTAGTACAGCACACTCTCAAACTGACCACACTGCAAAACAGCAAAAGTACTCTACTGTATTACAATTTTAAAATTAAAACTGTTTTCTGTTTGGGGCATGAAAACAAAATGCTCAACTTGTTTAAAGCCCAGTTGATGGGTTCAGTGCCATAAGGAAACAAAACAAAACAAAACAGGGTATGACTTTTTTTTTTAACCTAATGGTATTTATAAACCAAAAAAATTACACAAAGAATAAAACTTACAAAATACATTCCACTTAGTATTCTACAGTCAAACTTGTATTGTCAGTACATATATTTATTATGTGTATCACATCATTGTTAACATTGTCTGTTATTTTCGATGTTGATTTGATTTTCAAAGGACCAAATTTCTTCCTTTAGAAAATATACCTATAATTTTATTGGAGAAACTAGGGATGACTTTGGAATAGAATTTTTTTATGTCCTCACTGAGCTATGAACTACCAAGTATACAAAGAACAGACAGATGCAAAGCAAACTTGAGATGGGTAGTAGTGGAAAATCCTCTCAATGGTGCTGCTAATGCACAGAATATAGACTATATTCTACAGATTCCACAATTCATACACACAAGATTTGTTAACCTTTTCCTTTAGAGTATTTAAAATGCTACTTACACAACTTTTTGAACTTTTAAATTTGCAACAAAAAAAATCACTTAGTTTATATTCCAGTTTATTTTAATGGCTTCAAGGTAGTTATCATTATAATTTTCAAAAGTAAATATAACAATGCAGTGTTGGGGCACCTGGGTGGCACAGTCAATTAAGTGTCTGACCTTGTCTCAGGTCATGATCTCATAGTTTGTGAGTCTGAGTCCCATATCGGGCTCTTTGCTGACAGTTCCAGAGCCTGGACACTGCTTTGAATTCTGTGTCTCCCTCTCTCTGCCCCTCCTCAACTCCGTCTCTGTCTCTCTGTCTCTCTCTCAAAAATAAATAAAAATTTAAAAATTTAAAAAAACATTGAAGTTTTTATGACGATTGGTAGTTTTGGTGTTTGTAACTTTAAATGATTCTTAAGTATAACTAAACAAAATAGTTATAAATATATTTATTAAAGCTTTATATATGTGTATCACTATTTATATATTTATAGCTTGAATACTCTGTCTCCCTTCTTAGAAATTATCAGGTCAAGGAAAATTGTCTGTTATTTTTAAATATATTTTTAAAAGAAAATTATCTGGCAATGATGTTATGCACAAATACAAAAATTATCATTAAAGCTATATAGTTACAGATGTGTAAAACTTCAAAATTTGAAAGCATTTTATATTAATGAGAAAAACATATATAATCCAGATGATATTGATTATGATGATAATGATGATGATAACAATGATCTTATACTTGAGAAAATATCCCCAGAGTAAATGACTTGGTAAAGTTCACAACTAATGTTTTTTATACAGTGAAACTTAGAGATAGTTTTCTAACTTCACAGTCATAACATATTCTTTGGGCAAAATAAAAGGGCTGATTATATGAATAATCCATCTTTATTGCCCATGCTATTGAACCATGTTTTTAGTGTTTTTTGTTTGTTTTGGGGAACATAGGTGTATCATAAATGTATTGAAGCTCATTAATTTTGTATTTAGAAGAGACTTAAATTGGAGAGAAGTGAGAATCTTGGTATATAAGTTTATGAGTAAAGGAATTGAATGGATTTGGCCTAGACAAGCTGAGGGTAGACATGACAGCTGTGGATTTTTGATATACTGTATAAGGGGTATTAGGCTTTTCCTCAAGAATACAGAACTTAACAAATGGTTACAAATTACTTAACAGGAGGCTGTGTCTCAAAATGGGGAACTATCTCATAATTAGAAAAATCTGACAGTAGTGCTGTCTTACCCAAAAGATATTCTGCAATTAGAGATTTTTCTAAGCTAAAGCTACATGACCTCCCAGCAAAGACTTTTTAAAAGGGACCGAGAGCGTTGCAGTAAATAGAAAATTGGTTTTGTGGGTTACTATGAGGGTTCCCCAAGCAAACTGTTAGACTCACATAATGTTAATGATGTGAGAAATCTTGGATGATACATTTGTGTTCCTTTCATTTAAAGATGAGAAACTGGAATGGAAGAAGTTAATTTATCTGCTTAATATCATGAAGCAAATTAATTAGAAAAGTAATTAGTAAATCATTGAACTGAAAGAAAGAATACAAATTCCTCAGGTTGACTTAACCAATAATCCAATGTGTATCAGGTTATTTTGATAGTCTTCAGGAAAACAAGCCTTTTTACTGCCATACCGTTCACCAATACTATGTGGTTTTTACTGAGAAACTTATGTGACTAAGAAGTAATTGTCCTAATTTATATCTTCCCCTTAGCGAAGATTTATTTTATATTTGCTATGGTTCATTTAGTCGAATCTGTAACATTCACCAAACCTAACAGTAAAGAAGAGAGCTGCCAGTATGACTTAGAATCTAATAAACACAAGAAACATCACCGTAACCATGCAGGGGTCACCTCATCAGTTCTTGAAGATTCTCTGGTAGAAAAGACCCATGGGATGAAGCCATGAAGAGAACATAAGTATATGAATTCATCCATCCTATCATTAATTAATTCACTTATCAAATATTTATTGAGACCTTACTATCTACTACACCAGGCAATTTTTTTCTTCATATTTTTTCACGTATATATTAATTTAGGAGAGAATAGGTCATTTCTGGATATCTAATCAACATTTATTTTAAAGGCAAGATAAGAAGAAACCCATATACTCCATTCTAAGACTCATGCTACTGAATTTCAGAGGAAAAGCTTAATAAAACAGTAAATTTTTGATAGACCTAATCCATAGTCTAAATATTTGCACACCGGTCAGGTTAGCAGCCACCACCAATATTTCAGGATATCCTGGGGTTGGGGATTTAATAAAACTATTTCTGAGTTTTGAGGATTCAATAAACCTATTTAAATATATTTGCATAAAGGGGTGAAATGTATATGATACTAAATGAATGCAAAATAATAAATCAACATTTACTAAGCATGTGTCCTGATCATAGGAAAATATTAAATACAATATCCTATTTAATTCTCAACACAACAGCTCGAAAGAGTATTGGTAGACCTATTATACAGATAAAAACCCTGATCCTCAGGAAAATTACATACTTGGTATATGATGGAATTGCATTATATCTTCTAACTACAAGTTCATTTTTTCCCTACTGAATAAAGCAATTACTGGAAAAAAAAATTAGGCTTTAATGGTAAGCTGAAAAAACTGGAATATGTTATATTGCAAGCCTCATTAAAACCTCACAAAAAATTAAGAAGAGTTTTGTTTATTATACATGGATGAAAATTGAAGTTTAAGGAGGAACTAGTCATTCAAGTCCACATAGTTAAAAACAGCCAATCTTGACTTCAAATCTAGGTCATCTTGTCTCCTAAGCCAATGATTACAACTGTCATTCTGAACATCATATTTTTCTACTTTTGGCAAAGACTGAAGGTTCCCTTGACCTACATCTGTTCAAAACCTACTTCTGCAACTATAAAACTCCACATTCCTACCAATCATTGACCTTCTGGAATAATACTATATGTCCCAAACTCACTAGGTGTTACCTTGTGAATTTGCTTTTTTCAGAAAGATATAAGTAGAATGTATGTGGCCCTTTCTGGACAAACTCAAAATAGAGTTTGCATTAATACTTTGTCTATTTATCCTTTGTATCTTCTTCCATGTCAGTACCTAGAATGCAGACGTGATGGTTGACATTCTACCAGCCATCTTAAACCACTCTTTAATGATACTGGAGTAGAAAGAAGAAAATGGCCTGAGACCTGGAAAAACATACAGCACTATCAAAGCAACTCTGGACTGCCTACTCCTAGGACCTTTTAAACAAGAGAACAAAAATGTGTGTTCACTGTTAATTTTATTTTCTTTTGGCCATGTGCAACCAAAGTTAATTTAAATCAACAATATTATTACAAACTGGTAAACACATGAGACACCCTGAATTTACAGTCATTTCAGTTCAACAAACACTTATTGAAGGACCTTTGGATAAGCTACTGTGGTTAACACTATAGGAAATAGAGAAAAGCATTAGCTCATTACAGAAAGGAATAATTCTTAGAAGGTGAAACTGAGTTAATAACTAATTAAAGTGCTGCAGTATGAAAGACCTCACCAGTGAAACCAGTGGAAATCACAAAAAGCAGTTATTTTAAATTGCTTGTTTTTCTTTTAATTTTTAAATGTTTGTTTGTTTGTTTATATATTTATTTACTTTTTAGAGAGAGAGACCAAGCATGAGCAAGGGGCAGAGAGAGAGACACAGGATCTTAATTAGGCTCCAGGCTCTGAACTGTCAGCACAGAGCCCAACGTGGGCTCAAACTCAAGAACCATGAGATCATGACCTGAGTTGAAGTTGGATGCTTAACCAACTGAACCACCCAGGCACCGCTTAAATGTCTTGTTTTAAAGAAAGTGTGTGAGCACTGACAAATAATACTTAAAACATGGTTGATGAATTATAAAGTTGCTCTGAGGAGAGCCTTAAACTTTGGCTAGCTCTGCTAATTAGGTAGAGGATGGCAAATAGGGGTTAATTCCTACAGACTGCACATGAAACAGAAAATCAGAAGAATCTATGTTATTAACCTGGAATCAGTTCACACTGACCTCCCCTTAGATTTCAGAGTTAATAATGGCCAAAACATTTCTTAATTTCATTTATTTACCTCTAGGAACTGTGAACATTGAACATTAATGGGTGCTTCTATGGAAACACAATAAAGTCAAAATGATGTCATTATTTAAAGTTTCAATATTTCTGCCATGTTGACTACTCAATATTGAGATGTATATGCCTTATTATTTATACTTATATGATTTATATAATACATGTATATATACAGCAAATATGTAGATATAGGTCAATATTTCTGCCAAATATATAAAAATATATATAAATAAAATATATATGTGAATATATACATACATATATGCATATATATATATATATAATGCATACTATAAGTGGAAAATAATGAGTGAGAAGTTTGATAACTTTCTTCTTTTTTATATCTCACAACTTTGTTGAGGTAGAGGACTGAGGATACATTTATACTTTCATGTCCTTTCATTCAACTTATGCTTATGATGCTTGACAAGCTGCCTTGTGCAAAAATTGTTATCTTCTGTGTTCCTTAACTTTTCAGCATGCATTTATGTTGAAATCAGTGGGACTGGGTACTCCAAAATAACATTTAGATGAAAGTGATGAAAGCCAGTGTCATAAGGAATCTAAAAATATCTCACAAGACCCTTGAGTTCTCTCTTCCCTTGATGTGGTGACCATAGAAGTCTCATGGCTCTAAGACAAAGGCCCAAATGTTTTGCAACAGACTATGATATGAGCAAGAAGTAAATCTTTGGTATGTTAATCCATGAAGATTTCAGGTTTCCTTTATTCTAGTACCAAATAATAGTTTGTCCCTGAGTACTGGAATCCTTTAATTGGGTGCTACTTTAGAAAATTAAGACATACGAGATGCCCCCCAGATAATTGGAACAGGTCTCAATCTTGTGTGTCTCCCATACTTCCTTTTCCAAATGAGAGGATTTATTGTACTGCTCCAACAGTATATATTAGTTTTATGTATCGGGGTGAGAAGAGAAATATATCATTTTCCTCTTTTGGTTCATAAATTACTGGATTAAAAGAGGGAAATATTCACAAGTTGATTATACTAATAGAAAGAACTGTAAATCATAGACACTCCTGACACTAGATTTGATACCGTGACTATATTGAAAGCAAAAATGAATGGTACATATATACCAAAGGAAGGTCTGTCACAGAAACTCTAATTTAAATATTTGTGTGGTTGGATAGACCATTGGTTCTTTAAATCATTACTGATTTAGTTGAATTAATATCTACCATATTCCCTATTGTTTATTGCCCTTGTTCTTTGTGCCTTTCTTTTCTTTCTTTTTTGGGGGGTGGGGAGTCTTTCATGGTTTTCTGGCCTATTGTGGTTTTAAGTGAGTATTTGCTCTTCTTTCTAAGCATATGATTTATACTTTTTTAAAAAGCTTTCTAATGGTTGCCCTAAAATTTAAAATATACATTTACAGCTACTCCAAGTCCACTTTCAAATAATCCTATACCACTTCACAGGCAGTGTGAGCACCTTATAATAACAAAATTATCCCAATTCCCCACTCCTGTTCCTCAGATCATTGTTGTCATTTCATTAAAAATAAGTGTACATAAGCATGCATATACATGATATACTATTAACCAGGAATATTTGAATAAATTGTGATTATTATTTTGAACAAAATATTATCTGTTATATAACTTAAGGACAAGAAAAATTCACTTGTGATGAGTATAGCATAACATACAGAGGTGTCAAATCACTATATTGAACACCTGAAATTAATATGTGTATCAACTGTACTTCAATTGGAAAAGCAGAAGTTTTTAGTTTACTTTCACTTATTCCTCCTATGTTCTTCTACATTACCTTATATAGATGTGAGTTTTTTACCTACATTACTTTCCTTCTCTTTAAAGAACTTCTTTTATTGTTCTTTGGAAGGCAGGTTTACTAGTAATTTCTCTCAATTTTTGTTTGAGAAAGTCTGTTCCTCTAGCACCTTTGAAGTATAATTTTGCATGGTACTTAAATCTTGGTTGGTATTTTTTTTCCTTCAACCCTTGAAATCTCCCAATGTACCCTTTTTCCTGTTTGCTACACTTTTCCTTTTGATACCTTTTTTCCTAGTTTCTCAGGACATAGTTTTCATTTTTGTTCCTCTATCAGTAAGGTGTCTGTTTTTTCTTTTGGCTTCTTTCAGGACTTTTATCTTTGATTCTGTTGTTGTTGTTGTTGTTGCTGTTTGTTTATTTGTTTGTTTCAAAATATACCTTCTCATCAGCTTTTTACATGTTACGCCAGAGTGATATCTTCCAAACTCCCATGAGCAACCAGAATCCTTGATTCAAATTTTAAAACATTAAACTCAGCCTAAATCTGGCTTTACCTTCTTGACTCGTCTCCACAATATAATGTGGAATGAGTCACCTTTGATGTCAGATCTTTGGAAAGCTTCAACTCCTGCTTCGGTCTTTTGGAAGTTTCATCTTTGGAGCCATGGTCAGCTATGTAAGAACTCCCAACTCTCCTGAGGCCATCATGCTCGGAGGAATCTCACGATAGTTCCCTCATGGAGATAACCATGTGAAGAAAGAGAAAGACACTTGTCTCATCCCTGGATTTCCATCCACTTGGCATATAAGCTAGCTCAGCTGAGTCATCATACATCATATGCTATGGCCTGACCAAATTCCTGTTTCATGGATTCATACAATAGAAAATGGTTAAAGTTGTAAGACACTTAAGTTCAGATAGTATTTTATTTTTTTAATTAAAAAAATTTTTAATATTTATTTTTGAGAGAGAGACACAGTGTATGAGCAGGGGAGGGGCAGAGAGAGAGAGAGAGAGATAGGGACAGAATCACAAGCAGGCTTCAGGCTCTGAGCTGTCAGCATAGTGTCCAATGTGGGACTTGAACCCAGGAACCATTAGATCATGACCTGAGCCAAAGTCGGCTGCCTAACCAGCTGAGCCACCCAGGCACCCCTGGGATAGTCTTATAAATAGCAATGTAAATGTGAAAAAGATGCATTAAAAGATAATACAAGTTTAGTATGTGTGTGCTTGTGTACATTAAACATACTCTAATGAGGTAGAAAGCAAACTAGAGCATAGAAAGAAAATAAGAAAAGATCACAGACGTATAAATGCATACTAGAAGAATGCCAAGAAAGAACGAAATATTCCCAGACTGTAATCACCATGGGAATAAAGGCTGACTTCATCTGATTCATTGCTGTATGTATTATGTCTGCTACATGATAGATGCCTATGAATTTTGGTCAAATTAATAGATAGAATAAATGAGTTAACACTGTTGAATTTTGGAAGACTCTTGAAAGAATGTGTGAATTTGTTCACATGTAGGGCAATGGAAGCAGGGAACGGTTGAAAATTCTAGACTGATGAAATAGCATAATACTCATAAAACAGAGGGAAGAATGCCTGGAGAGAATAAAGGACAGTAAAAGGCAGTTTGATACATGTCAGGGCAGATACAGGAACAGGAAGTGAGAAGAGAGAGTCAGCTGTTGTAAAAGCAGACCCCAAAGAGTCTATACTTCATTTGGCAGGCACTGAAAAAGCATACAGTTTTCTTTTCTGTTCTCTTCTTTTCTCTTCTTTTTCTTCTTTTCTCTTCTTTTCTCTCCTTTCCTTTCCTTTCCTTTCCTTTCCTTTCCTTTCCTTTCCTCTTCTTTCTCTTATTTTCTCTTCTTTTCTTTTTGATAAAATATAGTATTATAAGAAGTTCTTATTAGGAAGATAAATATAGCAGAGGAATCTGGGACAGACCAGGAAATCATCTGCAAACATTACAAGTCAAGAACTAAGTTTTAGGCAGCACCATAAGAAAGTTCACTCATAAACAAGAAGAATATTTAGCAACTGGTACCAATTGTTGAAGGCGTATTCACAATTCTCTGCATTCAATAATGCAAAAATAGATGAGATTTGATAATATCCTTCTGTCCTTTGCAAATATATAACTCTAGAGTGCTTTGATATCTTAAGGACATACTTAACCTGGCTGCATTTTGACTCCTGCAAATACTTAAAATGTAACTGAAGCATGTGGGCATTTGCTCAGTATACTACGTGTAAGTAAAACTGGCAACACAGTATCCGAGTATCACTTTCTCCATCCAGGGAAATGTAGGCATTTCTGAAGCAACAACAATAAATTGAGAGCTTTTTTTTATGAGTGTGAGTATGCTTAGGTTTCAACAGGAGGAAGATGATTATCTCTGCTGCCATTTCTGCTGTTCCCTATTCTATATTAAGCCACATGTGTAATGACGAGTGGAACAATAATTAAATCACTGGAGTGTCACTTTTCTTTCTCTGCAGCACTGTTTCTGTGGGCAGACTAACAAGAAAAGTCTGTTCTGAGGCTTCAGGCAGCTTAAGTTTTGTTTTTCCCTTCCAAGATCATTTGCGACATCCAGGACTATCACTTAAGCCACTTCCTTTTTTTCTTAATACATAAAATATATTATCAAGTAGTTATTATGGATAAAAAAGTAGTTAGCATGTATATTAGATATTATGTATATGTACACCTAAACTGGAATAATTCTCTAATTTTTGGACTGGCCTCAGAGACAGGTAACCTAGTTTTCATTAACAAAGATACTGTCAGTGGGGTTGGATGACAGAAAAAGAAGTTGACGATATTAAATTCAACATGGAAATCTTATTTCATTTTAAGTATATCCATGTGAGTGTGTATTTCTATAAAGCTAGATCCCCAGAGGTATACACAAAATCTCTAGTGACAGTTTCAGGATATCCTTTAAAACTAAATAAATATAAATATATATGGGAAACACATTCCAGTAATCATTCATATTGAAATGAATATTACAATTACGAGACTAAGTCATTTACATATGGTAGAATCCTTCAGAAAAAATATGTAGAATAGATCACACTCAATTTTAAAACTATAACCGAGAGAGAACCATAATTTGAGGGAAAAACAAAAGCCAAAACTGCCAGGGAAGAACATATAAATGATGGATTATTAGTTGAAAGCAATTAGAAAGGACCACATTTTGTTTCTTTTTCTAAATCAATTACTTGGTTACTGTTTTCTTTGTAGTCCTGCTTTGGAATGTCTACTGTAGAGAGCCTGTCTTGACAGTCTACAGCACACAAATGACTTGGAGTACATAAACTCCTATGTGCATAGTCTATTTTTGTAACCAGAGCTATTTTCTATGCAGATACATGACATCCATATGACCACAGTCTCAAAAACCTGCACATGTCTAATACATGAAAAGATAAGAAACTGCATTCTCCTTTCACTTTAAAAAAAGAAAAATACAATTCCAGGAGCTTGGCATCTTAATTCACTTATCTCCTTTTCCAGTCGTCTTCTGCCTCTCTGTTTTGTCATGTTTTTCTATTTTAGTAGAAGAAAAGAATATTGCACAGCTGTCCTAGAGGCACTTTTCATTGTTGTTGTTTTGAAAAATCTTTTCCCCTGCAATAACGGCAGCCCTTATTAATCTTTTCTTCCTCTTGGTCTCAATGGCTCTTTTTCTACTCCCTCCCCACCCTTCGTTCCCAACCAGAAACCTGTAGGTGGTAAAAATTATTTCTTTCTTCCAGGTGTCTGTGCTCCATTGGGAATTAGCAAAAGTTCTGGGTTTTATTCTGATCTCCCCTGTGCAAAGGGGGAAAAATATATCAGTAGAACTGAGTCTGCTCTGAAGAGCCAATATATGTGGAAGCATCTTTCAAATTCTAGGTCACCAGTGAACAGCAAGGAAAACCTTCTTTATAAAGAAGTCTCATGTTCTGCCTAATTATTCTGAGTTTCAAGAAGGGGCTGCTTGCTGTCAAACCACTTGGTTGAAGTAGTTAAATTTAATGAGTTTTGTTCCTGCAGTCGTGTCTGGGTGTCTAAGTTTTTGTAAGCCTATACCAATTGTCCGGGAAGTTGTCTTTCTTGACTAATGCCTAGTTAGTAAAAGCTGGGCCCAGAGGCAATTTCGACCCACTTGTGAAGCTTTCTCTACCTGGATTCTAAAGTCACCAATTCCCATGGTCAGGTGAATGGAATCATGGTGGACTTATTTTTCTCTGCTAAGTTTGGAGACCATGACCTATGTTTTATTGATCCCTGTAACAAAAGAAAACGTAGCGCATGGTATTTGTGAAGAGTGACTGCAGAAGACAGGGAGAGAAACATAGAATTCATATGGGCAGAAATTGATGTGAGCCCTTTTTTGGCATTTATTATCTGTCAACATCTGTTGAATCATTAATGGTTTTTCAAATTTAGTTTCCTTATCTATATGAGGAGAAAACTAACAATTCTTATATCCTGAGATTTTTGTGCAGATATAATCATGTACAAGATTTATTATAATACTGGCACATAATAAACATTCCATATGCATTAGTTGCTATTATTATTATTATCAGTCTCATAATCATCATTATATGGATAGAATCCCTTCGGATATTAAACACGTAAAACTGTCTTATCATAGGTTGATATTTATTGATAATACTGAGACAGTGCAAAGATAAATGACTAGAACAAGATCACATAATTAGTTTAAAAAATTAGACCGAAATCAGACTCCTGTTTTCTGCTCTCATGATCTGTGTGAAGAATTTAAATAAAACAATGATATCTCAAGCAGTGTTAATTTTAAGCCAATCAATCACTAAGTTCCCATTATTAGTTGATTTATTGACCCATTCACCCTGACAAAATGACTCCGTTACTAATCACTGTTACAATATTTAAATACATTAATTATTAGAAAGTTTAAAAATGGCCCAAAGTCACAGAGCAATGTAATCAAGTCGCCAATTTGGTCAAGTTGGAATATGAATTTTGTATTTTATGCTCCACACACAAAAATCAGGATTAAAAAATGGAGATTAACTTTCAAGTGTATAATTTGAAGATAACTAGTTAAACTCAGCCAAACAACTGAATTAATAACCAACTAACTTTTAAATCCATTGGTTAAATGAACTCAATGATTGTCTTCTCTTGATTTGTTGTGTATGTGCATAGGGTTGTGTGTGAAATAATCATGCCTCTATCTGACAGAGTTGCATCTAAATGAAATACTTATAATGTCTTTTTAAGAATAACAGAAATAATTTTACCTGACATATCTAGGGAATGGCACTTCTGGTAGATGACCAATTATATGTAATCATAGTGCATTTTCTTTATGACTTTGGCCTTACCATTTCTCTTACAAGCATAGGAAACAAATATTTGGGGATGCCAAATTCTATTATACTCTAAATTTCTCTTTTCCAACAGCCAAATAGTTGGATTAATAGATACCAAAAAGATGATTTCAGGTTTTCTATTTTGTGGTTGGATGTGAATTGAAAATAAGAGTATCTCTCATGTACATTAAAACTTGTTTCCCATTGTCAATATAAAAATAATAAATGTGGCATCTCCATCTGTTTAACTCTACAGCTTATATGCTTTTCGCTATGCCACACTGTCTCTCATCTTCTTGGAGAGATTTGGGAAGTAGATTGTGGGAGCGCTGGGTAAGTGGAAATATGGCCCTGAGACATCGAGTTCCTACCTGCATATAATTTACAATCCGTATGGTAATCAGATAATTGAAACAAAGACAAGGTTCCCAGAGTAAGCCACTTGCATTCCCATTACTCAAATTAAGCTAACCAAACATTCCTTTCTGTACCTTTAAACATATTTTCTGACTGTCCCTAGACAGGTTATAATTTGTAGTACAATTCAAAAATGTCACAGAAAAATTTTTTTAAAAGCCCCAATTTACACTCCTAAGTGTCTAAAATGGGGACAGAAAACCTTTCAGCTGTTCAACACTAATCTCTTTGATCTCTCCCAGCCTTCCAATTCCTGCCCACCTCAGTCCTCCCCCCCCAAAAATGAAGGCTATATGCAGTCTGGAAATGCATTTGAGAACATTAATTCATTATTTATTTACATAAGGATATTGAACAAGCATGAAAGTTTTTATTTCCAAAGAACTATACTTGCCTTTTTCATTGTTTCAGTGGGGATTTTATTTAAATACTTTCAAGTAATTTCTTTAAAAGATAACCATAACCATAACTCCTATTAATCTATTTTTTTAAGTTTTTATTTATTTTGTGAGAGGGAGACAGAGACAGAGAGTGGGGAGGGGCAAAAGGAGGAAGATAGAATCCAGGCTGGCTCCACACTGTCAGTGCAGAGCCCAACATGGCGCTCAAACTCAGGAACCATTACATCATGACTTGAGCCGAAATCAAGAGTCAGATACCTAACCAACTGAGCCACCAGGGCTCCCCACCTCCTATTAATCTATTAATCACAGATTTTTAGCATGGTGGTGACACCATGGATGCTGGTGTTTTCAGATATGAAGTATGTTTTCAGATTCTTGCTTCGTCACTCATTGGCTGAATGAACTCACTGTCACTGTGCTTGGTTTCCTCATCAGTACGGTACTGAACAATGTCTCCTTCATGAGCTTGTTAATTTTAAACACACATTCAAATTATTATTTTTAAATGATTGTTTTTAAATTTATTATTTTTGAGAGAGAGAGAGAGAGAGAAAGCACATGAGTGGGGCAGGGGAGAGAAGACCTGAAGCAGACCTGTGCTGATAGCAGACAGCCGAATGCGGGGCTGGAACTCATGAAGATGAGATCGTGACCTGGGCCGAAGCTGGACACTTAATGGACTAAGCCACTAGGCACCCCTCAAATTATTTTTTATTGTCTGCCAGGAAAATAATGGTCAAATGGTCAGTTTTCATCCATACAACTAGCACAGTAATTTAACACAAGGATTAACTTCATATATATCCAGTCCCATAGTAGGCTATCATTAATATTAGTCATTTCTTATATACTGTCAACTTAGGTACCAGACATTCTGCTTGGATCCTCTTTTGTTATCTCTGCAATCTTCAAATTGGACCTACGAGAGTTTTTAATGCCTGTTTTACAGATTGAAAAATTGAAGTTCAGATAAATTACTTCCCTAAAGTTATGCAAAAAGAAATATCAAATCAGGCTTCAAACCCAGGTATGTTTAACATCATATAAGTATATAATGAAATTCATCTGACCTAAAAAGAAAGTACTAGTCATTAGGGAAAACTGAGTAAGCTCCATATTTAGTCAAAGCAAATGTATTTGCTTCCCTTGAATACATGCAATCTACTTCAATTTCCTTTTCCTTAGGTGCTGAATACTTAAGTGGGGCTATTTCACTTGTGATGGTTACCTCATTATTTTACCTAAAAATGTATAATAATATAATAATAAATACTAGCTGGTGATTTTATTGATGCTAACAAATACTTCATTATAATACACCATGAATACTCATGTATATAATACATATAAATAGTCTGTATATTATTCATGAAGTCTCCAGTTTGTTATGCTGATAAACACAATTGAAATTAATTAAGATAAATGTGTAAATGTTAAAAATCTTAAATATCTATGTAAAATTTAAGTACAACCATCTAATAAAATGACATGATAAACATCACAACTGAAATGAATCCATTAAATATGAGTTACAAAAT
Source organism: Crocuta crocuta (assembly GCF_008692635.1). Classification (NCBI taxonomy): domain Eukaryota; kingdom Metazoa; phylum Chordata; class Mammalia; order Carnivora; family Hyaenidae; genus Crocuta; species Crocuta crocuta. The sequence goes on from NW_027532163.1 coordinate 2,130,786, forward strand.
GTTAGCTCTTTCAGTGCCAATGTGCTAGAAGGCTGTAACTAGCCAATCAGCCAGATAACAATGAACTTGCAAAAATATCAATTAAATCACATTACACTTATTTCAATTGTATAAACTAACACAAAACACTGCTAACTTCATGATTGGCAGTACTTACACAAAGTTAGTTATGAATTTGGTCATATTTAAATTAAAAATAATGCATTTGGGGGCACCTGGTTGACTCAGCCAGTTAAGCATCTGACTCTTGATTTCACCTTAGGTCATGATCCCAGGGACGTGAAATCAAGACCTACATCAGGCTCTGCACTGAGCAGGGAGCATGTTTAAGATTCTCTTTCTCCCTTTGCCCCTTTCCCCTGCTTGTGCTCTCTCTCTCTAAAATAAAAATAAAAATAACAAAAATAATAATGCATTTAGATAGGCACTTCCTCATCTTCCCACCATATGAGTTACTTGTTTTTTCTACATCTGGTCCCATATTTAATTTGACTTTGGGTTATTATGTGAGAAATGCACCATTTCTTCTCAAAGCCAACCCAACTCTGGGTCTCATTCAAGTTAATTATCTGTAAGAACGAACTTTTCCAATCTTTAAATATTCTCTCTCCATTGGACCTTCTTATCACAATACACACTTTATTATTTCCAATCTCAAAAAACAAAACCAAAAATCCCCCCAAAAAACAAAAAACAAAATGGACTTTATGGTTGCCAGATTTAGCAAATAAAAATGGAGCAATAAGTATGGGACCTAATCAAATAATCAAATACTTTTTAAAGAATAAATGTGTGCCATACTATTCTAAAAAACTATTGCTTGAAATTCAAATTAACTGGACATCTTGCACTGTATCTGGTAACCAAACTAACTCAGGTCTCCAGTAAAACTTCTTGAGAAAAACAGATCTTTTATTTTTATCTTCATTCTTTCATCTCACATTTTTCTCTGCAAACTGCTCTAAACAGACCTCATTCTCAAACATTCCAAGAAAACAACTTTCCTCAAAACCACCAATAATATGAATGTGGTCAAATCCAGTTGTCACTGTTCTGTTTAAATTTTGTCAACATCTTTGCAGCATTTAATACATGATGCCACATTCTACATGACACATTTTCTTATCTAATCTTTGTGACAACATACTTTAGTTTTTCATTGTTTTACTCATTTGATTGACTGTGATTTTCCAATTTTTATGTGGCTACATTTCTACTGTTTGGCCTCTGTTTTTGAAGAATATTCACATAGGATCTTATTCTTGGGCCTCTTATATTTTTAGTGAATAAAGTATCTTTAAGTGACTATATTCAAACTAGAACTTAATGACATCTAGATGTCAATAACTTCAGAAGCAGATTGTATTTTACTGAATTCATTTCTCACAGTTCTCCCTATTAGCACAATGGTTAAGAACACAGATTCAAATTAAATGCAATTGGTAATTCAAGTGTTTTGGTATTTTTACAAGCTGAAAATTAAAAACAAAAAGAGTGATGCTGACCATTTTATAGGTAAGTTCAATGTGGAAATTTTTTTCACAAGGTGTAGATGTCATGATCTGGAAACATACTTCCTTGTTTGTATTGTTAATCACCTTTTAAGCTATAAGTAAATACCAAAATCTAAAGTGGCATTATTCTTGAATTTGTGGCATTTATAAGTTAATTGAATATATACACTTTCATTAAATCAGATAAATAACTATAAACAATAACACCGTCAGAATGAATGAACATAGAAAAGTAGAATTATCAGTCAACTTGAAAACCTATCTAAGTGCTAAGGGCTAAGAGGGCCGCCTGATATGGGAGTGAGGACACAATTGGGCCGAATCCTAGCAGAGACTTAAAAAGCTGCCTGGAGGCGGGGTCACTCATTTTATAAATGTAAGAGTCCCAATATAGTACTTAGGTAGTGCTTCAACATCCAAAATATACATAAAACTTAAAACAAACTTTGAACTTCATAGGACAAAACAAGAAAGACTAAATTTACAATAGATCTAAGGCAGAACGTGTTGAATGTTTGCTATGCGTTGGGCAACATGCCATGTGGGTTTTTTAAGTTTTTATTTTAATTCCACTTAGTTAACCTAATATTATATTAGTTTCAGGTGCACAATATAGGAATTCAACAGTCCATGCCAATGTATCATGTGTTTTACTTGGATGAATTACCTTGCTAAACACGAACAATATTTGAGGTAGTAGCTATTATTATGCCATTTTTACAAATGAGTAAAATTGAATTCAGAAGAGCTAAGCCATTTGCTAAAGCATATTCAGACACTAGATGGTATTTTCAGGATTTAAAACAAGGTAGCCTTATTCCTGGGACTCTGCTCATACCCACAAGCTCCAAAGCTCTTGTTTTCCAATAGTTAAAAATAGATATACTATAGCAAACTGAAAACAGGCAAAAAATTCTCAGATCAATTCTAGTATGGCTTTAGGCAATGTTCCCAAACTGTGTGCCCTTGAGATGTTAATAAGCACTTGGGTAGAAAGGTCCTTGGTCAAATACATCTGTAAAGTAGCCTATCACTTTCCCCCTCTTAGGTACTCAAATTGCATGTTTGAAGTTTGGAGAGTCCTTCTGAAAAATTGTTAAATAACTCAAAGTGATTACATTTCTTAAGCCAGTACAATTAATCAGGGGGATTTATTTTTCTTTTAAGTTGTGGATGTGGAAGTAGAAACGGACTTAAAATAGTAGAAATGGCATTCCAAAATAAATCAGTGGAACAGAAGAGTATACTTTTAGAGACAAATAATAGTACTAACAAAAAATAATAATTAGAAAATAAGATTATTTATACCTGGTAAGCTCTGATTTGAGAGGGCATTATGGGCTCCAAGAACTTGCTTTTCAATGTGCATCTGGATGAATAGCAGCATCTTCACTGACAAGCCTGCAAGAAATAGAGACTATCAGGCTTCACCCCAGACCCACAGAGTCTGAATCTACTTTTTAATATGACACCCAGGTGACTCATGTGCTCATTATTATTTTGGAAGTCCTATCTAAAGTAAATCTTTCTGAGATTTGAAATGAATAGAATCACTGGAAGGCTGATTGAACATGCGTGTTCCTGGGTCCCACCCTCAGAGGATTTTAATTCATTATGTCTAGGGCAAGACAAAGGCGTTACCATGTTCAACAAGTGGCCCAGGTGATTCCAAAGTAGCTACCCATTGACACTGTTCCAGGCTTAAGGCTTCATTAGCTTTGGGCGTGTGAAGAGAGACAGGTTCAGATGTACTGAATTCTTAGGTATGAAGTCCCTTTGATGCCATTATACTCAGGAAGGAGTTCCTTAGCTCCATTGTTCCAAGTTGCTCATCAGCTCTTTCATCCACTGTCATGGTGTTTAATGACTATCTCCATGCCAGTGACTTCCAATTCTCTGTCTGGATAGCTCCTCCAAGCTTTCGGTTCTGCATATAACCACCTCTGAAACAACTCTCATTAGTGTGCTATAGACCCCCTCCCCCAAGCTCATTATCTTCACTGTACTGTCTTTTTTGAGGGCAGCGCTCTCAATAATGCAAATATGAAACTGGAGTTATCAGAGACTTTTCCTCTCCCAAGCCGTAAACCCTCCCCAGCACAATCCCATAATCCTGCGGATTTGACTTCCTAACCATGCCTCAAGTTAATTTTCTTCTTTTCATTTCTGTTATCATTGCTTTAACTTGGGCCCCAATCATTTTTCTACTGGCCAACTTCAAAATCCTTCTAGCTGATGCCCCTAATCCCATTCTCATCATCTTTGAAATCATCTTACCTAAAATAGCCAGCTCTATCTAATCAACCATCCTTTTTCTTGCAGAAAATCCCTTTAAACTCGTCATTATCCTTGGTCCACAGCTGAAGTTTCTGATAGGGCACACCCAGCCTTTATAAAGTTGTGTTAGGGATGCTTTTTTCCCTGCAAGCCTTCCCACTTCATCTCCAGCAGCACCAAACATCTGCATTTTTTTTTGTTTTGTTTTGCTTGTATTGTCATTTGTCATTTGTCAGTTCCTCTGCTCATACACTTTTCAAACATAAAACTCTACCCGTACATATTTATCTTCTTTTTTTCCTTAATAGAAACAAGTTTAAATATCAGTCTTTCCTGACTTGATTTGGAACCCTGGCCTGTGAACTTGCAAACCAAATTTACTGATTGAGCCTAACAGCCACACTGGAGATTGGATCCGGGTGTCACCACTTGTGACCACGATTTAATCACGCTAGCTTTAACAATTAATGTGCAATCTTTAGCAAGTTAAGAAATCATAGATGTGCTTTAGTTTTCTTCTTGAAGAATGTGAAGATACTTGAAAGAGTCTAGATCTAACATGAGGAATCAGTGTTGTAATGAAAACATAGTACAGTGAGTTCTTTTCCTCACGTCAATACTCCATAAATAAAAACTGGTGCTGTTATCATAATATGATCATGTTATTGAAATTATCTGTTTGGGTTCTGCATCTGCATATATTCTTATGCTAAGGAACCTCCTCTTTCCCCCTCCCTCTTTTTCTTTACCCATATGTAGTTCAGCCCTTATACTTAGAGAGTGCTTAATAAATGTGTGTTTAATCAAATTGAATGAGAATATCCCGAAGCCTCTAAAAGCCAAATCCACCAGTGCTAGCAGCCAGAAGATTTCAGGAGATTAACTTTTTAATTTTAAGAAAACTTTAATCCCATTGAGGATTAAATGAAAGGGTTAAATACTGTTAATACTCATAAGAGTATGGTGTATTCAAAATTCCTTTTTCATGGCCATATAGGTAATAATCATGTGATGGTCTTCAGTCACAATGTGCACCAACTTATTTGCTATTCATATTAGCCCCAAAAGGTGGAAAGCTATGTTCCCTGGATGGATTACAACACCAAACCTCATATGGTTAAAAGACTTTTCCAAAACAAAGCTAATAAATAACAGACTAGAAATTTAATCTGATCTCTGAATGTTAGGCTCTTTCTCCTATCCCAGACTGCAACAACTGCCTAACCCCAATAGCTAGTCAGTTATATCCAAGTTGCTTCCTCCTTTCGAAAATTTTGGTATAGTAGATACCTAACTTGAGAAATTGATGTTTGAGAGATATCCAATGTATTTCCAATTCTGTTATAGTCAAATAAATCCAATAATCACATTTTATGTATTTGTAATTGTGCCTTCTCAACCTCAAATAAAATCACAATATGGGAACATTACTAATTTGTTCCTTGCACACCCAAAAGAAAATCTGCACTTTGAGTAAATATTTCCAGTGCTAGAAATCATGCTGACTCTAATAACTACCTTCACAACTCACAATCCCCAGATTGTTAGTTATATCCCTAGCACGAGCACAACTTTAGCATTGTATTCTTTTCTCGCCCATCCCAGACCCATGAACATTCTTTCCATGACAGCAAAATCAGACACCAAAACATAAAACGTTCACCTTCATTTTTCTGGAGGATTTGAAATTCATCCAATCTTTCCAATTTTTCATCAGTTATCAAGTTAAACAGCATAAAATTCAAGAAATGCCTTAGAATATGAAAAGGATTCTCCACCATGATCATGATTCCTCATGCTAACCATGATCCGTGAGATCCTAAACATGTACTGCTTACTTTCTAGGCAAGTTAATTTCATAATTCTCATTTCTGAGGATCACTGAAAGGTTGAGCCTGTGCAAAGATTTACACTATTAGTGATCCCAGGAAAACTCCCCACAACCACATTTCCAACTTAAGACACAGAAAATTTGACCAAGAAAATCCCATGAGACCATATCGATGTTTCCTTGTCTCATAAACATAGCATATTTCAGAGAAGGCTTAGAACACAATGCCAGAATCACTGCACTATGTACAAAAGTAAGGATTAAAGGCAGGAACTAAGACAGGCTCTCCCACTGAGGAGGTTATGGTCTGCATTTAGACAATTGTGCTCAAAAATACCTTGCAATGTTACTTACCCAAACTGACTGAGTGATATAGAGTAGCCATTTGCAGACCACAGATTTTTATAAAATTCTCAATTCTGTTTATTCATAAAGACATCCAAAGAGAATATGGTTTGGACATTTTACATGTAGTAAGCTGAATAAGTCAGTGACATATTTCAGACTTTTGAGACTTCATCTTAAAGTTCAGTTAATTCTTTTTCCTAAAGAGTCTGAATCCCATCCAGTCCTTTTTTTTTAATTTTTTAAAAATTTTATTTATTTTTGGAAGAGAGACTGAGTGTGAGTGGGGGAGGGGCATAGAGAGAGAGAGAGAATCTGAGGCAGGCTCTCGTCTCTGACCTGTCAGCACAGAGCCTGATGCAGGGTAATAAACTCACAAACCGTGAGATCATGACCTGAGCCAAAGTAAGCACTTAACCGACTGAGCCATCCAGGCGTCCTTGAATTCCAACCAGTCTTTAATACAAAGTAGCATTTTCAGGTTTAGATTCTTGAATTATCTATTTATGTAAATAATTTTAAGACTTTAGATTTTTGAATAGGGTCAGAATTCTTTCTCTCAAACTGATTTTGCATGCTTAGAAAGTGTAAGTGGAGCTTCAAATGACAGGCGTAGAACCTGATCAGTTTTATGCAGTGAGGCATAGAATATACACTCTTAACTTATGTGTGCTTAATCACAAGACAGTAATGGTAATATTGCCTTCATTTTATGTCTTTGGCTTTCATTTTTTTGTGAGTACATAGCCAAACTCCCAACTCTGGAACTTTATACTATGTTTTCTAAGGTATAATTTATCAGATATATCATTGTATCGCCACCAAACTTATTCACATAGAACAGTCTCCAGTTCCCCAAAACATGTTCTCATTTTCAACCAGGTTTTCTAATAATTCTGCTTCATAATGCTTTTTAAATAAAATAAGACATGGTTAATGCTTTATCATAACAAAATGTATCAATGATTTAACCATGTTGTTCAGAAAGTGCAGTAGAAATGTTTTAATATTTTAGTAATATAAATACATTAGTCTCCTGACATAACGTCAAATATTAAAGAAATATTATTAATATAATATGGATTTCATGATATCACTGTCTTACCATTTAATGACTCATTATGCAAAGACAAGGTCACTATTTGTTTCTCATTTTAGGATATTTTTGAGGTGTCAGCTTTAAGCTTTTTCTTGGAAATTTTTTACACAGAAAAACTTTGTAAACCTTCATTGCCTATAAAATAGGTAGATTATCATTTAATTATTTCTATTTTCTTTTCTGGAACACAATTTTAGAAGATATGGTTTAAGAAAGGAAATTTAGTCATTTGTTCTGTTTGTTACCTGTTGACTCTGGGCTGCTGCTACAGATATCTATTTGTGTATTAGTCAGGGTCCTTCAGAAAAACAGAAGAAAAGGACACAAAGATTTATATAAAAGCATCTATTATAAAGTATTGGCTCACATAATTATGGAGGCTGAGAAGTCACATGATCTGCCATCTATAAGATGGAGATCAATGAAGACAAGGGGTGTAGCTTGGAAGCCTGAGAGTCAGAGAGGGGTGGGGTAGATTCTAGATAGAGACAGAATGTATGAGAACCAGGTGTGCTGAGCACAAGAGATCAATGTTTCAGCTCAGGCAATCAGAGGGAGAGCAAATTCTCCCTTCCTCTACCTTTTTGTTCTATTCAGGCTGTCAATGGATTAAAAGATGCCCACTCACATTGGAGAGGGCAATGCACTTTGCTTAGTCTACTGATTCAAATGCTAACTTCTTCCTAAAAGACTCTCACATATACACAGAGAAATAATGCTTAACCAGAAATCGGGGCATCCTGTGACTCTGTAAAGCTGAGACATAAAATTAACCATCATAATATGTAAGTTAATTTCTTAAAATGTAGTACAATTCTTCATGCGAACTTATAAATGAAAGTGTTACTTTAGGAATTGCTGATTTATAAAATGTTCACACAAAATCACCTTGTGTTTTATGATACTAATATAATTTTAGAAGATAGATTTACTCATACAATATATCCAAAGGTTGATAAACACATAGGAAAACTTTGACTCAGGATAGAACTATGTCTGTTAGTGTTTTTGTATGTGTATGTTTTGTTCAGCTAGGTTTCAATCTAAAAGTCTGAAAAGTAACTATCCAGCAGCTTATAATAATGGTGCTGCAATTTCGCTTTACAACAATGTTCATGAATCTCAGTCTAGACAAAACAAACACCTTATGGACGAAAAATATTACAGTCCAGTCTAATAATCAGCTACTCATTGAGCTCTTTCCTAATACTGTCTACACGGTGAATAGTCTCTTATTCAATATGTATCCTGTTGCCACACAGATCTATTCTGCTTTGTAATTGGTCACACAGACATATTTATAATGTACAATGAGCAGAGAATACAATGGTGGCTCAGAAACTAGAATTTCTTACTCACAACTGATAAAGAAAAATGAAGTCTATACATTGATATGCTGTGTCTTTAATAATGAAAATAATTTTGGATACAGGGATTCAAATGAGACTAAAATTATGGACCTTGTTAAGCTATAGATAATGTTGAGTTTAACCAGACATTATGGGTTTTACATGTATTGAAGATGTTTTAAAAATCAACATATGGTTGCTTGAATCCATTACTCCTATTCGAAAACATCTGTTTTAGTTTATTTGTTTGTTTTTGAGAGAGAGTGAGCAGGGGAGGGGCAAAAAAAGAGGAAGAGAGAGAGAATCCCAAGGATTCTGTAGAACCTGATGTGAAGCTCGAACTCATGAACTGTAAGATCATGACTTGAGCTGAAATCGAGTCAGATGCTTAACCAATGAAGCAACCCAGACACCCTGCAGTACACAAATTTTGATGAAAGTTTTGCTGATTTTGCCAAAGTTCACTTTTAATGTATAGTTAAGACAGGTATGAGGGGGGGAAAAGACATTTATGATGTCTTTATTAATTTTAGTAAGATGAACTTTATCTTGTGGTAGCATACACACAAAATAGAGTATTTAACTAATTTACTTTATATGACACGTAAGTTCCTTATGATATTTCCATGAGTTAGGAAAATACAAGCATTATTATCCCTAGTTTACAGATAAGAAAAGGAAGGAAATCAGAGGTCCTATTAGTTGTCTAAATATTTTTCACACTTCTTGTTCTAGATGAAAAAAATCACTCTCTTGACTGAAATATCTGTCTGTATGCCACGCTAAAGTAATGATATATATATATATAGACATATATATATATAAAATGTGAATTATAAGGTCTCATTTAAAAATTATATATGTGTATGAAAAAGTTTTTAATGTGACCTTATAATTCTTGACTTTGCACTCTGGATTACCATGGAAACTTACTTCACATGACTAGAGTTTATCTAATAAGTTGCTTTTGCCCAGAACACTGAGTTGTGATTGCATCAGCAAAGACAAAAGAATACTGAGTTTGCTCACCGTGGTGGCACCTAGAAAGATCCAGGAGGCCCACTGTTGGAGGTACCACAGTGACCCTAAGCAGGCTGCTTATGCAGATGACATGGTCCACACTTTCTGAGGCCCTCCTCAGACACACAATATTTTCTGGGTATTGCTCTCCAGACATCCAATAATTTTATAAGCTCAAATATAAAACTCTAATAAATTGTATATCAGCTTAAGTTAGTGGGGGTAGATTTCTGAAATAGGCAACAAGGTCTTGCCAGGTCACCAGGAAAACACAAAACTGACCCCTCCAATGGATGTAAGAACAGCACATCAAATGACAGCACATTTGGGCTCTAGTTTTGGAATTTTCACCTAATATCTATTTAAAATCTTACTAAGTAATATACTTTCCTTGAGCATTCCTCTTACTGTAAAAATTTAAACATTTGGTTAATGATCTCTAAGATACTTCATGTATCTAATTTTCTATAAGTTTATGATTTCTCTTAGTTTGGAGAGAGTGAGTCAAATTGAGAAAGAAAATTCAAATGCATCAAGCCTTATGAACAATTTAATCCCACTCTTAAGTCAACTTGGCTTCTTAGTACATTAAGATTCTCTTCACCCACTCACTTGCCTGTTAAAGGACAGGATAAACTCCTTTTCAAGATGTTTTATACATGTAGAGGCCAGTATATATATACATACGTGTATATACATATACATATGTATATGTATATGTATGTATATGTATCTGAATATATATATATGTATCTGAATATATATATATATATATATATGAATAAGTCAGTAGAAAATGCACAAGATAATGGGCTAAAGACTGGAAAGAGAAAGGGATGGAAAGTATAACAAACATTTGGAACAAAGTAAAAATGCCTTTAAACTGAATCCCAGAAAGGAATGTTGAGAGAATAGAAAAGTAATAGATGAAAATTTCTGAAAAGTAGCAGATAAGGATTCAAGAAGTACAGCAAAACACAAAAAGGGTTTTCTTTGGAAATGGAGGACAACCCAAGACTAAGATAAAACATTAAACACACATATACACACACATACTTCTTTTTAAGAGGATCTTGCTACATGAAATATACCAAAATTCATTGAAAACTTATGTCTGCCCAGAACCCATATAGATGTTTATGGAAGCTTTGCTAATAACTGCCAAAACTTGGAAGCAACCAAGATTTTTTTCAGTGAGTGAATGATTACATAAATTGTAGTACATTCAGACAATGAAATGTTATTCAGCACTAAAAGTAAATGAGCTATCAAGCCATGAAAAGACATGGAGGCATCATAAATGCATAAGGGAAAGAATTCAATTTGAAAAGGCTACCTAATATATAAGCCCCACCATATGACATTATGAAAAAGACAAAACTATGAAAAACGCAAAAAGATTATTAGTTACCAGGAGTCAGGAGAGAAGCAGGGATGAATGGATAGAACACAAAGGATTTTTGGGGCAGTGAAACTATTTCGAATGTTCCTATAATGGTGGATACGTGTCATTATATATTATGAAAAAAAATCTGACCTCTAAACTGAAACAATCAATTTAGAAAACAATTCCATGACACTTTTAAAGTACTGGAAAAAATTATTAAGTTGGAAATCTTTCTAGGATAAATAGTATGTAGAATGATGATAACATAAAGTGATTCTAGATGAATAAACGCCTGATATAATCTGTCATCAGAAGATCTACCCTAGAAGAAATACTTAGGGATCTCTTCAAACCAAAGCAAAATGAGTCTAGGTAAGAACCTAAAAACACTTAAACAAGTGCATATAATTCCAGTAGGGTTTGTTCTCTGTATTCTCTTGACATCCTTTGGAGGATTATCCCAGGTAGGCTCTGTGGTGCACGATTGCATGAATGAATGTTAAGACTTGGTCCAGGCACAGTTCAATTATTGCCAAGGATTAGTATTTGATAAACAATAGTATGAAAGATCAACTTATATATGAATCTAGTATCAGAACATAAGAAAGCCACGGCCTTCTTGCTACACCTACCTACTCAATTGCTGAGTTTGAACAAAAACAAAAACAAACATGAAGAATAATTTCTAGAAAGGTTCCTAAACTTTGACAAATAGACAAAATTTGTTTTCCTGATTTTAATAAATTATAGTTAATGGAAATTGCTTACGGTTTTATTACAAGTAGCATTTATGACAATCTTTCACCTAGTTTTTCCAAAATTTTTCTATTGAGATTATCAGTGTTTACTGATTCTGTAGACACTCTCTGCCCTACTTAATTATAATTGTTCTTTCTTCTTAATGTTACAGCTTTTTAAAAAAATCTTGTTACTTCTTATTACCAGTCACTCACATTTAATAATGTACATAGGATCACCTTTATGCTTTACTTTTGATACTTTAGACTTAATGATATACAATTGTTTGATATTCCTTTTTGCAGAGATGTGTCACTGTTCTGATTTAAAGCTATTTTGAAATAGCTTTCATCTTTTAGCATTTAAATGATCTAAGTCAGCATGTAGCTTGCTGTATTTTTCTTTATTATTTATTCTTCCTCCCACATTAATGTCATGTGTTGAAATTTTTCCTGCTTTTAAAACTCCTGCTCTTTGTTTTAAAATTTTCAAGTCAACCTTAGGCTTCTTTATAATTCTCATATGTTAGCACTGTTTTACATCCTACCTGAAAACTTTAAGAATAAATTTACAGCCCACTTTGAAACTCTTAAAATTATAAAAGTATATTTTAAACAATATGAACTTTAGGAAAAAATCCGTTTTAAACCACACATTTCCGGGGCGCCTGGGTGGCTCAGTCGGTTAAGTGTCCGACTTCAGCTTAGGTCATGATCTCACGGTTCATGAGTTCGAGCCCCACATCCGGCTCTGTGCTGACAGCTCAGAGCCTGGAGCCTGCTTCGGATTCTGTGCCTCTCTTTCTCTCAGGCCCTCCCTGCTCGTGCTGTGTGTGTGTGTGTCTCTCTCTCTCAGAAATTAATACTCATTAAAAATAAAAAAAATAAACCACACATTTCCAATACCCTTAATTTATGATTAAGAAAACTGAACCATCAGGGAAGGGAAGTTATTTGCCTTCCTCACAGTCAAAAAGACTTTAGTGTCAAAGTCATCATTAGAATTTCAGTCTTCTGGATACCAAGTTGGTACTACTTCAATTATAACATGCTATAGTTTGTACAAGCCCATTCATTTAACAGTTCTAAGAATACTGAGTTTCTCACCAATTGACCATAATCAGAATAAAATACATAACTCCATTAACTAGAAAAATCTAGAATAAACTCTAGAAATTTCTAAAATGGTATTATGTGGGAGTATAAATGTATATATGTATATATAAACATACATACAAACTATATTTATGTATGATATAATCTGTATATAGATAGGATGTGTGTGTGGATATATATGTATATCCTATATGTAGTATAGTTATTGTATAGGAATTCACTAAAATGTCTTATTGTACCATAACTATATACTCTTTTCTTTATCAAATATGATTAAGAGAAAACAATTCAAATGTGTTAATTTTTATTAATAAAGATCTTATAGGTAATGAAAATATCAATAAATATGAATTATTGTGACATATGTCCTTTAGTAGAGGAATCAGTCCAAAGTTTTACCAACTCCAGAGAGGTAAACAGAGAGTTTCATAGTTATCTCCCTGCAACAAGGACTTACTATTACTTTAAATATTAAGCATAAGGATAATTCCAGTTAATGGGCTTTTTCATATTTGTTGATTCAATGTTATTTTTATGTCTGATCTTCTATTTGACAAAAGAAACATCAATCTACTTTAATACTTGCTCTATTTTTAGAACCAAGTGGTAGAAGATATAACTAAGGTAAATTTCAGTATGGTTTGAACCAAATCTATGAGACAAAAGCTGTATGAGTGGACAAATGGAGAAAATGATGCAATTATAAAAATTACAAATTTTGCCTTTAATAAAAATGTTAGATATCCTTCTATTATCCTATGGAAATGGAAATCTTTGCAGTTAATCTTTCTAACACAGTCCTGATCATGCTAGTCTTCTATTTAGTTTTCAATGGCTTCCCATCACCTGTAACAGTAATTAATTTCTCTTCACTTATTCATTATCCCCTGCCTCTTTTGATGTAATCATTAAATCTAGAGATTTTGAAATTCTACAAACATAATACCTGTTTCCATATCCTCCACTGTGATCATTTGATTTCTTCAGTAGAATGTTCCATTACCCCATCCTTCATCCCTACTTCCTTCACCTCCAATGCTTCTCCCAAATTCTCCCGAATCTTGGATTGGTAAATTTCCTTTCATCATCCTGGGCCATGGACAGTTGCACACATTTCCAATGTCAATCCCAAACATTTTGGTCCATCTTTTCTTTAGGACTCTCACGACTTCGTATTTAAATCGCATAGTATTGGCACTAGGAACCTGAAGAGGAGGACAGATGCCAGAGAAGGGTACATCAGTAGTAATCTAGACAAAATTGTCTATTCCTCGGCAATGACTTTGTGTTGAAACTTAATCTTGCTTAACCAGAACTGGAAATGGGGGCAAGGGATAGGCAAAATGAATTCCCTAATATTTTAACAAAGGTTTCTGGTTTCTTCCAACTTAACTGTGAAATATTCCTGGCTAACAACATGAAAATACATTTAATACAAGTTAGAAACTTCAATATATTTCATAATACTGCCAGCCAATTGATTTAAGGAAGCATGAATTCAGTGGAGGCAAATTACATAATAACATCATTTCACCTAATAGATAATTTAAATTATGATCATCCTGTCTATAATGTATGCATTTACTCTTTTTGAGCTTGGGAAGTAATTGAGTACCTTATGTCAGCCAGACTTTGCAATAGCATTGATGGAATTTTTAAACAACTCTGTCACATTTATACCATAGCAAACTAGACCAAGATGCCAGTTAGTTTTGTAAAATAATGAGGTGCCCATATTTTTTCCTTGAAAAACCTTAGTGTAATAAAACATTTAACTTTGCCCCAAGTGAAATCTACCCTTTGCCCTCAGATTCTAGAAGCTAATCTCTCTACACTCAAACTGTCATGCCTGTTAATAATATTTGTTCAGGGAGGGGGGTAATCATGCTACAAAGATCAATAATATGATTTGGGAAGGGGTATTTGGGTCACACAGTCAGATGACCTGGAGACTGAGATAAAAAACTGGGCAATCAATTAATTAATCATTACACATAATGGACTCAATTCTCATTTGAGCTTCCCCAGTTGGCACCTCTCCATGCATACTTATCACACATTGATGCCATCAGAGTAATGGACTCCTGTCTCCGTGGGGGAAAGACGATGAAAGCTTTATGTTTAATGTCTCTCTGACTCTGCTCCATACACTTCCCTTGGCTGATTTTTATCTGTGTCCTTTCCTGTGATAAACTATAATGACTCATATAACAGCTCTCAGTAAGTTTGATAAATCTTTCTAGTGAATTATTAAAACTGAATGTGGTTTTGGAAACTCCCCCAAACTTGCAAATGGTATCACTCGTAAGAGCAATTTTGTGTGGACTGTGCCCTCAAACTTTATAATTACCTAAAACTTTTGTATCTTTCAAATATTACCTAACCTATTCTTTATTCTAGGCCCCCATCCATTACTTATTGTTTTATTCTTTGACATGATCCAGAGTGTTAAGGGGTCTCCAGCCAATTTTATTTAGAAGAAATGAAGAAGGGAGCTTATTATTTATTTGTGTAGCTTTGTTGGAAAATACTATAAAACAATTCATATTTTTAGTGATCACTTACATGGTTTACCATTATTTGGTTATGTATGGTTTCTTGAATATCTGAGCCAGTAGAGACCTGAAAATTTAAGTGAACATTATAATAACTGTGGATTTTTCTATTTGATGAAGGTAACTCTTTGATTCTAAAATATTTCAGATTTAACGTTTCTGCAACTAAAACCATAACATACCCCAACCAAGTAATCACTCCATTCAAAAGACATGTTAATAGTACTTTCGAAATACCAGTTGTACACGTCCAGAACTTATGAACAAACCTTGCCATCTGCCTGATTCCACTACACAAATTATTACTAAATTCAGGCAAATTTATTTTCTCAGTATCTTTTAGTTCAGCCCCAGCTCTCCATCTCTACCAACGAATGCCACCAGGTCCCAAGCACTTATCTCTTGCTGACACTCAGATTTTTCTTTTTAATTCCACATGTAAGAGTGATCATACAGTATTTTAGTATTTGTCTTTCTCTATCTGGCTTATTCCACTAAGCATAATATTATCAAGGTTCATCCATGCTGTCATAAATGGAAAGATTTCATTCATTTTTATGGCTCAGTAATATTCCATTGTATGTATATGCCACAATTTATTTATCTATTCATCTATTAATGGATTCTCTAGGTTGTTTCCATATCTTAACTATTGTAAATAATGCTGTAATGAACATAAAGATGCATGTATCTTTTTGAATTAGTGTTTTAGTTTTTTAGGATAAATACCCAAAAGTGAAATTGCTGGATTATATGGTAGTTCTATTTATAATTTGGGGAGGAAATCCCATTGTATTTTTCTGAGTGGCTGTAACAATTCACTTTTTCACCAAAAGTGAACAAGGGATCCTTTTTCTCTGTATCCTTTCCAATACTTAATATTTCTTGCTTTTTTGTAATAGTCACTTTAACAGGTGTGAAGTAATGTATCATTGTGATTTTAACTTAACTTTCCTTTATTATTAATGATATTGAGTATCATTTCATGTACCTATTGGCCATCTCTAGGTCTTTGGAAAAATCTCTATTCAGATCTGCCCATTTTTAACCTGATTTTGTTTGTTTAATTATTTTGAGTTGTATGAGTTCTTCATATGTTTAGAATATTGGCCCTTGGTTTCAGGTTTTCCATCCAAGTCTTTAATCCATTTTAAGTTAATTTGTGTATATGGCGTAGGTTTTAAATATGGTCAAAGTTTCATTCTTTTGCATGTGGATGACCAGTTTTTGCAATATCATTTATTGAAAAGACTATCCTTTCTCCACTGTATATTTTTGGTTTCTTTATTGTAAATTAATTGACCATATATGCATAGATTTACTTCTGGACTTTAAATTTTGTTCCACTGATCTATGTGTTTGTTTTTATGCCAATATCATACTGTTTTAATTATTAAAGTTTCATAATATAGTTTGAAATCAGGAAACATGATACCTCAAACTCTATTCTTTTTCAAGCTTCCTTTGGTTGGTGGTTTTTCATTTATTTATTTGTGTCATTCTAGTATTCATATTATTCTATTTCTTGGGAAAATGCCATTGGAATTTTCATAGGACTACAATGAATCTGTAGATTGCTTTCGGAGCATGGAAATTTTAATAATATTGACTCTTCTGATCCACAAGCACATGATATCTTTCCATTCTTTGTGTCTTCTTCAATTTCTTTCATTAATGTTTTTTACATTTCAATATACAGGTTCACCTCCTTGGTTAAACTTATTTCTAGGAATTTTATTACTTTTATTGCAATTATAGATAGGACTGTATTTTTTATTTCTCTTTCTGATAGTTCTTGTTAGTGTATAGAAAAGCAACCGATTTTTTTATATTAATTTTGTATCCTTCAACTTTACTAAATTTGTTTCTTAGTTCCAAGAGGATTTTTTAATTACATTTTTGGGTTTTTTATATATAAAAAAACATGTGATCTGCAAATAATTTTAGCTCTTCCACTGCCATCCAGACCCATCATTTGGATCTATCATCTCTTGCTTACACTTTGCAATAGCTTTATTTTAAATGATTCAGTGATGGACATTTTTTAACACACAGAAGAGGTGAAATAATTGTGCAGTGAATAGCCTAATAGCCATCTGCTAGTTTCTACATTTTAGACTTTGCTATATTTGCCTTACATATGTCATATTTCAATGTGTTCTCAAAAATGTTATGACATAGATATTAATAGCTACATATTATAAAAATGTGAAGTGTATCAAAAAGGTTATTAGCTACATATTTTAAGAATGTGAAGCATATCAAAAAGGTTAACCACCTTCTCCAAGTTCACTGAAATTAAAAAAACAAAACAAGAAAATAGATGAGTTGTTGATTTGACCTGAAGAATATCTGAGCAAATACATATGTGCTTACCACAAAAAGAAGGAATCTTCAGATTTTCTTATCAAGTATCCAAGAATGTTGTCAGGACTTTGATTGTATAAATGAAGTCTCAGGCTAATACGTAGGGGCATCATGAAGTAGAATTCAAAATACCAGTAGTACAGGAGCTATCTAATGTTCACAGCTCCACTTCTATATTAAGTGTGACAGGAAAAACAGAGAGTTTTGCTGGTCACGACCTTGGGAGTTACCCAGGGGAAATTTGAAACTAGCTCCTAAATGTAGAGGGTAGGGAGAGAAGGAAGAAAGGCAGACCAGGCCATATTGGTAGGTTGCACTTTTAATAAGCAAGGGAACTTACATATGAGGTTTATCTTGGGTGATCCACAAGATGAGTATATCTCCACATTCACTCACCAGAATCTTAAAGTGTATATAGAAGCCTTAACGAAGTTTGGTTACATACACTGTGCAGATGCTCTCAACAACACATTAATCTCTCAAGGCTGCATCCTTGAAATGGCTGCAGCTATGGGAATGGTAGGTAGGAGATACATTCCCAGGAAAGGGAAAAGGATGAGCTTCTGATTGCCTAGGTCCAGCTTGTGTGTCAACTGACAGTCACATTCTGTTGATGACCTCCTCCACATGCCTGAAGGCCAAGGGTTCTGTATTAGTTGTCTATTGCTATGTAACAAATGATCACACATTAACAACTTAAAACATACCCATTGTTTAGCTCACAGATCTGCAGGGAAGAACTCTGGGCAGCCTTGATTGAGTTCTTTGCTTTTGAATTTTACAAGGAAAACTTAAGGTATCTGGTAGGTGAATTTTTATCTGGAGGATCTGGGGGAAGAATCTGCTTCCCATTTCATGTCAAGTGTTGGTGGCATTCAGTTCTTAAAGCTGTAGTTGTAATGTCTCTGTTTCCTTGATGGTTATCATCTAGGGGCTGTTTTCAGCTTCTAGAGATCATTTACATTCTTGCATATGTGGCTGTCTCCTCCATCTTCAAATCAGCAAGGATGATTCAAATCTTTCTCCTGCTTTGAATCTCTGTGAGTTTCCCTTTGGCCATCAGCCAAAGAAAACCCTTCTAAATAGCTCACGTGATGAGTTGTACCCTAACACTCTCTCTTTTGATTAAAACTCATAGTCAACTGACCAATAATCTTAATTACATCTGCTATGTGAAGTTACATATTCATAAAGGTGATGTCTCATCGTATTTACAGTCTTAGGGATTTGGGAAGGTCATATTAGGGGACAACAGTTTACTTATGTAGAAATTTTTTTGACAAATCCTTACAAATCCTTTCCTTTGTCTATTGAGATTGGGTAAAACATTAGGTTACAGTGGTGTGCCATTATGATCACAATTTTGTTATATGTACACTTAGTCTTGTTACTTTGTGGTCTCTGTGCATAAAGAAAATTGCAGGTGCCAAATATTTGAGCTGCCTCAGGCATATTTTTTTCCACAAGCAGAAAGTAATAGTGAAAATTGAGAAATACTGACCCTTAATACCAAGGACAGCTTGTATAAGAATGTTAGGTTCTTTTCAATGCTTTACTGCTATTGAATATGATACAACTTAGTCTACAGTGGTGAATACTTGGAAATGGAACAAATTTGGCTTCCTGTGTCCTAATACAGTTGCATGACTTTGAATAAGACTGGCAACTTATCTGTGTTTAAGCGTACTATTTTGGAAAATTAGGGTACTTTGAGCATGATGCTCTCTGTGCTTGCTTGTGGATGTATGAATTTAATCAAGATTGCCCCAAAATATGTTTTAGTGTATGTTCTATAAGCTAAGGTAAGCTCTAAATGGGAACCACTCTGATCAAATTACAGAAAAGCAAATGATCCACTATTATTAGCATCCTCATTTTATAGATTCTGAAAACCTGAGTTACATCTCAGATGATTAAGCACTTTCCTAATATTTTTCAGCAGGAAGGTTACAGAGTTTGAATCATAACAGGGCAGTTTGACATCTGAACATTTTGTACCTGACCACATCTCTATGCTGTTTCTGAAAAGAAAAAGTCAACCGGATAAAACTAAAATAAAAATGTTATTGTACCAAGTGCTAATTTTTTCATGTGGGAATTCAGGATTCACTATATGTAAGAAAAGAATTGCTTATAATTCACTTATTAGAGAGAAGTGAAAATAGCATTGAAACCTGAGATAATTCTCAGTCCGAATGTTTTTATCAATTAATAAATCTCTCATTGTCATGTTCTTTCATGTAACATGTGTCATTCTTTTCAGCTACAAAAATAAGCACAAAGGTCACTCTGACATGAACAGAGAGAGTCCACAGAGTAGTGCGAACTTCCATTTCCTGGAATATATCCTTTGTGTACATAGGTTGTGAATGCCTCTCAAATCCAATAAATAGTTTAAATAAAATGGTGCCAATTCAAATTTTGAAAAAAATTCACTTATTTGTGAGAGTTTGAGTAGTTCTAAAAATAGTAAATGGATGTTTCCATAATAATATCATAATTTAGTTATCCACATAGAATTTTAGAACTCAATGGGAACATTGAAACTGTGCAATTAAATGAACATTTTCTAACAATGAAGAAACAAAGACTCAGGAAATTAGGTGATTTCTAGCAAGGCTTATTAACAGACCTCAGATAAGACACTACTAAAAGCTTCTAGACTTTTCCCCACCATATCAGACTATTTCCCTTCATTTCAGAATAATAAAATTGTTCCCTTCAAATAA
Source organism: Crocuta crocuta (assembly GCF_008692635.1). Lineage (NCBI taxonomy): Eukaryota > Metazoa > Chordata > Mammalia > Carnivora > Hyaenidae > Crocuta > Crocuta crocuta. The sequence goes on from NW_027532163.1 coordinate 2,151,112, forward strand.
ATCATGTAGAAATGTCTCTCAAAGTCTAAAGGCTATGTAAGTAATGATTATCTGAACTAGTTTGTTAAAAATGAAGAGTCTAAGGATTTATTTGTGATATACTGATGAGAAAGTCTGGAATTGCTACCACAACAAGCATTTTTGTAAGCTTTTTTCAAAAAGCTTCTCAAAATTTAAGAACTACTGCTTCTTAAAATATAGGTCAATCACTTGTTTACTCATTGTCATGTAATAAAGATTCTTACTGAGTTCACCTCATTTTCTCAATAATTCTGAAATTTAGCAAATTTTACTCTGAAATTTCCTTTCACAATTTGAAATGAAAATCAGCTGTGCATTCATCAATTTTAAAGATAACTGTTCAGAACATCTTAGCAAATTTGTTGTATTTGAATGCATATTTACTTGCACTTAATTAGGGCATCTTACACATTGTAACCAAAACTTTCAAATAACATACAAACTATTTTAAAATACATGATTTCTGATTTTTAACCTTCATAATATTGAAGATTATAACTGCTTTTATTCTGAAGTTTCAATTCCTTTGGAGATAATTTGGTATATGAGAAGTCTGATTCCTGGTTAAAAACCTACATGTGATTTTTTTTTTTATTTTATCATAGACAATTGCAAAGGCCTTATCTGTCAGGCCGCTGTGGGGAAATTATCCTCCTCATATCTGGCCTGGTGCACAGCCAATGGATCAGAGTCTCTGACGAGAGTTGCAGTCAAAGAAATAGGCCCTCATGGACTGCCTCGTTCTTTTTTACATATTTGCATTTTCAGTCCAGGTAACGTCATTCCTAGATCTCTTCATCTGAAGCCATGGGCATTGGTCTTCTTGGACCTTCCGGAAGTTCTCTTATGGTGGAGAAGGGAGAATCCCTAGTCCACAAAACTATTGTAGTCTTTTGTTCATGGTTCCCTCAAAAGTAAGATCACCCCATGTCTAAGCTGATCCACATGACCGTTAACCAGTGTACCATTCAATGGGAGAAAATAGAGTTAGCTTTTCTTTCTATTTTTTAATGACTCTTGCTTATACCATCAAAGTGACTAAAGGCTTAATACTTTATGGCTTGCTGCTTTAATTGATCACTCTGACCCCTGGCAGCTCCCTGTCTCTCCTTACTCAGTGAGCCTTTGACAGCATAAAATCAAATACCTCTCTTGTTTAAGGATTATCCTCTTTGGCTTTGATAACAATAACAATTATTTATTTGGTTCTGATTCTGGGACCCTCAGCACTCCTGGATCTGAAACCCAGACTGGAATTAAGTCCATTGGTTCTCTGGCTCACAGACCTTCAAACTATGCCATAGGTCTTCTTGGGTTTCTCTAGGTTGCAGTGGGCACATGGTGGGAATTCTCAGCCTCCATAATCAAATGAGTCAAGTCCTTATAATAAACCTTTTTAGATATATAGGTAGAGTAGATAGATGTAGGTATAGTATAGATATATATCTCTTATTGGGTTTTTTTCTGTAGAACCCTGGCTCTTATAGACTCTTCAGTGGGAATTCACTATGGACGTTTTGCTAATAATAATTAGCACACCTGAGCATACTGCAGAGAACACTGATACTAAAAGTTTGTTTATTGGCACTTCCTTCTCATTCAAAATGCATATGTTGAAATCCTTACTCCCAGTACCTCAATATGTGACTATATTAAGGGAAAAAGGTAACTAAGTTAAAATGAGATCGCTAAGATGGGTGTTCCTTGTAAAAGTATCTGGCTGACCTCCTTGTAAAAAGAGGAAATAGCAGATACATGCTGAAAGAAGACCATGTGAAGTCCGGTAGAAGACAGAAGATGGTCTCTAGAACCTAAGAAGGGAGGTTGCAGAAAAAACCCAACCCTTCCAACACACTGAATTCAGACTTCTAGTCTCCAGAGCTGGGAGAAAACAAGTTTCAGAGATTTAAGGTACCCACTCTGCAAACCTGTGTCATGGCAGTCCTAGCAAATAAGTATACCTTCTTTACAACAAGAGAAACCTGGACAAACCAAAACTCAATGACTTTTCTCAGATGTGTCAATAAGCGGATATTGCAAGGAAGATTGCCACCTGAAATCTAGAAAGCTAGAGGACTCCAGAGAGTCGTAGCCGAGATCTGCTCTCATGGAATAGAAACTGTCAGAGCCATAACTAGTAGAAACACTGACATGGCAAATTAGACCAGTTGCTGGAGGCTTAGTGTGACTTACAGTGACAAGAAACTCTTGGGAGTCTTAGTCCCCTTGCCACACACACATGTAGCTACCCTCAGCCTCTATCCCCTGCACATGCACATTTTCCCAGGCTTTACCTCCAGGAACAGCCCAGGCTTTCGAGTGTGGGCTGTGCATGGCGGCTCCCTTCCAAAGAATACACTGCAGGAAGGGGCAAAAAAGAGTAACTTTATCATAAAGAAACCTGATGATACCATCCCAGCAAGATCCTGTCAGCGGTGATGCCACATTGAGAGTATGTACCTTTGACATGTTGTGGTCAAAATGGCATGTTGTGTCTGTGGCTTTCTCCCCAAAATTCATAAACTGGGTCTTATCATGATAAAATATCAGGCACATGCTAGTTGAAGGACATTACAAAATATGTAACCATTACAAGCTAGTCATTCTTGAAACTGTCAAAGTCATGAAAAACAAAGTAAGGGCCAAGGCAATGTCACAGACAAGGGGAGCCTAAGAAGACATGATGACTAAATGCAATTTCATATCCTGAATGCTCTTCTGGAACAGAGAAGGACTCTCAGGGAAAAATAAGAAATGTCAGTAAATACAGACTTTTATTGATTTATAATAAGTGCTTGCTAGATATTTGGTCATGGTTCTCCATCCTACTCTTTATATATAATTACTACAATTGTATAATACATATAATTGCATATATTACATGTTATATTTTATAAAATGTTTATATTATGTTACATATAACAGATACATGCATAAGTGCACATTAGCATACATCAAAATACATCTAAATAGTACAGAAAATATAAAGTGTAAAAAGTAATAGTCTTCCCTCAAGACTGGTCAGAGTGGCTCAAATGAGCAAGTCAGAAGACTCTAGATGCTGGTGAGGATGTGGAGAAACGGGCACCCTCCTACACTGTTGGTGGGAATGTAAACTGGTGCAGCCCCTCTGGAAAACAGTGTGGAGGTTCCTCAAAACATTAACAGTAGAACTCCCCTATGACCCAGCAGTAGCACTGCTAGGAATTTACCCAAGGGATACAGGAGTGCTGATGCATAGGGCACATGTACCCACAATGTTCATAGCAGCACTCTCAACAATAGCCAAAACATGGAAAGAGCCTAAGTGTCCATCCACAGACGAATGGATCGAGAAGATGTGGTTTATCTATACAATGGAAATCTACATGGCAATGAGAAAGAATGAAACCTGGCCATATGTAGCAACATGGATGGAACTAGAGGGTGTTATGCTGAGTGACATAAATCAGGCAGAGAAGGACAGATACTATATGTTTGCACATATAGGAGGATTAGGAGGAACTTAACAGAGGACCATGGGGGAGAAGAAGGGGAAAAATAGTTGGGGGGAGGCAAACCATGAGAGACTCTTGAAGGCCGAGAACAAACTGAGAACAGATGGCAGTGGGGAAGAGGGGAAGGGGGGGTGATGGGCATGGAGGAGGGCACTTGTGGGGATGAGCGCTGGGTGTTATATGGAAACCAACTTGACAATAAACTATTTTTTAAAAACGGGATAGTCTTCCTATCTCCCTTGCTGCCCCTATTCCTATCACATACAGCATTTGTATTTCTATGCAGCGTTTTCATACATAGCTACATGTTTGTACAATTTTTAACAAATCAGACTCTACTACACATATTGTTATGAAACTTGTTTTAATTTGCTTAAAAATAAAAAAAACTAAATCTGTTTACTTGTCATTCTACTAGTTATTGAGCATATACAGTATGTATAATATGTTCTCTTCATTTTTGCAAACTTAATTCTTACAGCAATATTTGGCATAGAGTAGGCAGTCAGTAAATATTATTGAATTAGTAAGTGGATAATTTGTATTTCTCAAAGGATAACTCACCCACTGGTGATTTAAATGAGTGTCGTGAGACACATTAACTTAATTTGGAGCTGAAAAGTAAATTAGGACATTTTAAAATAGAGACCATTCATGAAAATTTGTTAGTCTTTAAGATATATATACATATATACATATATATACATATATTTAATATAAGGAAACATAAATGAAATGAATTGACCACAGACCAAATGAGAACTTTTGAGCAAGTGGTTCATATTTTTCCTTTTGCATTATTTTCTAAGCATCACATTTTAAGCTACATGCAGAGAAGGAAAATATGGATTTTTAAGGTCATATTTAGGTATAATCCTCGCATTTAAAAAAAGTTTCAGTAGAATTCCATGGACTGTGAAAATTTAGCATTCTCATAACATTTCTGCAATTTCCCAGTGCACTTATATTCTTGGGGTTTTCTCTGGCTCCTTAATATGAGTGTGTGCTGCCTGTTACATAGAATATACCCAGATGTGAAATTCAGCACTTACTTCATTTTCCACAGAACATTAATGCCTACATGACACATGAACATATGGCAGGATTTAAAGAAAGGTACTTCTAAATAATTTTAGATACCTATAGACAAGCGTGAATACATATTTATATGTATATAAAGACCAAAATTCATATCTTAACCTTTTCAAAACCTGCCAACTATTGGTGAATGTGTGTTTTATTCCGTCAACCTCATCGTTTTCTTGTTTTATGCCCAAGGCTTAGCAATTGGAGTTTTAAAGCATCAAGCTTTAATGTTTCTGACTGATGTGAAATTTTTGCTTACTTTAGAGATTTTGTTTTGCAAACTTTGGCTTTTCTCACATTTTCCCTGTTCATAATCACAAAGCTATATAAATCTTTGTGAATTAATATTGTTATTTCTTCAAACCCCAATGCAGAATGGGGCATTTTTTGAAGCCTAGGGGGGAAAAAAGCTCTGCTTAATGTATGTAGATTTGTTTAACAATCACTTTTTCTTCCTTTAATACATTTAAATTTGAAAAGATAATTCATGCAAATGAAGAACAGACTGCAAAGAACTACTACTATATCTATAATTAAGTTCAAGAGAAGTTTCTGTTTTCACAGCTTTATGATTGTTATTCAAGTCAACAAGTACTTTATAGAACATGATTTTCGTTCACTTCAACTTTTTATTTTAAGAAAGTTAGGGAGAAAATAGAATACATTTAAAAATCTAGTTCTTATTTTCAGGTGCTCACAGAATGGGGAATGGTCATGAAATGTGGTTATGCTAATATACCCTGGCTTTGTTAGATATCACATAATCCTGATGAAGACAGGCTTCTCATCAGGAGACTTGTGTTCGAATTCATATTTTGTGGTTAATTAGCTGTGTGACTTTGAACAACTAATCTAAACTCTTTGGTCTTGGTTCAGTCTATTAGGTCATGCTGAACCACCTAGTTTTCAGAGTCTCTTCTGAAAGTCATTTTTCATCATGTTGTAATCATTAAAGCCAAATTATTCGTCTTCAATGTTGGGGGTAGGGGAAAGTTTGAGAGGTCGTTTAATTTCCTGTCAGCATCTGGGAACTTAGTTCTACAACTATGGAGGTTTACTTAAGGAAAGACATTGATAATGTGATATGCTGCTTAGCATTATATAAAAAGACAAGATTTTCCTTTATATAGGCAGTGACATATCTTTGAACATCTGGGAAGAATATCTGATTTACTTCTAAGATGTAGAGTGAAAAGATAATAATAATCTGGACCTTTGGTCCTCCAAACATTCAAGGAGAATAATAGAAAATCCAGGTATAAATATTAGCTATAGTAGAAGTTACATATACAAGTATCCAAATGGGGCGCCTGGGTGGCTCAGTCAGTTAAGCATCCAACTTCGGCTCAGGTCATGATTTCACAGTTCGTGGGTTCTAACCTGCGACGGGCTCTGTGCGGATGGCTCAGAGCCTGGAGTCTGCTTCAGATTCTGTGTCTCCCTCTCTCTCTGGTCTTCGCCTACTCATGCTGTCTCTCTCTCCCTCTCTCAGAAATAAATTTAAAAACATTTTTAAAAAGTATCCAACTAAATTTACAAAACAATGGTGATAATTAAATACATTTCTCCTGTCATTCTTCCTATTCCTGAGAATTGCTATAAAAAGATTCCTTATGTCCTCTACCAGATCTCTGATGTTAAAAAATTTTTAAAAAATAGTTGTATACAGTGCTTATAATATGGAAGTTTACATCTTTGGGTTATATTAGGAGATTTAGGAGAGATGGCAAGATGTAAAGATTCAGAATTCGGTCTCAGGAATTAAACGACCTGAGTTGTAAACCAGGCTTTGACCCTTACTAACTGTGAGACAGACCACAGAATGTTAGACATGATATATCAATCCTCTGGCCTCAGTTTCCATGTCTGGACAATTAGAATAATACTTGTACCATAGTAATACTGACATATTTAGCACTAGGGTATAACATTGAATAAGTAGGTGAAATATATGGTTCATGTTATCATTATAGAGGACCTAGTAAAGTGTGAGTGCTCAATGAATGGTATTACCAGTGTGTGGACAAATCATTTTAATATCATATAGAAACTCTGAGCATCAGTATGAGAGAGAAACCAGGGGTAATTTAGAAATAGGATTATTTACCATTCTGGTTTCTACCATACTGCAAGAATTTTAGGAGGGAGGAGGTGGTGTTAGAGCTCTATGTTCAGAAATCCTAATAGCAAGAGCACTCATTTATGGTTATCTTTTTATTTTTCCTAAAAACGTAGATATCTGAAAATTATCTTGAAGTCACTAAAAAGAACACTCATAAGGAGAGTAAGATTGGGTATTTCATACTTTGAACCTCTAGCTTCATCTTCAGATAGATTATCTTAAAATAAGGGTGGAAATGAGCTTCCTAGAGGCACAGTGTAATTATTTCAAGAAGATTGGAGAATAACACAATTATCTAAGAAGAGTTACAGTAAGATCGTTTATGTTTAGAAGGTTGAAAAAATATGATTCAGACCCAAAGATTTAAATTCACTCTATGCTCATGGATGATATGGTTCTGAGCCTGTGAGTTAGTAGACACCCAACCATCAGTATGCACCCTATTTCTTCCTCCTCAAAGATGAAATGTACCCATGAATATAAGATTCACTCTTATGATTAAATTATATTATGTGGGACTGCTGACCTTAAGAAAGGGAGATTACCTTTCATGAGACTGACCTAATTAGGTAAACCCATAAAGAGAATTTGACAGGAGGGAGATTCTCCATTATTGGCTCTGAAGATGGGAAGGAAGGGGAAGATGGCAAGAACTTGAGAGTAACTTCTAGGAATTGACAGTGGCTTATGGGCAATGAGAAAGTGGGGAGCTCAGTTCTACAATCACTTACTTATGCCAAAAAACCATGTGATCTGGGAAAAGCACTTTGAGATACACAGAGGAATGTAGCCTGGCTGACACCTTAATTTTGATCTATGTGACTCTGAACTCTCAGCTATGTCATATCGACTTCTGCCCTATGGACCTATGAACTAATAAATGATTATTATTTCAAGTTTACACTAAGTGTGTGATAATTTGTTACACAGCAGTCGAAAACTAGTATATGAACTGAAAAGCTGTCAAGCTCTCAGTGGTTGATTAAAGTTTTCCTAAGTTCTAATTTTCACTTGAGAGCTCAATTTATATCAACAACTACTGCTACTTGAGAATCTCACTTCATTTCTTTGGAGACAACGTGTACCAAAATCCCAAGTTTGAGTAAGCATAGTTTCTCAGACATTTTTTTCAAGTAACAGCAAGTAAAATACACCACCACTGCTTTTTCATCATCAATGCAAATGTCAGTGTAATTTAAAAAGGCAAATCATATTCTCATATTTTCATGGAAAAAATTATCTTCAAACCACATCATGTGGGTACATCATGACCCACAGATATTTTTATTAGGATTTTAATAACTCCAGAGTCCTATTTCTCATCAGTCCTGGAATTTTCCATAGACTAGGTTGCCCTTGTAATTTCACATTTGTCCTGAAATATTTTTATTGTCTTTAGTCCTTGTGAACTTTTAGCAAGTTTCATGACCCATAGAATGCACTCATAAATATTGGAGCTTTATAAGACATAGTTGTGCCATGTGCATGTCTGAAAGTTGATGTTATAGAACTCAGAAATATTATAGATAGATACCAAATAGAGATGAGATGAGATATTTTATAACTTTGCCAACTCATCTTTTTCATACAGGGTCTATTTAGGTCTAAATTTTGGACACATGTTTGTTTACAAGACATAATACTTCTATTCAAAAAATTATATCTATAATGCAAATTAGCATTCAAAGTTGTTCTGAGTAGAAGAGATCCTTCAATGAATATTGAAAAGATAAGTGAAAGATTTTATCTTTTTTTTCCTCTTTTTTACATCTTAGTTCACTGCTCTATCTATTGTGATATTAGGCATCCGTATTGCAAACACTAATAAAAATTGACATAAAGTGCTCACAGGAATGGGGAAGCCTCAAAATCCCTGCATGGAGAAAGCTATGAAACTTGAGGGTTAATAGGAAGCATAAAAACAAGAGATGTGTCCATATCATAGAATTAGATTTGTGTCTTTAAACCAGTATGGACTCTACTATCTAGCTAGTAGGAATTTAATTAATTATTTCTTGAGCTTTTTTAAAAACTTCTATTGTGCTCTTTACATTTTTTTTCCTATTTGTCTCACTTCTGACAAAGACATCATTTTGTATTCTATGCATCAGTAATTTAGTGCCCCATCCCAGTATTTGACAATCAGAAATTTCACTGAACAATGTCTTTAAGCCTGGTTTTAATTTATAGAGCCCCAAGCTTTCTGCATTTCCTGTCATTCCCTTTCTGTTGTTTCAAATTCTCCCATCCTCCTCACTCACCTCAAAATCTTCCCCAAATCATTGGTTTTGTGTGTCACCTCAGAAGATGTTTACAAAATTGTTTTGACTGTATTAGTGCTCACTCGGCAGCATATATACTAAACTTGGAATGATACAAAGAAGATTAGCATGACCCTTGTGCAAGGTTGACATGCAAATTTGTGAAGCAATATTTAAGCCACTGTCCAGGGTTGATATTTTCAGCTAGTGAACCCAAAGGCACAAATGCTGAAAGAAACGTCACTTGGTTGAGTAGTGGGAAACGAAATTTACTTGACTTGAAATTCCACACCAGAATTCAAATACAATCTCCGCTACCTAAAATATATGATCTTGAGTAAGATGATTCCCCCAAATTATTTTCTTTATCAGTATAAGGAATACAATATTCTTTCTCCTATACCATTTTCAATGATTAAATTAAATCACATTAAAATGCCTGACAATTTAAAAGTAACCCACGATTGTAAGTGCAATCTTACTCTTTCTTCTCATTTTCCTTTGATGGTTATATTCTTTTTCTCCTGACCCTCAAATGTGCTCTGTCCTTGGACTTCTTCAGATTATTTCTTTTCAACTTGGAAGTTTATTCTCACCGACTTGAAATTTTTAACCAATATAATGGCTTTGATACAAAATATATGATAGTGATAATCACCCCAAACTTTATACCTTCAGCTTGGATTTGCCTTGAAATTTTAGACTTGCATATCTAACAGTCTGTATGATCTCTTTACTTATCGCCCCTACTTATCTGCTTTTGCCCACTCAAAATTAATGTACCCAACATTGGTATATTGATCTTTCTCTCCAAACTTGCTATTATTACATAGACTTTCCCATTGTGTTCATGGGAACTCTATCTTTTCAGTTGCTCAGGGAGAAAAAAAGAAACAAAAATCTTGAAATCATATCTGTTTTTTTTCTCACATCCTACCAATAGATATAATTTGCTGTCTCTCTGTTCATAATATATTTAGAATTTCACCATTTCTACTGCCCCCACGCAAATACATTGAAACAGGCCATTATCATGACTCATTAGCCAGCTAATGCTAATACTCCTGGTTGCCAACAGACTGTGCTCTGGAAAGCTACCAGAGTGACCCCACAGATACAGTCATATCACTTTATCCTTTTGTGCAGATCCTTTAACACCTTCCTATCCCAGAGTCAATTTCAACATTCTGACAATAGCTTACTTGTTTTTTACCAGTGGATCAGGCATGCTTCTGAACCAAAATCACATTTTGTTTTCTCCACTGTTTTTACACTCTTGGTAAATATGAGAGTAATACACTTTGGTATATATGAGTGCTTTGCCCCCATAACTACATCAGAATGCTGCTAAAATTTTTTCATAATTAGTCTTTTAGTGACAAATAAAATTGCCCCTTATAACAAGACACGCTTCATATCTTCCATTTCTTCTCTACTTTATTCACCATTGTACTTACCATCAATTAATACATACTTACTTTATGTTCTACTTCACCCAAGTATAAACGTGCCAATTGTGAAGGAAGAGATTTAATTAGTTTCATTCACTGCTGTCTTCACCATGCCTAGCATTGTTGCTGGTACTTAATAGACATTTCCAAAGGAAAGAATGAATGAGTGAATTGAATATATGAAGACGATCAACCTCCTACATAACAAGTGAACATCAGATTATTCCCCTTCTTTTTGTATTAGCCTATGCAGTTCTTTACTGGGAGTTGTTAATAGTTGTAACAATGAAAATAGAATAAAATTTGGGGGTAATTATGATAAATCAGTAATGAGTGATGTTCATCCACAAATCTTTGAAAATATATATCTTTTAGTTTGGATTGATGTAAAGGTAGGCCTATTCATTTGGTGTTCAAAAGTTATTATAGGTAGGGCACCTGGGTGTCTCGGATAAGCGTCCAACTCTTGGTTTGGGCTCAGGGCATGATCTCATGGTTTGTGAGTTCAAGCCCTGCACTGGTCTCCATACTGATAGTGTGGAGTCTTCTTAAGATTCTCTCTCTCCTTCTCTCTTTGCCCTTCCCTTGCTTGCTCTCTCTCTTTCTCTGTTTCAAAACAAATAAACATTTTTTAAAAAGTCATTGAGGTGATTTTGGTACCAATAATCAAAATATACATACCTTTAAGTTTTTCTAGATATGTAAAAATGGATTGACCATCTCAAAAATGTAAAGGATGGCAGTATATTTCATTATCGGACTAAATTACTGCTCAGCAATTCTCTTAACCAAAACACACACACACACACACACACAATTACATTGGTCAATGTGAAATAACAAACAAATCTTTGATTTTGGGTGTGTGAATAATATATTTACTTTTCTATCTAAAAGCTCTATATCCCCTCAAAGACATATTTGAAGACCATATATTAATTAATTAACTTAGTATATACAGACACAACACTATTGCTAATAAATAAAGATTCAGGAATAAGTATGTATCGCCTCACAGCAAACACTTCACTGATTCCTATTTGTGGAAGGAATATATTTCCAAGAAAATGTTGTACTCTAAAAATACTGCTTGCAAACCTCTTCCTGGATTTCTATGAAAGAGGGAGAGTTGCCAAGAAACCATCCCAGACTATTTCCCAACACGGCCCATTTTGCAATTATTAATCACAAAATCTGCAGACCACCCTGAAATGCTGAGTATTCTATCTCCAATTTTCCCAGTATAACTGCATTATTTCTTTTGTATTAGTATCCTTAACTACCCACCCTTTTCCTTGTCATTTGTTTCATGATTCTTTCATGTTTTTAGGCTTTATTCATACACTTTCTTTAGCCTGAAACGACATCTCAACATCTCCCCACCCTCTACCGTCATATATTTTATCCATACCATGTGTCCATATTGAATGCTTTTGCCCTGTTAGGTTTGTTGCTCTTTGCTCTAACAATAAAAACATAAATTCTAGCCAATGCCTAATAAATATTACTGTAAAGATAAGTAACAGAAAAATTATAACACCTAAAATGCATAAACTAAAATATACTAGAGATGTAAGCATAAGTATGTCCATACCCATCCATTGAAATTAAAATTTACAAAAATCCCCGAGACGTTGGACAAGCTAAAAATAATCAACAAAGAATGATAATGGCCATACTGAATATAGAGTATAAAACAAAATTCTTATTACCTAGATATTTTTAAATGTTCATTTATTTATTGTTGGAGAAAAGGAGAGAGATGGAGAACGTGAGCACAAGCACATGAGTGGGGATGAGCAGAGAGAGAAGGGGAGAGAAAGAATCCCAGTTAGGTTCTGCTCACTGTCAGGGAAGAGCCGAAAGCAGGGGCAATCACACCCTGAGCCTAAATCAAGAATCCAACACTCAAATGACTGAACCCCCCAGGTGCCCCTTACCTAGATATTTAAATAACAATTTAATATTCCTTCCAAAAAATCTAGATTTAAAAGTTTTGACTTGGAAAATTAAACTTTGTAAAGGTAATATCTTATCCAGTACAAAATCTCACAGTGATAAAAGTTTGAAATTTTTACTTTATTTTTTAACTGCATTATTATTTTACTCTTAAGGAATACACTTCTATGACTGCCATGAAGCCCAGGTTGAGTAAATAGTGACTCCTGAAGATAATTGCACCTGACTGTGGACCTTCTGGTCTTCTCTCTCTACCTCAGCTGAAAACCCAGACTTATGAAGCCTCAATCCCTGCCTCCATATTCCTGGAAGAGGCCAAAGCCACCTATATAGGAGGCTTTTTCAGAGGAGAAGACAACTTTGTCTTCTCCAAAGACAAACCCTCTACTTTGCTTTATGAGGCAAATAGCAATCCAAAACCACAGATAGGTTGGGACCTGTGTAGGCCTCAATAAAGTTTGAAAAATTTAAATGAATTACATACTTTTAGGATAAATAGGAAAATGATCATGCAAGTTATATCAGTAAAAAAAGAAAAGAAAAAAACTTTAAAAACATAGAAATAATTTAATGATTATGCATTGAAAATTTAAGAAGAAATTAATTTGGTTTCATATATTATGCCCTAGAAAATATAAGTGAATTGGCAAAGTTATTAAAATATTTGTTTCCACTTTATCACTAAAGGTTCAAAGTAAAAGTATAAAAGTTATAAATATCAAAATGCAAAATTATATAGCAGAATTATATATAAAACACTAAAATCACATATGAATTTTCTTGAACCATCAGGCAGTAGAGAAGAGGGTACACAAACAGCCTGAAATCAAAGGTATGGTGTCATACTCCCAGAAGAGAGGGAACATGAATACTGAGTCCCCTGGGCCCTCAGGAGAAAGACAGCACATCCATTCAAATAGATAAAAAATAAATAGATAAGAAAAAAGCAACTAAAAATCAAAAAACTAAAAGAAAAAAAAAAACCCTAAACTTCTTAACAAATTACTAAAGGTTGAGTGTGGGCTACTGAGACAGTAGAGAAATTGTGAGTCCTGTAGATTCAAGGGGAACCTATATCTTCTTATATGTTCTTCTTCATGGACTTCCGATGGGTGCTCACGAGAAAGAAGAGTGTGGAAAAGGTGTGAAGAAAGTCCTCTTGGGCGGTTCTGTTCTACAGGAAGGGAATAGCCACCAGTACAGAAAAGAATGAAGTTTGACCTAGGCCTGAAGGAACACAAGTCTCAAGCCACTGAGGAAAAGGAAGCAAATCCTGGCATCCAAGACCACAGTGAGGACCAGCAGTAGCTGGAAGAAATTAAAAAAATTAAAAAAAAAAAAAAAGAGCCATCGAATCCTAGAGGAAGGGCAGGCAATTATCCAGGTCCCAGGCCATTAGTGATTTCCCAGTGCTGGAGAAGGAGGATGAGGCACGGAGAAATTGCCAGCTGTCAGGCATAGGGACAAAAGTCTGGCCTAAGAATGAGGCTGAATGGGGAATTCAAAGAGCCCTTTGTGACCACCCACCATCAGGTTAGCAAGTATCAAATAACCAGTGAGAGGGGCTACTACTGGACAAGGACAAAATGGTAGAAAGAGCCTGCCTGCAATACGGATACACAGCAAGGTGGAAGGCAAAAGGCTGAAACAGGAAAATTGTAAGAAAAGCCCTCACCATCGACACCCTAAGAAGAAAACAGAACACAGAAATTTTGAGTTGCTTTGAACGGAAGGTGCAAATAACATCAATAGAATAGAATCAGTTCAATTGTCTCAATTGACTCAATTCTCACGTGATAGCTACAATTTTTTTCCTAGGTAAAACTTGTTTGATATGTGTAAAAATGTGGTTAGAGGAAATGTTATAGCAATAAGCACTTTAATTAGAAAATAAGAAAGTTCTTCTGTTAACCATGTAAATTTATCTCCTTAATAAATTAGAAAAAGGAAAACATATTAAGCCCATACCAAATAGACAGAAAGATACAAGAAAGAAAAAAGAAAACAAGGGCATTAAGAATAGAAAAATTTTAGAGATTAGTCAGTGAAACTGAAATTTGGCTTTGAAAAGATCAATGAAATTGATATACCTCCAGCAAAATTGATTGAATAAATTAGAATATAATACAATAAAAAAGAGAAGACATAACTTGCCAGTATAAGAAATGAAACATTGAGGGCATCAATTCCCAGACATCAACTATGAAAAGGTGGTATTATGATTAATCTTAAGCCTATATATTTGACAACACAGATGTAATGAACAAATTCCTTGAGCAGTTCAAACTAACAAAACTCATAAAGCCCATCTAATAGATAGCCTAAATGGATAGCCTGAACCTACATATATAAATTTTTATTATTTCACACTTTATTGGGACCTTTCTATGAGTGTTATCCAATAAAACTGAAAACATAAGTTCAGGCAAAAATCTATACACAAATGTTTATACATTTCTAATACACAAAATATTCATAGTGGCTAAAAAACTTCATACTGTCTTCAGCTGCTGAATAGATAAGCTATGGGAAAACTAGACTAAAGAATGCTACATAGCAATAAAAGAAATGAACTACTGACATATATCTGTAGACTACTATAAATCTCTAATAATTGAAGCTACATGAAAGAAGTTAGGCTCGATACATACATACATGCATGCATGCGTATATACGTATATATTCTACATATATCTATCCTACTCATATATTCTACAGATATATGTACTTTTTGCATATATTTTCTACATACACATGTTCTACATATATATTCTAATATATATTTTACATATACATACTACACATATATATTTTAATATACATTCTATTATGTGTGTGTGTGTGTGTGTGTGTGTATCTGGAAGGAGAATCTGTCTGTCCTAACTTTAGTCATATGCCTACCCTCTGACATTGTCAAGCCCTCTGGAGCCAAATGGAACCTGGAATGATAAAATTTTCAGTGGAATATTCGAATGGTCTTACTAAAACAAAGAAGAAAGAATATATGTATAAAAATTACGATATCTAATTATATAATTATAATTATGGATATATACTTATACATAATCATGTGTATATATATATATGTATATATACACATACATATACTGTTTGAATATAAAAAACTCATCTTCAACGAAAAAGTACACAAATATGCTCAAAACCTTCTATGGAAACTGGCATAATGTCTCAATGACATGTCTGATGAAAGTTTTCCTTAAAGTCAACCCCATGTGAGTCTGCTTCTCAGATATTTGACACTTATTAACCACGTATTTTCTGTAACAGTGTTTACATAATGAAAAAGTGCTTTAATGAAAAGTGGAACTTAATGATGAGGTTTGTACCACAACCTGCTCATAGGAGCATAAAGAAGTAAAGAGATTTACATATTGACCTTTATTCAGGTATTTTCACTCTTTCAGTCTTCCTAGGTTCCTATAAGAAATAGATACAACGGAGAAAGATACATGGTGCATCTGTGTGACACATAAAATATAATTAGTATTTGTATGAAGTACTTTCCGAAACTCATGGAAAATAAAATAATTAGTAGTCAAATAAAATTGATGCTACATGTAGAATGCCATTTTATAAATTCCAAAGTCAGTTCTGGTCTGATACCTGTGATGAGTAACAACAGATCACTGCAAGGTGAGTTCCCAGGGAGAGAGGGATCCCAGCCTAGCTGGAAATGGAAGGAGGTTGTTGTTATTTTACACCCAGTATTTGGGTGCTGGATGAAACACATCAGAATGCATAGAACAATACATTTTTCCAGCAGGAAGTAGCCTTAGGAAGTCACGAAAAAGTGACATGAAAACAAAAAACAATTTTCAAAGAAAGTCACCAAATCACTAGGATTTGTATGACTTCCAGAAAAATGTAACCAGTGGATATTGGTGAGAAAAACTAATGTTTATTAAACAACTTATTATTAAACAGGAGCTTGACACAACTATTTAAGTTATGACTGTAGGAGTTCTTGAAGTTAGGTGGTAGTATCCCTATTTAATATGAGAAGGCACTAAGACTCAATGACCTTTAGCCCATCACATGACATTGGGGCCTATTAAGTAAATAAACCAGGCTTCACACTGCCATTGTATTGATTCCACACCATCAGTTTTTCATTTTCCATAATTATTGCCCACATATTTTTTCAGTATATATACTGAAATACCTGTATGATATTATGACTGTGGCATCACAACATTTATTCATTCTCAGAGTGTGTAGGACATCTTAAAACCCCAAAACGTATTCTCATAGAGTTCTTTCAGAGTAACTATTTTAATTTGTGTGATTTTTCTAAAGAACTGAAATTTTAATACAAATTTCCCCAAATCCCATTTTGTGGAACACAAATTGAAGATACCAATTATCTTCTGTTCTAGAAATATTTCAGCAGCCTAGAGCACTGCATGCAAAAATAGAGATCAGCACGTTCACCTTGGGGTCTTGACATTTGCAGAATGGCCATTGGCCTTGCTTAAATTCTATCAACAGTCATTGTTAGTGAAGCACTGGGGATATAATAGGCACTCAAGAAATTCATAAATGGCCAAAATTTCATTTGTCTCAATCCTCCTTGAAATTGAATTGGCTGCTCAGACTTCAATTTTGCCTTAGCTGTGAAAAACACACTTTTAAAGAAATGTATTAAGAATTGTTTTGTTACACATCTTACCTCAGACCCATGAGTCTGGATCAGAGCTCAGTAGAATCGGTAAGAATATTGTACTCCCTCAAAATGAATTTCAATTAAAAAACTAAAAAAAAACAACTTACAGACACGTTATTTAAAAAAGAAATAATAATGAAAGCAAAGGAGGACAAGGCTAAAACTTCCACTAAAGGAGATCTTCACTGAAGGCTCTTCAGATGTATATCAGAGTGTTCTACCCTGAAGGGGTCAGTACAGGCAGGAATAGACAGGGTACAATGGCAGAATTCCAGGCAAGATATTAAAAGTCAACTTGAAGAAAAGACAGAATAAAAACCCCGCCCTTGTGATATGTCTAATAATATTTATATGCCCAGTGTAAGAAGAGGAAAATAGATACGAACTGTTTTACCAAGTGAAAGAGAAACAAAGAGTATGATAAGGAGCATTAGTGATGATGCCCATATATTTTTCTGAGGTTTTTCCTACAGATTAAGATGAGCCACCTAACACAATCAATGGAAATAAAAGCTCTGCTGGCGTTTGTTGCCTGTGAGGTGGGCAGTTTGGGTGGAGAGAAAACACAAAAGCTGGAAAACATGCCATTTAAATAATTGAGGACACCTGATGCTAAGAAACTAAGGCCAAGTTTACTGACTTTTCTTTCTTTTATTAATATTGTTGTGCTCCTCCATTTTAAGTGAGCCAAGAAGAATTAATGTGATTATACCTGCCAGTTGCATCCTCCAGGAAGGTAAAACTATTTCTATTTTGAAGAACATTATAAAAACACTTGGTTTACTCATCACTTAAGTCATAGTGAGTAATTTATATCTAGTATTATACTACTAAAAATTTTTCACTTTACTTAGAAATTGACTTTCTCCTTATGAATACTTTCTACCAAGAAAGTTTAACTACTGAACCGTGGAATTCTTGAATATCAAAAATTGACCCAGGACACCATGTTGTCAATGATTAATATATTTTATTGTAGAATATATTAAATGTATCTGGAAAGCATTGTAATTCCTCTAAAATGTAGTCTTTATTATATCGCAGCTGTGTTGCTGATTTCAAGTCTTCTAAGAATTCAACTGGTCCTATAGAACTATTTAAATCAAAACTTGGTCTTGATTTTTCTAAGCACCCGAGCACATGAAAAATAAACATATATATAAACCATATATAAATATATGCATATACATGAATATGTTACATATGGCTATATATAATAATGTACATAATGTATCAGAATATATATGATACATAATTTATATGAATATATACAATATAATATATATATGATGAACACAGTGGCTTCTGTTCTCAGAAGGTTATTGTTAGAAGTGAGTAATGGGTTAATTGGAAAGATAGGCTACTTTGTAGTCTCAAAAGTTTTGGGGATAGCAGGTGATTCATAACATTTGCGGTTATCCACCCAAATGGCCCTATTCTTATTCATTTTCTAATTAGGGCTCTCACCTTGGCATAAAAGACATCCTTGCTTGGGCATTTACCATACTCTAGGATGCAACTGCTCTATTAAGTTCTGAGCCTGGTCTTCATGTTTCTTTTCTCCCCCCCTCCCCCCCCCCAGGAGGAGAGAACTTCTTTAGTAAGCTGCCAGAGAAGCCCTATAGCTTTCCCACTCAATTTTCAATTGCTCTTTATTCCCCGGGGTCTTTTGTCATATTTAGCTAGGTGTCAATGCCATTTAGTAATAGCCTTCAAACCCACTGTCTTTGCCTGTACTTTTCAAAAGTCTGACAAATTGTGTCAACACAGAGGGTTCTCTCCTACTTGCAGTCCATCTCAATTCACTGACAGGAAGGGCTTTAACAGTTGAGCTACTGTCTTGTGCCAGGGGATGCCTTCTGGGTTCCAACTAACGCTAGTGACTGGGAGAAAAGTGAGTCAGCCCTATAGCTCTAGTTTATCACCCCATTTCTTGGACCACTCCTAACACTGGCTATTGCAGATTATATTTTCCAGAAGCAGATGCTGAAATGGAGTGTGGCATGTCAGACGTTTATGAAAGATCAATACTTGTGGAAGGGAGGGAAAGAAAGCAAGACCGGGCAGAGGAAAAAGTCTATGCTACTGAACTACAAAAAACATAGCTAATTCCACAGGGAGCTCTGGCACATAAGTGGCCCATCAGTTTACCCAAAAAGTGAAAAATGGAACTACCCTAGGATCCAGTAATCACATTACTGGGTATTTTCCCCCAAAATTCAAAAGCACTAATTCAAAGGGATACATGCACCCCTATGTTTATAGCAGCATTAATTACAATAGTCAAATTACAGAAGCAGCCCAAGTATCCAATGATTGATGAATGAATAAAGAAAATATAATATACACACACACATAATGTATGTGTAAATATCTATATGTATATATGTATATCTATATATGTAAATATCTATATCTATATATGTACATAGATATATATGTTGTATATATGTATATACATATGTACATAGATATATATGTTGTATATATGTATATACATATGTATATACATATATATGTTGTATATATGTATATACATATGTACAACATATATATGTAGTATATGTGTATATACATATGTACATATGTATATGTATACAACATATATATATATACACACAGGAATATTATTCAGCTTAAAAGAAGTATGAAACCCTGTGATTTGCAACAACACAAAACTAGAGAGTATAATTTTAAGTGAAATAAATCAGTCCAAGAAAGAAAAATACCATATGATTTCACTCATGTGGAATTTAAGAAACAAAACAACTGAGCAGAGAAAAGAGAGAGAGAAAGAAACCAAGAAACAGACTCTTAACTATAGAGAACAAATCGATGGCTACCAGAGGAGGGGTGGGTGGAGGGATGAGTGAAATAGGAGATGGGGGGGTAAGGAGTCACTTGTGATGAGCACTGGATGTCACATGGAATTGTTGGACCGCTATATTGTACACTATAATATGAAAGTTTATGCTACCTAAACAGGAATTAAAATTTTAAAAGTGGTCTATCAGAGGTATCCTAGGCCAAATGCCTGGGTCTTTCAACCCCTACTAGCATCAGTTGTTGAACATGGGCCACTTTGGGTAGGATGTGACCTAGGACAAGGTAGCTCTTTTCAACTGAGGCAAAGAACTGGCATTCTTCCCTGAAAAGAGATCAGACAGTACCTACCTGTGTCTACCACAAGCATCTTGATGAATTTGAGGATGAGGAGTAGGGAAATCTTAAGAAGTGACTTAAACAGGTCTTTAAACGCATTTGAGGGTCACATAGAGCTCTTCTAACTTCACTGATTCTGGACACTTTATGGGACTTAGACAGTGAGGTTGGTTTTTGATAAAACTCATAATCTGGTTCCTTTTGGCTTGACCCAGGCCAGACAACCTCCATCTAGCCTCCTGCTCAGTGTCACCTGGCTCTCTCCATTAAAGGGAAGCCTCTGAGCCTACTTCTTATCACCTACCTGCCCCTGTGCCTGCTGGTTTACTACAAGTCACTAGGGATCACTGGGCTCATGGCGTCTATCACCCAGAAAGTCCCTGCAACTCTTGCTAGCTCTCAAATTTTCTGCCTTTGAAATTCTATTTCATTGAAACACCCTCATTTAGAAGCTGGGGCAGGAGACATCACCTTCTGTGCATTATATATTCCCATGGATCCACTATTATTTCCAACTTTATTGTTAGATTGGGCTATACAACTACTTTGGACAGATGAAATATAAACAGAAAGAATATGTGTCACCTCCAAACTGAAGATTACAAAGCCCATACAGAATTTTCCAGAATTTTTTTTCTTTCCAGAGTAAAGAAGGAAGGTTTATGTTACCAGTGATGGACCCTCTACCCTTCATTTCTGGGTGCCTGTATAGCTTAAACACCCCAAAGCTGCAAATGAAACATCAATGAGAAATAAATGTTTGCTATGCTGAGCTACTTAGACATGGCTATTGCTTCTGACTATAGTTTAGTTTGTCCTGATTGATATACAATGCCACAAGGAAAGTGAGATTGGACTGGAGAAACCCAAAGGCCTCCTTTTGCCCAATCATGCCAGTCTGGGCTGGCTTTGGATTGTTAGAGGTGAGGGGCTGTCTTGGGGATGAGGAAGTTCACAATCCATCTCCATCTGGATGGGAAGTGGGGAGAGCTCCTGCCTTCAATATTATTACCTTCAGTATGTCTACTACCCAGAGCACTAAATCCTGGTTCTGTCCTGGAGAGTGAAAAGTCAATAAAACAAGTTGGCATATAAATAAAGTGCTTTGAATAGTGCCTTGGGCGCAGTAAGAGTGACAAGTGTTAGCTCTTGCTATTCTCTAGGATTAAACTCCGTAAGAGGAGAAATTTTGTCCATTTTATTTGGTGCTTAGATCTTAGCACCTGGAATCCTGACTAAAACATAATATGCACTCAATCAGTATGTGTTAAATGCATAGTAAACGGTGAGTTAAATAAATGATAAATGAATGAATATAAATATTTGATATTTCCTCCTTCCTCTCCAGACCTCTATCCTTCCTTCTTCTAACATATCAAACCTTCATGCTCAGAAGGAGGCGAATACTTTCCTTTGACTTTCTCTAGCCCCCTATGCTTTCCTGCCAATGCCAGTTTCATTGCTACATATTACTGCCCACTGGTATCTTCTCTACTCTCCAGAAGAAATGTTCATTCCAGTCACTCAAGCTTGCTGTCCTGATTGAAGTACCTCCCTACATTTGAGCTTAAACCTCGTGCAGAGACGGAAGGCAAAAGGAACACAATGATGTAAAGTGAAAACCATGACGTGAATGTTGGTGATAAAATGTTTCTCATTACATGCACGTTTACTTTTATGGCATGAGGTTGGTAATATACACCTCTGTCTGTGCTTTATGCTGGAAAGCTTGTAAATAATGTTTATATTATTAATAGTTTATTAAGACATTTACTACAGAACCAAGGGCTGTACTATGACTGCACTCACCTATTTGGCTCTGTTTTTCTTCCACTGTTAGATGGAAATGCAAGATACCCATGCATTTTCTACCTTTATTGTATGTTTAAGGGCACTATCAAAACTAGATTCTCCTTTGTTTACACATCGGCCTTAAAACATTCACGTCTTCCTGGGGCGCCCGGGTGGGTTAGTTGGTTAAGTGTCCGACTTCGGCTCAGGTCATGATCTCACGGTTCGTGGGTTTGAGCCCTGCATTGGGCTCTGTGTTGACAGCTAGCTCAGGGCCTGGAGTCTGCTTCAGGTTCTGTATCTCCCTCTCTCTCTGACCCTCCCCCGCTCACGCTGTCTCTCTCTCTCTCTCAGAAATAAATAAAACATTAAAAAATTTTAAAACATTCATGTCTTCCTGATTTCATCTCTCATCTGCACTGATCACTTTGTGTGTCAGGCTCACACCTGCTTTCCTAGGACTTCACCTCGCCAATCTCCTGAAATTGCTCTATTGTTGTCTGTATCCCTTATCTTCCTGTTTCTTGATTACCTCCCTGCTTTTTCTGGAGCACATCCTCACGTAATTCCCTAAAAAACAATGTAGAGATGGGGCTCCTGAGTGGCTTAGTCAGTTAAGCGTCCGACTTTCCCTTAGGTCATGATCTCGCGGTTCGTGGGTTCGAGCCCTGCGTCGGGCTCTGTGCTGACTGCCAGCTCAGAGCCTGGAGCCTATTTCGGAGTCTGTGTCTCCCTCTCTCTCTGACCCTCCCCTGCTCACGCTGTCTTTCTCTCTCTCTCTCTCCTAGAAATAAATAAAAATATTTTTTAAAAAAAGAATGTGGAGCCATAAACTGTCAGATTAGTAATCCATTGCGCTGGTATGGAATCCTAAGGTAAACACTCTTTCATCTCAGAACACTAAAGGTTCCATTCCCCTACTTTTAATCTAGTTTAAAAAGTTTTGATCCCAGCCTCATATTTTGTTCTTTTATAGATGAGTTTATAATATTTTTTGTTCAAGTACTTTCTGGTAATTTCTTTATATCATTATGAGATTTGAAAACGTTATATCTAAGTGTGGTTCTTTTTTATTATTCTCTTGTTTTGTTTTCTAAATACAGGTTGGATGGGTCTTCTTTTCCTGGAGATAATGTCCTTTCTCAGTTCTGAGAATTCCCCTTGCATTAGTTTTGTAATCATTTTCTTGCGGTCCATCTATTTTTTTTTCCTTTTCTGGTTAATTTATATTAATAAAATGATGGATCTGGACTGATCTTTGGTATCGTTTACCTTTTTAAAATATTTTTTTATTTTTGTGCTCTAATATCTGGATTACATCAGATTTGTGCCATGACCATAACAGCACATGCAGTCAATGTCAGCAATTGTATTGTTAAAACTCAATGTGATCTAATTTTTCAGCACATTCTTATTTTATAGATAACTTTTTATCATTAAATATTTTTGACAGTGTTTAATAGAGTTTGTGTAAAATTATTTTATCTTAAATTTAATTCCCTCTTTCACCTGTTCCTTGGGGTCATTTTTTTTCTTCTTACTTTCCTTGGCCATTATTTTCAGGTAGCAGTCCTCTCTCAAGTATTTAGAGAAACTTTGTAGTTTGACCATGTTTACAAATTAATAAGAGCCATGCTGAGTGGGGACTTGGTCTTTATGGAAGAGGCTATGTAACGTCAGGCCTGATTTTATGACTAGTAGCTATGGAGGAAGCATTTTTTAAAATGTCCTTGACTCTTGAGTAACTAATTTTTAATTCTTCACAGTACATCCTATATATAAAATAGTAGAATAAAAAAGAACATCTATGTTAGAACCAATCTGTTAAAAAAGTAAAATGTTTAAGTATCTTTGCAGTCCTTGGTGACTTTGATAATAGCATGATAACCCATGCTGTTCCCTAAGGGTTACTGAGAGTCTTACACTATGTGCATGTATTCTTGAATAATGAACTGTTTTATTTTACATGTTTGTACGTTTGTTGTAAGTGGAGATGTATTGTATGAATTAAGTGACTTTATTACTTTTCATAGAACATGATTTTATGTGGCTCATATGTTTATGATATATGTAACTGCAGGTCATTCACTTTTGTTGCTTCTGCCAAGCCTTCTAGGGACATAGGAACCATTACTCACTTTCAACAACATTTCTGCCTTAAGAGTTTCAGGCTACATAGGGGCGCCTGGGTGGCTCCGTGGGTTGGGTGTCCGACTTTGGCTCAGATCATGATCTCATGGGCTGTGACTGCGAGCCCCCTTTCCGGCTCTGTGCTGACAGCTCAGATCCTGGAGCCTGCTTCAGATTCTGTTTCCTTCTCTCCCCACCCCCCACCCCTGTACTCTTCTGTCTCTGTCTTTCAAAAATAAAGAAAAGAAAAAAAACATTTTTTTTTAGTTTTTAAAGCTTTTTAATGTTTTATTTATTTCTGAGAGAGAGAGAGAGAGAGAGAGTGAGCAGGGAAAGGTCAGAGAGAGAGGGAGTCACGGATCTGAAACAGGCTCCAGGCCCTGAGCTGGCGGTCAACACAGAGCCCAACGCGGGACTCGAACCCACGAACCGTGAGATCATGACCTGAGCTGAAGTCGGATGCTTAACCGACTGAGCCACCCAGGCGTCCCCCAGAAAAAAACATTTAAAAAATTATTAAATAAAAGAATTTCAAGATATATGGAGAGTGGAAAACCTTTGAGAAAACTGGCTTGTTGCTGTGTGTTTTTAAGGTGCACTATTCTACCTCATGCACAGACAGTAGGGGCATAGGTGCGAGCACAATTCCTCACTCCTCCTTGACATGTGGGTTTTCTCTTCTCCAAATTCACTCAGCGATAGTACTTCTTCTTATAGTTTTTGGCAGCATGTAAGAGATCTGGTCCTGCTCCCTGTAGGGACTGGGTCCCATGCTGTGTTTCTCTGCACAGGGGCAAGATTCAGAACCTGCTGGCTTTTTTAGCATCATTTCTCTTGTCCACCTGGCACAAGAAGTCATCCTTACCGGGGCGCCTGGGTGGCTTAGTCAGTTAAGCGTCCGACTTTCGCTTAGGTCATGATCTCGCAGTTCTTGGGTTCGAGCCCTGCGTCGGGCTCTGTGCTGACTGCCAGCTCAGAGCCTGGAGCCTGTTTCTGAGTCTGTGTCTCTCGCTCTCTCTGACCCTCCCCTGCTCATGCTGTCTCTCTCTCTCTCCTAGAAATAAATAAAAATATTTTTAAAAAAATGAATGATTTAAAAAAAAAAGAAGTCATCCTTACTTTTTTCGATGAAAGGTTTTTGTAAATATGTTTTGTCTAACATTTCCAGGTGAATAGTTCTGAGAAGCCACGTACATTTAGACAAACATGTTGCGGGAATAAGCCCCCACTATTTAATTATTATCTTTAATTTTGAAAATGCTAGGTTGTTATATAACGGAAAGTGGTCCCATGAGAGGGATGTGTTTGTGACTATGTTGAGGAGGTAATATTTCATGTATATGTTTTCAATGAACCCCCCAATCTTCAGTTCCCTGCTTCACTACTGTGCTCTCTGGGCCCTTCTGGGGTGCCCCTGAAGACATGACCTCTCTGGAATAAATGTAGTTCACTCTGACTTTACAATGTGCCTGAAGTTTTTTCCAATCTGTTTAATAATTCCTCCACTCACTTCTTATTTCCAGGAATCTGTTAAAATGTCTTTTCCTTTAAAGATGTATCTCTTGTTGCATTTATTGGCGTAAGTCTGCTATGTTTAGAGAGATCTCTTTTCTATCATTTAATAGTATCTCAGGAAGTACATGATGTAAAATATAGTAGTTTGGGGTTTTTTTTGTACTTAAAACACCGCAGGTCCTTTATTCTTTTTGACATTTTAATATCCTGAGCTTAAACCATTTTATATGATCAGCATAACCACCATGTAAGGAGTGTTACCAATGCTGACAGTTAATGGCAAAGAGCTTCCAAATTAGAACGACATAGTTAAATAGAAATTAATTCCACGATTTTGTTTGCTTCATATCTTGTGTGTAGGTGGAATGAAGCCCTCTGTTTTCTTCTCAGTTAGATAAAAATAGTCCTCAAGTCCAGACCAACTGTCACACAGTAACAACCCTGGTCTTGAATATCGGTAGATAAAACAGCAGTCAGGAAAACAGGATTTAGGCACCATGCTGTACAGTGCAGAGAACACGGACCCCAGTTTGAACCTTGGAGCCATAATTAACAGGGGGGCAAAACTGAGCCAAACCACTTATCATATCATTATCATTAACTCAACTATAATGAAATCTTTCATTCAATTTCATAGGCATTTCAGAAGGGTTATATTGTAAATATTAAACGAGACCCCAGTAAAACAATAAATACATTGCTTAGCACCTAAGAGCTTGTCAAAAATGATTTCTATTTTACATTTCCTTCCCTGCCTTGCCCTCCATTTCCTTTCCTTAGAATAATAACTGCTACAAAACAAGAATATTGGCTAATTTAATTCTTGGTAAAGCCCCCTGCAAGAAACAAATTTTGTTTACCCTTCCAGCCTGGTCTTTTTCCTTCCTATTAAAACCTGCTTCTTGGAGTGAACTCTAGTCCCTAACTCAGCAAGTGTTCTTGTAAGGACTGAGGTGAGAAGCTGAGTCTCTGTGTTAGGTAAGGTGTAAATAATTTTATTTCTTCAAATGAGTCACACCTTGGATTTGTGCATTGGCTAAACTGTCAAAAATCGATTCAGATGTTAAATACCATTTCTGATCATTTTAGATGACCTTTAGGTTTTGGAAGGCAAATTTAACAATTATTCATCTATCAATGTGCTAATGTCTACTGGATTTTGTACTTTTGCATTATGCATATATTTTAAATGTATTATATAAAAGCAGTTTATTCCTCATGCATTGGAAGTGTCTTTCAAACACAGCTGGGCACTCTATTCAGCCATCAGACTCCCTCCGTCACCATAATCTCTAGGATCCTTGCAAAAGCCTGTCTTTTGATACTTCTCATATTTATAACAACAATCTGGATGTGATTTCTCACCCTTCCTAGGGAGTTACAAATAGAGGAAATAGGTAAGTATATGGAGTCCTATTTCTTCTTCAATTCAATTCGGGTATTATTATTAATTCCTCCCATGTTTAAAATATGCTGCCAGGTATAAGCATTAGGTTATACAAGGTAACGACACAGGTTTACTCTTGTATATAATGCAATGCAAAGTGTTTTAAATAACATAGGCATAAAGAGTGTCTGCCCATGGGAGGTGAGGATGGGCTTTAAGCAAGAGGTGGGTGGGTTTTCAATAATGAATAGAGTTTTGAAAAGCAGAAGTACAGAGAGTAAACATTTGTGGCACAAGAAAAGTGATGCAGGGTGTGTATATGCCTGGATGTGTATGGGTTTGTACTTTATAGCAGTTCTTGCTATTTTGGTTGCCAAGATCTTGAGATCCATATGAGCTTGCTTAAAGAGCAAACATGACCGTCAGCAGATATAGTTATGGCATGTAAGATTCAGAAATTAACTGGAACCTGGTATCTAAATACTGTGAAGCTTCTTGTTCTGCCTCATATTTCTGTTTCTCTGTGAATATCTGTTCCACTCTCTGTTTCGCTGAAGATTAAGGTCCCTTGTTTTCCTGCCTATAACTTTCCAGAGTTGGAGATTTATTTTCCTTTTCTTTCATTAAAAGATTGACCAAACTAAGGCTGGAATCTCATAGCCTCAATTTCAAATTCTCCAGGGAAAATACCCATTGATCCAGTTTAAGGTCCTGTCCACAGTCCAAACAATTTTTCTAAATCATTAAAATCACACTGAAAATAAATGGCCTGAGTTCTATGGGTGCAACCAGGTGAAGAGAATAGTATAAAAAACACCAATTCCTATTAAAAAGGAGAAATCTAGAATAATAACCCTGTAAGTGCCCAGTTGGGTAGTGAATATTTGAACCTCTGACATTTCAGATGCAATGAAGTATGAATGTAGACGTATAAAAGGTGATAAAACTAGAAGAGTAAGTTGAGATGATGTCATGAAGAGTTTTCATGAAATTTCAAGGAATTAGAATTTTATTTTTTTATGCAGGGAGGAAACAATAAAATATTTAAATAGACATATGATACTAGTAGTAGCATCTATAAGTAGATTCATATGGAAGCAAAACGGACACAGGGACCACCTGGAAAGAGACCTGCCATGTTTCAGAGAAACAACGATGGGTTAGAGTTGTGGCCTTAAGAAGAGACTCTTGAATGCTGAGAAACAAACTGAGGACTGATGGATGTGGAGGGGCGGGGGGAGATGGGCATGGAGGAGGGCACTTGTGGGGATGAGCACTGGGTGTTATATGGAAACCAACTTGACAATAAACTATTTGTAAGAAAAAAAAAGAAATTGTGAAGCAACTAATTCTTCAAAATCCACTTTCTTGGGGCCCCTGGTTGGCTCAATTGGTTATGTGTCCCACTCTTGATTTTGGCTGAGGTCATGATCTTACCTTTGTGAGATCAAGCTCCATATTGACCTCAGCGTAGAGCTCAGAGCCTGCTTGGGATTCTCTCTCTTTGCCTCTCTCTCTGTTCCTCCTCCATTTCTCTCTCTCTTTCTCTCTCTGTCACTCTCTCTCTTTCAAAATAAATAAATTAATTGAAAAAGGGCTTTCTTATATTTACATGGTACTATCATGGCTTGGAGTTATTAAAAAAATAAAATTGTCTACCATCTTCTTTCATTGTTTTTATCCAAGTGGTCACTGTTTTGAGCATGTCCTGAGCAAAGGCTAGTATACAGGACTTGTGACTTCGCATTCCAGTGGAACAGAACATATCGCATGAGTTCTACAGAGAAGTTATACAGCATAATGTGTAGTTGTATGCAATCAACAGATATCAAATGAAAAGGGGGCTCTGTAGACAAATTACTCTGGGAAGTGATGAGTTAAATTGAGTTAAATGATGTTAGAGAAGTTCCCAAGGCAACTCCAGACCTTTAATGTATTAATGGTTTGCATAAATCTTTGAAAGCATCAGTATGGTATGCAGAGCCTCCCAGATGAGTACAAAACCACTTTTTAGAGGGATACTTCTATGGACTAACATTGTTTGAAAGGCAGTGCAAAATTCTGCTAAATATAGTGCTCTTTCAGGATCAAAATTGTTGTCTCCACGGTGAAAATCATTTACCTTAGAGTAAAGTAATCCAATTAATATCAGAACATACACTTTCCACTGTACTAAAATGACCAGGAATGACTAAAACAATAAAAATGGCTCTCAGCTTCCTGAGGATTTGTGGTCTAAATGCTCTTCCTTCTATGTGTGTGTTGAATAAAGATCAGGAGAATGGGTTTGTGACCTTTGGCCTTCCTAAGGAAACTAAACACATACCATGAGTTTTCTAGAGGACACAATTACACTATTTATTGCTTTATCAAAGAACTGCTTGACCTGTCCCTAAACAGAGAAAAGTGCTACTTACAATGACACGAAGGCCATGGAAATTAAAATCCAGAGTAATGTATGACGAGAGACATACTGGACACTGAGCATGAATGGTTCAGCGCTTTAATACCCTAACACCCTGTTATCATATATGATGGAATCGTTTAGGAAAATGATGCTGTCAACTGAAAGTGTGTATTGTTGATCAATGGATATTTAAATTTGATCAACTCTTCTTTTTGGAAACAATTGTAATAATCATTTTTTAAAAGAAGCTTTTCAAGGAGAAGATGTTTATTAAAGACATATGCACTCTCTTATTCTTTGTTGTCTTAATCAACTGCAAATTAATTTCAGATGACTTCCGAACTCCAGGCTACCACTGCAATGATTTAATCAGATAGAGAAATCTGGACATCCTGCATCACTCTCTACTCATGTTTTCCTTGAAATAGCTACATCAGAATTATTTGTTGGGACTCCACTAGAATCCACTCCTTCTGAATCAGAATGTCTCAAGATGTGGCCTAAGACTCTGCAATTTTAACATTCAGTTGAACTCATGCACACGGCATTTTGAGAAACACTACATTAGGTTTTTCCTTGTCTTGAGAATGTATAATTGTCTCTATCACTTAAAGAATGTCCAAGTGTACAGGGCAACCAAAGACAAAAGTATTCATTAGCTCAGTTGACCACATTGTATGTGTTTTCATTGTGATGGCTTCAAAGTTGTGTAAGGGCATTGCCTCTCCTCCGAAAGGTTGTACACGACTCTTCTGCTTCTGATATTAAACCAGTAAATAAAAAGAAGTTCCTTGGGATATTGTGAAAGTCACAAAAATATCATTTGGCATTTCTAGAGTTCTGCTCCTGCTGGGAAAAGTTTTTTGGTTTTTTTGCGGGTTTTTTTTTTTTTTTTTTGGTGTGTGTGTGTGTGTGTGTGTGTGTGTGTGGTTTCTTTGGAAGTCTAGTTCTCAAAAGTGGTTTACAATTAGTTTATCCACTGTGGAGGTGGATATAAATGATAAGAGTTTCACATGCAATGTATTTTTAATATGCAATTCCTCCAAACCTTCTCAAAAAATGTCTATCAAATCGAATAGTTGATGCACTTTGAACATTTAGCTCCAAAAGGAAGATGACATTTTTTCATTAGTTTAAGATTTATATGCTAAAGTATCTGTCACAATAATAATAAAATCTGACAGTGCAGATCTTATGGGTTTTCACGTAGCAGAGGTAATGTGTTCCTTGGAAGATATAAATGACAATTTGTTTAAATCAGAGATTTTAAAAAATTTAGACAAGCACGGGAGCTCCAAAAGTTTATATTTTGCCATTCCAGAGTCATTCCTTTAACAATATTTAGGTCAGGTCAACCATATGGATTAATATTTTGTGTATAAAAATGAACGTAAGTTTTATTATGTAATCATGTATGCTTTTGTTATTAACATTTTCAAAAAGGTCAGGGGTCAATCAGCTCAAATGCAACTACAAAGAAAGATGTTTTAGGTATAAAATCTAATGCAATTACTCTGTACTACCACTGAATTCTCTGCACTACCACTGAATTCTCTGCACTTTCTTTCTTTCTTTTACTTTTTTTTTCATTTATTTTCTTTTTCCTCTGGTAGCTGCAGCATGTGAAATTCCAATCCATCCCGCACAACCGTACTAAAAAATATGCACATTTCTCCACCTTTAAACAAAGAGGAAATCCTTTTTTCTCAGAAAAGTATAGAGAGAATGAATGCGGTACAGTCACTGACTTTGTGCATCGCAACAAATCCCCTGATCATGCAATTGTGTTCCAACTAGACTGCATTCTTGAGTGAAGGGCCATGTTTTCATCCTCGTCACCATCCCAGTGTCCTGTACTAGGTCAAGGAAGTGCTTAATAAACGCCTACCAAACACCACTGGAAGATAAGTAAGATAGTTTGCTACATACCATCAAACTGCATAAGTGTTCTAAGGGAATTATACATATATTTAGTGAAATTACAACCACAACTACTTCAGTGTCTATGTTCAAAACAGAAAATAAATGGTGGAAAAGCCACATTCTAGGTTTCCTTTAAATCTATGTTCCCAACTATTTCTAAAAACTGTATTTTTAGTTTTAAAATAAGTAGGAGAGAAATGTGGCCTCTTGGGGCTCTATTTAATGCTAAGAGATAATAATTTATCTTGAAAGAATACAGCTTCTAATGTGCCTTATATATTTTCAAGAAGTAGCTTATGGTGTGGGAGTTTAGCTTCTTAAGACCTAATTTTTCTGCACATGGAATGCTTATTTTAGTTTCTTTTACCTAAAGAGACCTTTAGAACAGTCATCATTTTTTTATTCTCTAAGCTACGTTTCGTTGTCAATTCATATTTTACATGAACACAGCAGAAACATCAAGTCACATCCTCAGGGAAAGAATCTCATTCCATCTCCAGACCAAGAAGGATTAATCACAGATAAGTGTAAGGTGAAGCTAAAGCATCTTATAATATCACTAAAATAGCTTTACGTAAACAGAGGACCAAGAACTTTCAGAAATAAGAAGAGAAGCTCTCATATTGAAGCTTACATTAGAAATAAAATCTGCCTCCACAGGAAAAGTCTCTAGGGAAATTTAGGGGGTGGGGAGGGGGGTATGTACATAGTCAAACACCATCCACAAAACCATACAGAATGTCTGGAAGGAAGGTGACACCCCCTTCTTCAACATTTTTGCATCAGTGTGTCTCCTATATTTCATTTCTCCTGTTTTCTCTTTTTCTTCATAAGAATTATACTTTTGTTAGTATAAAAACCTTATATGAGGTAAAATAAGTTTTCCAAAGTCCTAAATTAAACCTTCTATAATGTCTTTTTTTAAACAGTCATAACAAGAACAAGAACAACAACAAAAACCAGTCATGTCAAGAGTTTTTCAACCAGCAAACAACTCATAAAACCTTCGTAGTCCATCATATGGACAATTGTATATTAAATAAAAAGAAGGAAGCAAATTCCATGTATGCATACTTGTATGTATGTATGTACATGCAAGCCATGCATGTATGTGCAATCTCTTGCTTTAGGGGTCTGTTCAGAAGGAATTCACAATGCAGGGATTGGTGTTTTGGAAAGTCTGGGGGAAAAAGGACAGGAACTGGGAATAAGCACTTTGTAACTCTTATTTTGCTTAGGTAGGCAAATCGCATAAGTAAATAATTATAAAAGTATGCAAAAACATTTATTTTGGCCTGAATGCACTGGTTAATGTTTGAGTGATAAACAACACAAAAATCATGGTGATACATCAAGAAAGGTAGCTACCTTGCTCCTTCTCTATATCCATTGCTTATCAGCAGGGGGTACTCTGCAGATTTTATTTCTCTGAATCAGAGCAGCCATCATGTTGAATATGGCTGGTTACAGTGCCAGAGAGAAGGGAGAAAGCTCTAGAGATTTGTTCTAGAAGTTAAAAGCTCCGTACCACAATGGCATAAGATATTTCCATTCATAATTTATGGTCCAGAAGTCATCAGTTCATCACACCTGGTCCAAAATCGATCAGGAAATACCATTCTACCAGTTGCCTAGAAGGACAAAAGAACCTGATTTGAGCATTTTGCACTGATGACTCCCTCTCGTATGCACTTTGATCCTGTCAGCGGGTCCTCACTACCAGTGCAGACAGAAAGACAACAAGGGTGGCAAGTTCAGGCAACATGCCTAGCATCTCCTTTGGAGGAGAGAATACTCAATTAACTCTACCTCTTTGTCCAGCACTGTCAACCACTTCTCATCATCCTGAGTCACTTTATTGTACAGCCTGACAAATTGCCTGGCTCATCCCGGAGATTATGAGCTCCCTGAGAAAATTTACCATTTCTCATTCCTTTCAGCACAGGGCCTGACATATTGTAGGTACTCAATAAATTTAATAAGTAAATGAATGGCTCTCAGAATGTCTGGAAACTTTTAATCAGAGGGCTCAATAAGATTTACACCACACTCAATTTTTATTATTTCTTATAAACAAAACTAAACTTTAGATTTTTATAACATGGCTTTAGTCCGCTTTTAGAATTAACCATTTCGATAGATAGTTATTGTCTTTACACTCAGGCTATATTATTATCATATTTGATGTCACAATTAAAGAGATTGTTTTGCAAATGGTGCATGTTAGAAGCCAATATCTAATAACAAGAACTGATTTAAAGTGAGAATTCAGTGTCAAAGATGATCTATATCATGCAGCCTAGAGATTTAGAGATCTAAAGATCTTTTAAATTATATCTCAGAAACAGATACATGTACATTACAATACAACTGGTCTCTAAAAAGTGCATCTTTCCTGTCCCCTCCTTTTGCTTGATATTTCAACTAAATATTGGATCCACCCTACCATGTGAGTGAAGCACTGAGCTTTGATTGAAGGTTGAGAACTGTGCCCTTCCTTCTTACACAGAGAAAGAGCTGAAAGTGATCACTTATTTAAAAATTCCAACTTCATACCCAGGAAGTCTTATTTACTAGTTATTTAAAAAAAAATTCCAACTTCATACCCAGGAAGTCTTATTTACTAGTTATTTAAAAAATATAACCTAAGCATCCACTATAGGGCCAATTATAGACAAGTTAAGTTAGATAAGGGCTTATTCATTTTAGAAATGAACACAGGAAAGATGTTACTAAAGCTTCAGGAGCTTCACTCAAACATGGCGGAATCTTGGGGCGCCCGGGTGGCTTAGTCGGTTGGGCGTCCGACTTTCGCTCAGGTCATGATCTCGCGGTTCGTGGGTTCGAGCCCCGCGTCGGGCTCTGTGCTGACTGCCAGCTCAGAGCCTGGAGCCTGTTTCAGAGTCTATGACTCTCTCTCTGACCCTCCCCTGCTCACACTGTCTCTCTCTCTCTCTCTCTCTCTCTCTCTGTCTCCTAGAAATAAATAAAAAAAATTAAAAAACAACAACAACAACAACCAAAAAAAAAAAAACCATGGCGGAATCTTGCCTTTGGAATTTTGCTTTCCATAATGCTCTTTCCATTAATCCCTTAGATGATGAATGGACCCAGAGATGGCAAAATCACTTCAAATCTGAGTGTGTATAAGAAGTAGCCAACAATAAAGTGTGGTAACTAAGGTACTTTGTTAACTGAATATTGCAACTCAATGAAATATAATTGGCTTAAACCATTCTCATCCTTATCCCCTGCAAAAACAAGATAGGGAGACAAGTGATGGGGAGAGACAGGCTGTCATAAATGCTAAGTCTAAATGTAGGGCAGACTTCAGGGAAGACTTGACTTAACAACTCATGTAAGAATACTAGGAATCTTTTCTTTTTCCTTGTAATCACTCTAACTGGTCTTTCCAACTTCCTAGTCAAGTGACAGTGTCATTTAGTTATTACTGTTTAATAAAGCACCACAAACCAAATGGTTTAAAAGAGAATGACTTGTTATTTCTCACAATACTGTTGGCTGGCCATGGTTCCTCTAGTGCACTTCCCAGTGCAGCTTCATCAAGCTCAGGTTCAGCTGAGTTGGAAGTTCCAAGATGGCCTGACACACAGGTCTCATAGTTGAAGTTGGCTGACACCTTGAACACCATAGATCTCTCTCTCTCTTTCTCTTTTTTTTAAAAAAAAATTTTAATGTTTTATTTATTTCTGAGAGAGAGAGAGTGAGACAGTGTGAGCAGTGGAGGGTCAGAGAGAGGGGGAGACACAGAATCTGAAACAGGCTCCAGGCTCTGAGCTAGCTGCCAGCACAGAACCCGACATGGGGCTCGAACCCACGAAACGTGAGATCATGACCTGAGCCGAAGTCAGATGCTTAATCAACTGAGCCACCCAGGCACCCCTGTCTCTTTCTCTTTAAGTTTACATATTTTTGAGAGAAGGGCAGAGCATGAGTTGTGGACAGGTAGAGACGGAGGGAGACACAGAATGTGAAGCAGGCTCCAGGCCCTGGGCCATCAGCACAGAGCCTGACTCAAACTGATGAACTGCAAGATCATGACCTGAGCCAAAGTCAGATACTTAACCAACTGAGCCACCCAGGCACCACCTCCTCCCACCTTTTTTTTTTTTTAAATAAAGTTTATTTATTTTTGAAAGCCATGGATCTCTTCCCTGGAGGATGATATACCAGTGATGAAGCCAGTGAGCTGGCTCCTTTACATGGAGGTCTTAGGGCAGAGTTCCACAAAAATAGTGAAAATGGAAGGCACATGGCTCAGTCTCAGAGTTATACAACATCACTGCTTTCATCTTCTGTTGGTCAAAGCAAGTTTTAAAACCAATTAGATCCAAAAGGCGGGAAAGAGCATCCATATTTTGCTGAGAGCTTTGGAAAAGGTGCCATAAGGGAGCTTGGCCACAGAAAGGTTTGAGTAACTCTTCTATTGCGTCCAAAGAGTTGCTTTATTTCCAATAAAGCATATTTTCACTCAATACCATATTACTCAATGACTGGCAGCGTATATTGTAGTGGTTCTTGCACAAGAAGGGAGAGAGATTAATTCCTTTACCTGAAACTCTGGCAAATATCTGACCCATCTCTTGAGCCAAGAGAATAGGACTTAAGTCAATTAGAAGCTAACACCTGTAGCTATGAGTTGAACAAGGAATACTTAATCTATATGGTTGATAATTAGAAGTGGTGTTTTACCAAAGAAGATTAGGGCATTTCTTCCAGAATAAGGAGGATTAAACATCGTGTTTCAAAAGCAAATGAAGTTCATTGTGCACTGCTAGGAAATGAGAGGGAAGTTTAAATCACTCAACATAAAGCACTAGTGCCTTTTCTCTCACACCATTCCTCCTTCCTTTTTGGCATTTTGCACTTAAAACTATGATAATATGAATTAAAAGCAGTCATCCTTTGTATATTCTTTGTATGACCTTACTCATCCTCTTTAAGCCTCAGTTTCTTCAAAGAATATGAGTAATGATCATGATAAGGATGCTGGGGGATTAAATGATAAAATCTATGATAAATAACTAGCAGAGTATTCTGACATTTATAAAAATTCCTGAGTCACCTGCATGCTATCAGCCTCAACATCGTTACTGTCATGTTAAAACAAAACAGCATAGTAACAATGATCTACAAATATATTTATTTTCTAAATACTTCCCTTTGACTGAATATGTTTACTTTAAAATGTGTTATTACATTTCTAAATGTGAATCATTTCAAAAAATAAACACAATTAGGCTTCCCAAAAAAAAAAAAAAGTGAAATAGCAAAATCCTGTCTGTGTTATGCTGAACCAGTTTTCACAGATGCATTCTAGAAACACACATGATACTCCAGAGCTTTTAAAGAAATTTTATAACCACAGGTATAGCATAATCTAAGTCCATCAAAAGTCACTTACTATAAGTCTGCACATTTGAAGTGTACTCACAGAATGATTTTGCAAAGAACCAGGGAATACTGCAGCTCAGGAAGTTTAAAGATGACCTAGATTGTGTACTGGAATCATTTCAAAATTGGCGAAAATGGCCTAAAGCAGCGCTGAACAGGAAGTTTTCTCTGAATTTAAACTTGAAATATGTGCATGCTTTTGATTACACATTTCTATAATATGACTTCCATGCCCTTATACAGAGTTTTAAATGACAGAATAGAAAATGGATACAAGACAGCGTCAACAGATAGGCTTAACTCTGGCTGGGGATCTTGTTTATTCTCTCACTCTCCTATTTCCAAATTTCACTTGATCTTCATTTCAGGTTTTAGTTCCCTCTTGATTTGATTATTGAGGATTGAGACTTCGTTTTTAAAGTAACGTAAGAGCCGAAAGCCTTTCCCTTTCAATCGCGTTTACTTGGGGCATACAGAGACATCTCGGTAGCTCTATCCTCAGGCCCTACTTCCTCCCAGTAGCCAGCACCACTCAAAAGTATGAGAGCAGCTTGCATTAGCTCTAACATGCAAGCTCTCTCACTGCCTCTGAGACACTTGGGCAATTTATGATCATTTGTTGCAAAGAGCCTCTGCCATTTCTCTCAGCCAGAAGGAAAATAGCATTCCTCCTCGATTGCTTCTCAAGGACTCAGTTAATGCAGCCCTGGTGCTCTTCTCTGGATAGAAATATCTACAAAGGCTTTGAGAGCTCAGATCAAGTATTTTCACTGCCAGCCACCAAAGGCGTTCTGCCCCCTGCCTGCCACAATTACAGGACTTTCTAGCTAGCAGAAATAGGCTATCTGAAATTTCTTCTAATGCTCCTGTCAATATTGAACTATGGATTGCCTGACAAAAGAGTCGTTCTTTTCCCTTAGTGGTTCAAGTGCATTGTGAAGGGTCGTTAAGAGTCGGTGTCAATCTGGGACATGAGGCTTAGGGGCTCTGCTATACCCAATCACTAATGGCCCCCACTCCGTGCTATACAGAATTGTTGACTTACTGCTGGGTAGATTGAGGGGGTACTTGTCCCAGAATGTGTACCTCTTGCAGAGGATGAGAAGACACCAGTCAAGGAGCTAGGAAGAAAGATTGGGACAAAGGAGGTTTTAGAACATGGGTGGTTACTACAGCAATGAAGTCTAGAAAGAAAAAAAAAGATTCTGCATTCATACATGTTAGTAAGGAGGGCGCTAATGGAATTGGCAGACCCTAATGCTTCGAATGGCTTTTCTATTCTTTAATAGGAAGCTATCTGAGACTATTTGAGAGTTCCCCAGACCTGTGGATTCAAAAAGAAAGTGATACCTCAATGTACACAATGACTTTCCCTTAAGTTAGCAGAACTTCTTCAAAGCATTTCTTTATTGAAAGTCACCCAGTCATTCTGTATTTCGAGAACCACAATTTTACT
This sequence comes from Crocuta crocuta, assembly GCF_008692635.1. Classification (NCBI taxonomy): domain Eukaryota; kingdom Metazoa; phylum Chordata; class Mammalia; order Carnivora; family Hyaenidae; genus Crocuta; species Crocuta crocuta. The sequence continues at coordinate 2,189,379 of NW_027532163.1, forward strand.
AGGTTTGAGATTTGAGGACCCACATTGTTAAAGATAATGTAACTTACTCCTGCACTGTACAGTTAACTTGCAGAGAATAATTAAAAAGAGTGTGAAGATTATGAGGAAAAAGCCTGTGTCTCTGCTATGCATCATTAGCTATATAGGATTTCCAATTTATGTAACAATGAGACCAGTTAAGTGGTTGTTCACCTTAAATCTCTGTTTTTTTAATAGTCGGCCTATTTTATAACTGCCACTTACTCAGTCATTATTAGCTAATCCACTTGAGAAAAATTGTTCTCTTTGTGAATTCTTGGAAATATAGAAGCCACAATATTATTGTCTCCATATTTTTCCAAATGGAAAATACAAGATCAACCCTTAGCCCTTCAAGTAGCACTAATGTAAATGTTATTAAAGTCTAGGAGCTAGAGAAAGAGTAGAGAACAATAAGAATCTTCATATCTATTGAAATGCAAAATGTTTCAAAACCATTTTCAAACAGAGAAACCGTTCTTTAATTATTTTGAGCTCTGTCTGTCTCTCACAAAGCAAAGAAAAGCAAGAACCAATCTCAAGGGTTATTCTGTGAGCTACTTTCATTCCACATCAAATATTCACTGAATGACTAGGAACAGGGGGAGGAGAAGACAGACCCTACATTCCAGTAGCTTATCATGTGATGGAGGACACCAAATGCCAACAATCATCTATAACAAGAGGAAAAAATGAATACAGAATAAATCAAGATATAAGTAAACATGGCACAGGGTACAAATGAAGGAATAATTGATTTTAAATGGGGTTGTTTGGAAATGCTATACAGAGGACATGGAATCAGAAAGGTAAACTCAGTGATGAAGAAAGAGATCACAAATATAGCAGAATGAAGGAAAAAAAAGTGAGAGAATATACACAGCTATGAACTGAACTTAGATGACTTATTCAGGGAATAAATTATAGAGTAGAATGACAGAAGCCTAGGATAACCATAGGGTGTGCTAAGACAGAAGCTGAATCATGAGGGTCTTCATTCAGAGGAATTTGTATGCAGTAGAGATAGCATATATATTTTATATTGTGGTAAGATATACATAGCATAACATTAAAAAATTTAGCCCTTTTTAGGTATACAGTTTAGCGATATTATCTATATTCATATTACTGTGCATACCTCCAGAACCTTTTCATCTCCTGAAACAGAAATGCTATACCAACGAAACAAAAACTTCTCAACATCCTCCCCCCACCCGCAGGCCTTGAAACTACCATTCTACTTTCTGTCCCTATGAATCTCACTACTCTAGGCCCACATGTAAGTGGAATTATACAGAATTTGCTTTCTGTGGCTAGTTTATTCCACTTAACATAGTATCTTCAAGGGTCATCCATGTTATAGCATTATGTCAGAATTCCACTCCTTTTTAAAGGCTGGATAGGGGCGCCTGGGTGGCTTAGTCGGTTAAGCGTCCAACTTTCGCTTAGGTCATGATCTCGCGGTTCCTGGGTTTGAGCCCCGCGTCGGGCTCTGTGCTGACTGCCAGCTCAGAGCCTGGAGCCTGTTTCAGTCTGTGACTCCCTCTCTCTCTGACCCTCCCCTGCTCACGCTATCTCTCTCTCTCTCTCTCCTAGAAATAAATAAAACATTAAAAAAAAAGGGAGGGGGGGAAAGGCTGTATAATATTCCATTGTATGTATATACCACATTTGGTTTATCCATTCATCCACTGATGACTGGGGTTGCTCAGTAACATGTTTTGGTTACTGTGAATACTGTTTCTCTAAAATTTAGTTTACACATATCTGCTCAAGTCCCTGCCTTCCAGTTTTTGGGGGAGTATGTACCCTAAAATGAAGTTGCTAGATCAGAAAGTAATTATCTCTTTAATTTTTTGAGAAAACACCATACGATTTTCCATATTGGAGGCACCATCTTACATTCCCATCGGCAATGCACACAGTCTCCATGTCCTTACCAACATGTGTTATTTTCTGATGTTTCTTTATTTTTCATGTAATTGCCACCCTCACGGATGTGAAGTGGTATTTATGCAGGCTATTTTAATTGTTTTACAGAACAACATGGCAAGAATGACATTATTACCTATGTTTTAGAGATAAAGAAATAACCTGAGAGGCCTGAAATAACTTCTTCAAGTGTCTTCATTAGTAAATGGTACAACTAGTAGAATATTTGAAGTCAGCCATGTAAAAATGCAAAGATACATATTTATCATGATAGTATCATGGGCTTTATTTCAAAAGCAATGAATTAGTCTGTCTGACATATGTGACGGTAGATGCTTTACACCCCCACACTGTGCACAGCCTCATTTCTAATCCACTTGTCTTAACTCATCTCATACGTATTAATATGCCCAAGTATTTGAACTCATGATTTGTGTCCTCATTGAAAACGTCTTTATACCTTTTTACTTCTAGGTATTCTTTCCTGAAATATGATATGGACTCTCTTTTGCAATTGGTTGTCTCATACCACCATGGAAAGGTTATATATGATTCACCAAAGCCCCAGGTGACAATACTAAGCAAGATTACCCAGAAATATGATTCTTGACTTGTTTTCTCTGGAACCTAGAATAACATCAAGGAAGAGTCAAACTTTTTATAAGATAATTTTGGAAGTTGTGGGAGCGTTAAGTAGTCCAGGACAGTAACTAAGAAGCTATTATTAAGAAGTAAAAGGCAGTGAAGATCTGTTCTAATGGATGAGTACCACACATGGATACAGAACTGATAGGAGTGGTTATATAGAAGATGAAGTCTGTTTGAAATGGATGGTGGCTTGTGATTCATGGAATGACAGAACTACTTGACTAGATAAAGGAACAGAAGTTTAAAGAAGTGAATATAATAAATCAATGTTTGGATCCCTAAAATGTAAAGTGAATGAGGAGATTTCTCTTGAAAAATATTATTTAGGGAAAAGAAGGTCAAGGATAGTTTGATGGTTAACTTTATGTGTCGGTGTGATGGGGCTACAGGGTACCCAAATATTGGACAAAAAAAATGTCTATGCAAGTGTTTTTGGGTAACAATAACATTGGAATAGGTATAGTGAGTAAAGTAGACCCCTCTCCCAAATGTGGGTAGTCTTCATCCAAGCAGTTGAAGGCCTGAATATTAAGAAGGCTAATTCTCTTATGAGTAAGGGGAAACTCCTCATGCCAGATTACACGAGCTTGGACATCAGTCTTTTTCTGCTTTCTCAGGAAACGGAAACATCAGACCTTCTCACATCTCCAATCTTCCAACTTTTGGACTATACTATACCATGGACTTCCCTGGATCTCTAGCTTGTCTATTGTAGATCTTAGAACTTTGCAAGCCTCCATACTCAGATGAGCCAATTTCTGAAATCAATCAATCAGTCCTTCCGGTTCTTCTTCTCTAGAGAACCTTGACTAATGTAGATCTAATTATAAAAGTCTTCTGCCGTTAGGGCTTAAGAGGTAGGCAGAGAAGAGAAAAGGGATGGTGGGAATGAAGATACATTCAGTTAAATAGAAAGTCCTAAAAGGCAAGGAAGACAATAGTTTTAAGAAATAATATGATCCATAATATTAACAGTGACTGAAAAGTCAAAGAGAACAAGGTCAAGATAAAGCCATGGGATTTGACCACTGAGTATTTATTAGTGATTATGTAAGAACAATTTCAATGGAATAGTGGGTGCAGAATTGGATTGCAAGAGACTAAGCAATGAGCCTGAAATGAATAAACATAGCAAAGCAAGTCACCTATACTGCAGAGAATGCAGCTAGCAGACTTGGAGGGCAGTTTAAGGAAGGAAGAGGGTCAAAATTTCTTTTGGCACCTGAGAGAGTTGAGCATATGGAGAAAGAGAGATAGAAAGTCAGTGGAAGAGACAAATTTGTAGTCCTAGAGGACGCAGAAGGGTAAAGAAACCACAATCACATAATTAGGAGGAATCTTGGGAAGTCATAGGGTAAAACATGGAAAAAATAGGCACTTCTTTTGGGGAGACATCTTTGAGGAAGATGGTGAGTGAAAAGTCAGAATCACATATAGCTGGCACAGTAAACATACACCTTTAATAAAATGCAAAAATTCATGTGTCAAAATCAGATATAACACACAGCCAGGATAACACCAAATTAAAAACAAAACCAAAAACAAGACATTTGATATGTCAAATGGTTACTAGTTATTATGTCCCAAGAATGTCATAGTCCTTTATGCAGCATGCTAATAATTCCTCAAGACTAAGTCTATGAGGTAGACTTGCAGTGTCCCTGTTTTAAAGATGAGAAAATTGGAGGATACAATGCTAAAGGATCTGCCTGAAATTGGTGAAGTGAAAATACAATCACTTGGTTAAGTAGCACAAAAGATGACATCTTTTCCCATACAACTATCATGTTCCAACAGGTAGCATTTTTGGAGGGAAAATACAGCAAAATACAGAAATTATACAGCAGAATATAGTATGTGTATAATGATTCACTGGAGGTTAATAATAACTAATATTTATTGTATATCTGTTATTCCACACAAGAGTGAGGGAATGAGAGGTTAGTACATGGGAGATAATTAAAGGAATAGTTGCTAATTAATGAGAAGCTCTTCCCATTTGCACCATGCAGGAAGTTAATATAATCATACCTGCCCACTTTTCCTAAACACAATTTTCCACATTCTGTGTATCAGTTCTCCTGTATCCTTTTCCTTTATGGCACATTCATTTCTCTTAGACACCAACTATTCCTTTTATGATATGACATATTCTATCCAGTATTATAGTTATTTAAGTTTACATTTACTGTTAATATGACTGAAAGGACTGATAGATTTCTGAAAATACTCAGCAAGTGCATATGTAAAGGTTACAGCGAATGTAAAATCAATAAAAGAATGAATGAAAAGTCAGTGACTTAAATAGAATGTATATTTCCATAACAAGGAAAAATCAGTCATGTCTGCCTTGAGTTCAACCACTAGATTGTTCTAAGCTTGTCTAATGAAGTAAACAAGAAGAAAAAATATACAACTTCATTAGCCATAAAGTTCCAGCCAAAGAAATCACACACACACACATGCACAGTTAGAAGGAATTTGATGAGAAATAGAAGCAAATTGTTCAGTCAATTAAGAGAAGTAAGTTAAAACTGACAAAAATATCACCATGGTGCTGGAAACACTGAGGGACAAAGAAGAGAAGAAGCCAACAAAGAATAATTAGACGTTAACAGCATGTGAGCAAAGTAGGTTCTGGTATTTTCGTAAGTTTCAACTTAAGTGGCAGCCATTGCCAATCTCTGGAATCAAAGCAATTTATCATCCATGAACAACTGCCGGGGGAAGCATCACGAGGGACACACTGAGGCGGTGCTTGCACCAGCCCTGGGTTTTCATATGAAAGTACTGAATTTATCCGCAGTGTGGAGAGTTGCTTAAGCTCAGTGTCAAGGGAAAAGGCCCATCTTATTAGCAGTGATGTTATCTTGGTTATTGTAGTCTGTCATAGTCTGGAGGAGCCGGGAAGGAGAAATGCATGTAGCTGCAGTGGCAGACAAATTAGAATTTGGTTTTAAGAAGCCCTATGTTCCTGATCTTGTAGTTTCCACATAAAGTGCCTAATTGAGACTGGAGTTTTGAGGGGCCAGAGATCACATCTTGAATCCTCACAAGTTAGAGTAAATGTGCTTTAAAACTCTGTGTATAAACAGTACAACTCTGTTTTTTTTTTTTTCTTTTTAAAGATGGGAAGTAGTCCCACTGTCAGCCTATGGAGAACACCCATAAATATATAATGAGCAGCTGTGTGCATATAAAAAAGCCTGCACACATCCACGAGACAAGGGGAATGCTTGGAATGTGGAAAGTAACTGGAGGTGCTCTGAAGCTGAGGGCACCTTTCAGAATTTTTTCAAAGGGCATATTCTAATGTACCAGGCGGGTTGCAATAAGGTAAAGGATCAGCAGCCTTCATAAGAGTGTAACGGCTGTTCACACGCTCCGCTAGAGCCTAATGTGACAAATGAATGGCTTTACATGCAGGCTTCAAAGCAGCCGGATGGATTAAAGTGACAGGGATTTTTATCACTGTTTAGACAATGGGTTTCTGTTTTCTCCTCTTGGACACAGCCTCTCTGTTGGAGGGTAAGGGGGATCAGTTTTAGTATATTTTCCTTTAGTCAGAGTANGACTATCGATATGCACCTGCCCCCATAACTCCACCACCATCCCTACCAACCTCATGCACACACACTATCTCACCAGGGCTAAGCATTGAAAGCACTAGAGTTTTGTCCAGGAAGCCTTGTATGGGGTCAGGATGAGAATGGAGTTAACTTCTTTTTCCAAAGTCTCTCAATATCTAAGTTTAGAAGTTAGTAAGAGAGTCTTTTGGGATCAAAGTAAGCTCTTAAACTCAGTTAAGGATGAGTCCATCTCCCAGTCTGAAGGTTGCAATGAGATCCAGCCTCTGTGTCTGGAAGGAGAATAGAGAGAATAAGCCAGAGTATGATACAGATCTATTTATTACAGACGCTCCGTACCTCAACCCCATGTATTGGTGCACCTACATTTTGTTATGATCATTTTTAATCACAGAAAATTGAAACAATTTTGCAGTAACCATCCAGACTTAAAATAACCAACTATCACCTAAAAGTAACATTTTACTGTATTTGGTTTACCACATATCTATTTATCCATCCATCTCTCTCCTTGTCCATTAAGTCAAATATCAATGTATTTCTTAGCAATTTTCATACATTAGTGAACTTTCCCCTAAATACGTACTCAAAGGCATCATTTATAGAGTTTGTTATTTGCTTTGGTGCTGGGAGCCGCACCAGCCTTGCTGGATGAGAGTCACAATGAGGAAATGGCAGAGTTTGCACAGTTCCTGCCATGAGAAACGAAAACTGGTATCTCTTTCTGCTACTACTGGCTCATGTTGGAAATGAGGCTGCTGGTATTGACCAGGCCTCACAATATTCCAAATCAGACCGATATTCCCCACATAAATAGCTCATAAGGAAAAGCATATTCCTGCCTCAACTAAAGAGATTTTAGATGAAAGCACTGTAGATGTTTGTCAAAAGGCTCTTACTATGGGCCTTGTAGACCCAAGACTTAGATAATAAAGGGGGTTAAGAACACAAGAGTTACAATTGAGACTGGCCCCAAGACAAAGAGCCTAATTTAGAGTTAAGGAACAGATAAGGGCAGAACTTAAGCTAATACTTACACTTTTTCTAACTGGTGATGTATGGCAGTCCCTTTCCTAAGGCTTACTTTCCGCAAACACCCTCCCTTACACTGGCGGCTGGGATGCGGATAGATAAGAGTAGCTAAAACATAACCCAAAAACAAAGGCCGACACATTTAGGGCCTCCATGGTATTTACACATTCAGCATCAGGTCAAAAAGGTTTCCACAAACAACTTATTAACCAGTTCAAAACATTGGTCCTCTCGTGAGGCAGACAGAATGACTCCTAGCCTATCTATATACAACTTAATCTATGACTTAATCTTATTAAGTGTTATTAACTTAGAACAAATATGTATGTTAACCTGTTGTTCACTAAGAAATCCTGTTATTTCCTTAGTTGTAAGATTTACTCAACCTCACTATGATTGGAGTAGTTCTGCAAGAATACTTCTATAAAACCTGTTTTTGTACACTTTCCAAAGCATCTTATCACAAAGATTTTTCCATTGTAAAAATTCCTTTTTCTGATCTCACGTTATCATTTGACTTATAAATAAAGACACCAAAACCGACAGGACAGAGATGCCTGCCTGGTGATCAGAAAGATTCTCGTGGCTCTCTCACTCTCTCGCAGACACCATCCATCCTTTGGGGACCCCTGGACCGGCTGGAGTGGGTCTCCAGCACTTTGGATCTTTGTTTTCTTTTTGAGGTAAAATTTATATGTGATAAAACATTTACATATGTATATAAGTTGAATTTTTGCTCATTTACATACCTATGTAGCAAAAGTCCCTATCAAAATGGAGAACATTATATGTTACATGGCAAGGTGGCAAAGGTGAATTAAAGTAGCAGGTGGGATTATGGCTGTGAATCAGGTGAATTTAAAATAGAGAAATTATCGTGGATCATCTAAGTGGGCACAGTGTAATCACAGGAGTAAAGTGGAAGAGGAGGGCAGAGAAGTCAAAATCAAAGAAATAGAATCATGAGAAAGAGTTGACCAAACACTGATGGCTTTGAAGGTTGAAGGGGGTCACAAGCCAAGATCTCTGGGAAGCCTATATAGAAGCTAGATAAGGCATGAAAATTAATTCTTCCCTAAAGCTTCTAGAAAGGAACACATCTGCTGACATAATTGATTTTAGCCTGGCCAGGCCCATTTTAGACTCCTCACTTTCAAAAATGTTACATTAATACACTTGCCTTGTTTTATGCTGCTAGGTTTGGGGCAATGTGTTACAGCAGCAATGGGAAACCTATGCAATTCTTTTGCTTAGTAACATTTTTGAGATGCATCCCATGTAATTGCACCTATCAGTCATTTGTCCCCTTTATTTATGCTCCTTTTGACGGAACCTGGACTGTTTCCAGCTGTAGACTATATTGTTGGGTCACAATTCTGTGCGTGTTTAAAACAGCTACCACCTGATAGAGTTGTGCAGGTTACATGCGAGGATTCATGATCTGTGACCTGCCCTTATCATGACCAGCATGTGAACTGTCCAAGGAAAGCCACCTTGGAAAGCAGTGGGTAGTGCTTTAGGGAGCTAGAAATAACACACCTCCAGCCCATGTCAGAACCTTTTGCCAAACTGATAGAATATTTCAACAGCAAGATCCAAGAAGACCAGGGAAGTCAGCCAGCCCCACTGCATAATATCCCAAGGGATGCCTTAAATAATAATAATGATAACAATAATAATAATAGTAATAGTAATAATAGCAGTAATAATAATAATATATAATTTTCTGTTGCCATATACCTGAGCCAGTACAACCCAAGTCCAGGTTATTAAGTTTTAAGCCTTAGTTTACACATCTATGAAATGAAGATAAAACTGAATTCAGACAGGGAGTAACTGTAAAAATATAAATAAAATGCCCTAATAAAATATATGCAATAGTCTGCCATTTTCCATAATTTTCACAAGTCCAACATGTCAGGACAATCTTTATATATTCTGTTTCTGGAAAAGTACTTTTAGAAAAATTTAAGTCAAGGAATACATGTATTAACTCATTAATATCGAATGAGTATAGACTAGGTTCTAGATGTTCTTGGGATTGTAAAGATCTATTCCGCAGGGCTCTTCTCCAGGAATCTCATGAGGAAGACAAAGAAGCAAACGTGCCCCTGTCCTTTGGTATGGTTATAACGAGAAAGGTAGGCATAGTGGGTCATTTGGATATTTAAGAGAACATCTACCTAATCAGGGGAGAACATTAGGCAAGATTCAAAAGAGATGTTCCTGAACAGGGGAAAAGCGAATCAAGGATAAACTAAGTGGAAAGCAGTTTGAGGAGAGGCGTCAAGAAAAGGCATCAAGAGGAGTCAAGAAAAGCCCATGTTGTACCCAAGAAAAGACTGTGAGAGTCCAGATAAGTTATCACACTATATATAGGTGCACCCTCGCTTGGAATCCCAAAGTCAAGTTTGAGTATAGGGAGAAGTGATGATATTGGTTTTCAAATTTTATGAGGTTTCAAGTCATACAAACCAAAACTGGAATCACATTCCAATTTGGTTGCTTATCAGTTCTTTGAGCTGGAGCAAAACAGGTAATTTTTTAAAGCCTCAATATCTTAGTTGGTAAAAAGAGTAGGAGACTATCCAACTTAGAGCAATGTTGCAAGAATAAAACAACCAAGGTTTACAAAGCATTTAGCAGAGTGGTTAATATATAGTAAACTCTGAAACAATGAAATCTTCCCTTGTTTACTTGCTTTTACCTACTCTAATGTTATTAATTTTCTAAAAAATGCATATATAATTATAGGGAGTGTAATATACTTGCTCTTTGTGAAAATTACTAGGGCTATTGTTTTCCCTTTTTATAATAGCCAGTGACACATCCCAGTTTGTAAATATATGTATGTCTGTTTTCTGCCCCACTATTGGGCACAAAATGATATTGAGATGTTTCCCAAGTTAAGAGTAATTTTTGGGACACCTGGGTTGCTTAGTCAGTTGAATATCTGACTTTGTCTCAGGTCATGATCTCACGGTTCATGACTCGGAGCCCCACATTTGGCTCGGTGCTGACAACTCAGACCCTGGAGCCTGTTTCAAATTCTGTGTCTCCTTCTCTCTCTCTGCTCCTTCCCCACTCATACTCTCTCTCTCTCTCTTTCTCTCTCTCTCTCTCTCAAAAATAAATAAAAACATTTACAGNTCCTTCCCCACTCATACTCTCTCTCTCTCTCTCTTTCTCTCTCTCTCTCTCTCAAAAATAAATAAAAACATTTACAGAAACTAATTCCCTTCTTCTAATTATTTTTCTTATTCCTATTTTATTAGTTGATCATTTTTCACTTACTAAATTTAGGTTATAGGATTTTATTCAAGATGCACCTCTTTAATCAGTTAAAGTATGTATAATAGGCTACATGTGGTAAATTAAAGTGGCATTTATATTTTAGAATATATTCATCTTTTATGCTTAACTTGAAAGAGAATGCCTCTTATTTCTAACTCAAAATTGTAATTAAAAAAACACCTCTTTGTTCTACCTTTAAGAGAAAAGGCTTTCATTTTGTATGGCTGCCCACAATGATTATTCAAGAATTCTAATGTTTTCCTCATAACTATTTTCTGGAAACTTCCAGTATGGTGCCTTCTGACTGAGAGAGGGTCAATGTATGGTTCCTTCATTCTCTTTCAGGCTAGGGAGTTATAAAAAAAAAAAAAAAAGTCCAGAAGTCATACAGATCTTTGCCTTGGAGCAAAGGAAAAAATATTTAATTTTTAAAGAGAATTAAATATCTTGGTCTGAGTGCTCACCACATGCCAGACTAAGCCTCTATGTCCCTTGTCATGTTTGGTCTCCATAACAATACTAGAAAAAAGGTATTGTTATCCCTGTTCTTTTCATGAAGACTTACAAGTAGAAATACTTGTTCATAATTCTCACATCAGAAAAGGTAACTTGAATTCGGATAGGGAGAGAGGAAGAGCTCTGGTTACCGAGAAGGTTCTCCAAGCCAGCTGGCTGCTTGCTCACAACCACTGTCAATAGTGCCTGAATGGGTCTAATGGAGGTTCACAACTCCTGCTTGCCCAACCAAAGTCCTGGGGATTAAGCATGAGAAATTTGAACATGTACTAACGTTTAAAATGATTATTGCTATTATTGTTATTATTATTTGTTTCCTCTCACCCGTTTACAGCTTTAAAGGAAAGCTGGTGTACAGGGACAATGCCAAACTGTTCAAGGCCTTTCACATTTATTTACTCTTCACTACATGGAATTCTTTTTTTTTTTTTTTTTTTTTTTTTTTCAAATNATGCCCCATACTCTCTCTCTCTTTTAAACAATATTTATTTATTTATTAAAGTTTATTTATTTATTATTTTGAGATAGAGTACACACAAGCATGGGCGTGAGTGGGGGAGGGTCAGAGAGAAAATCCCAAGCAGGCTCTGCACTGTCATCACAGAGCCCGATGCACTCCCAGGGCTCAAACTCACAAACCCTGAGATCCTGACCTCAGCTGAAGTGGAATGCTTAACCGACTAAGCCACCCAGACTCCTCTTTCTTTTTCTTTCTTTCTTTCTTTCTTTCTTTCTTTCTTCTTCCTTCCTTCCTTTCTTACCTTCTTTCTTTTTTTTCTTCTGTCTTCTGAGAGAGAGAGAGAGCAGGGGATGGACAGAGAAAGAGAGAGAAAGATAGAATCTTAAGCAGATTCTCTTAAGCAGTGCCTGTCATGGGGCTCAGTCTCACAACCATGAGAACATAACCTGAGTTGAAATCTAAAATCCGGTGTTCAACTTGCTCAAGGACTGAGTCAGCCAGGTGCCCTCACATTCTCTTTTTCCTACCAAAGAAGCAAGCTCTGCAATAGGATATAAGACTTTGCAGGCATACTTGGAAAGAAGACGTCTCTTCTCCATCTTGATGTTGAAGGGAAGCAAACTGGGTACCTCAAGCTCTGCCTGCTCGTCATTGATTATTTAAAGCTGGTTATTTTTAGAAAACTGCAGGCACAGGAGATGTCTGAAAACCAAGTATAAACTACCCTATTCTAAGAGGTGTTTGCATGTATGAGAGAAATCTCCATTTGTGAGGGAGTCTCTCAGCTTTACAGGAAGAGGAGGCTGACTCTAAAACTCGAGAAACTATTAATAGTGGAGAAGACAAGGGCTTAAATCTACATAACAACCTTAACTTTTGTTTACTGTGCTCTTCCTGGTAACTCCTCATAACTGACTCTCTAGTCCTAACACCTTGTGCCTTTACAGGAGACGGTATTTAAAGTGATGGCTTCACCATTTCAGTTTTCCTCACCCTCTCCCACAACTCGGACTGGTTTTCTCTTGTTGGTCTGTTTTATATCAATTGAATTATTAAACCAGCCAAAAAACCTGAAGGGGAGATGGAAAAATTTTTCTGTCCCTACAGTGTCAAAGCACAGAAGACTTTGGGAAAACACTGAAAAGGGTTCTAAAACTCAAAGCTCTATAATGGAGACAAAGGGAGCCTTGGGTGGCTGTCAGGTAAGTGCTCAACTCTTGATCTCTGCTCAGATCATGGTGAGTGGGAACCCTGCATCCGGCTCTGTGCTGACAGCATGGAGCCTGCTTGGGGTTCTCTCTCACCCTCTCGAGACATCTGCCCTCACCTGCTCCTTCTCTCTCTCTCAAAACAAGCAAGCAAGCAAACAAACAATATAAAGTGGAAACAAGATGTGGGAATTCATGATGTGGTGTGTGTGTGTGTGTGTGTGTGTGTGTGTGTGTGTGTGTGTGTAAAATCCCCTTGGGGATTACCCAAAGTCATTCTGACACCTGCTGGCCTGACAGTTGCTATCCAACAAATTAACGTGAAAATAGAAAAGAGACTGGACTGGGTCCATGAGCAATCTTGGGTTTTTCCTGCAGCCAGAATCTCAGTGTCCACCACACCTGAGGAGCAGACCTTCCCAGGGTATCTGAAGGATCCTAAAGCTGGTTTTTTTCCAGAGTGCACTGGAGAATCTACGGGAGACAAAAAGGGTCCATAGAAACGTGACGCATGGCTGCAAAGAACCCTAGAGGTCCTTACCTTAGATACGGACACTGAGGCCCATAGAGTTAACATGACTCCTTTAACTCAGAAACAGAAGCCAGTGTCCCATCAGGAAATGACACCACAGTGCATCCTACTGGGCTTTATCTTGTAGGACACGCAGCTTAGCTTGTGTGGTTGGTTGTTTAGCATAAAGCGATACATTCTCTCTGTGCAAGTACAGAATTAATGGTACAGAATAAATACTTCCTGCTGCCATATTACATATTCGCTGTTAATTAAAGGCAGAAGAACAGGTAAAAGGGCAAGAAATCACCTAGAATCTGAAAAAATAGAATCAATAGATCCAGCTGAATATAATGAGCTCAAAATTACTGGAAAAATAGAGTTGGGAGAAATCCAAATGCAATATATTTTTACATAATGATTCGTATAATTCTGTATTTAATAATATGCAGGGAAGCCTTTTGTTTCCATTTAACATAAGGTTGTAAAATATTTGACTCATAAAAGCATTAAGATGAGGACATGAAAGGGAGTGAAAAGAAACTTTGTTTTTTAAAAGCATTCTTTTGTTTGTCTTCCCGGTCCTGAATCTGTCTCCTGAACTCAGTGTAGCCTCATCTGTTGTTTTGTTTTTTTTCTATGTACCCACAGGTCTCACTTGAAACTTTTCTTCATTTTTAAAAACAAATGGAGATGCAGCTTAATTCACTTCCCTTTCCAGGAAGCAAAGGAAATAAAAATTAAAAGCAGTCTCACCCCTGGTAGTGAACGCTATGATGCAGGGATTTCAACGGCAATACTACAGGAGGAAATATATTTATATTTTCTGTTGCTCTAAAACACTGTCCTTCTTCTGCTTCAAACTACAATTATCTAAAAACTGAATGTGTGGTGACCTGACATTGACAATGCATTTTGCAAGATTTAAAAAACAGCTAAAAAGCAGGCTAAAAAAAAAAAAAAAAAGCCCTGAATACAGATTGGAAATGTATTAAGTATTATAAAGAGAGTCACATTTTTGCTGTGACTATAAGTTCTTCAAGAATTAGAGCCCTGTTCATTTCCCTACCTGGTCTACTGTCTAGGAAAATACTATGTACGAGTTACTTATTAAACTTTTGCTCGATTTGTTTCTATTTAATTGCAGTTTCTAACTTAATTAGAGCCCTGTTCATCTCCCTGCCTGGTCTACTGTCTAGGAAAATACTATGTACAAGTTACTTATTAAACTTTTGCTCGATTTGTTTCTATTTAATTGCAGTTTCTAACTTAATTAGAGCCCTGTTCATCTCCCTGCCTGGTCTACTGTCTAGGAAAATACTATGTACAAGTTACTTATTAAACTTTTGCTCGATTTGTTTCTATTTAATTGCAGTTTCTAACTTAATGTGAAACCAGTTACCTTCCATGACTGTGGACCCTACCCAAAGCCTTTAATGAGGAATCTCAGAGATAGGCATAAACAGGCTGGCAAAGAGCGGAGGCAGGAGATGTGGTGGTTGAATTCTGGGTCACACTGTACTAGCAATGAATCAATGGGTGAGTCACTTCATCTCTATAAGCTACACTTGGTCCTATGTGAAACTAAAGACAACTCTAATGTGTGCCTCACATGATTTTCAAGATTTCATTTTATCACCTCTGTGTAGACAGGTTAGCAGAGTGTCTGATTCCTGAAGCAAGCACTCATGTAACAAAGCACTACAAACTCAGTTGTTCGAAACAATGCAAATTTGTTCTCTTGGTTCTGGAGGTCAAAAGTCCAAAATGCGTCTTACAAGAATGAAATCAACTCATCTGCAGATTTTGTTCCATCTGGAAACAATCTATTCCTTACCTTTTCCTTCTTCTAAGGGCTGCTGCTTCTGGCTCCTACCTGCTTCTCTCATCCTGCCTCCATTATCACCTCATTCTCTGATTGTTCTGCCATTTGCTTATAGAGATCCTTGTGATCATACCCGACCCACCCAGATAATCTCGGACAGTGTCCCCATGGCAGGATCCTTAACTTCATCACCTTTTCAAACTCCCTTGGATCAGATAACATACTCACAGAGTTCTGGGAATTCAAACATTAACATCTTTGGGGAACTTATTCAACTGTGGGGGCCAAGGGCAGGCAGCCCCTAAATGGACCACTATGGCATGAACATTATTTTGAATTAAAAAGCAATGAAAACCAAGCAGATGTAGAAAAAGCTCTTTACCTCCCCCGCAACTGCTTGCCTGGGCGAGGAAGAAAGCTATGAACAAGATTCCTAATTACCCGAGACACTTATCTACATAATACCTTTTGTCCCCAAACATCTCCTTTTACTTTCCAGCTCATGATCTTCCTCCCCGTTGCATCTTCAGACTCCTACCCTCTCCTTAGCTCATGTGAGCTTCATATTGCCTCACTGTCTTTGGAATTTCCATATATGTACGCTATTAAATTCGATTTTCTCCTGTCAATCTTCTTGTGTCAATTTAATCCTTAGTCTACTTAGAAGGACCTTGAAGGACAGAGGAAATTCCCCCTTTGATCCAGCCTACCATCAATACCAGCATAACAGTTCCCTTACATTCATAGACTTTTAGACATTCCCAAATCTGTGAGTTCACTACAGTAGCTGTTCTGTTTGCAGTCACCTAACTAGAAGTCTTTGTTTCTGAGTGGATTTTATTTGTTTGTTTATTTATGTAACTGAGTTTGGTCAAGTCTTAGGAAATGTGGGCATTTGGGTGTGGTATATCTGAGATGGGGCAGAAAGGGTCTTAGGACTTTGCATTTTAAAAATGCTAGGTGAATTATTTTGAATTTATTCAACTTTTATTCAATAAATATTAATGTTTGAGTAGCTTAAGAATTCAAAATACCTAACCATATTTTATGTTGGGAAACGAAATAAAATTTTAATAGACTTGACAAAGGAAATACTTCTTTCTTAAATTGCAAAATTTGCCACAAATAAAATATTAAAGAGACTAATTTGAGCATGAGATAAGGAAACAAAAGCATGAAGGAGATCTGTTACCAATGGGAAGAATATTTGCCTGTGTTTGAGTTTAGTATTGTTTATTTTGCTTTGTTTGTTTACCTTAAGTGACTCTGAATTTGGCACATTTGAAAATTCTTTTTCTCTCCTCTGCACCTGTGCTGGTTAATTTTCTGTGCCATCTTGACTGGCCCATTGTTCTCCCATCTCTGTTTCAACTGGTAGACCAACTCAATTCTGCCTAGTGAGTCAGTATAGATGAGAACGTTCATTTATTTCAACACATTTATGTCAACGTCACTCTAAAGAAAGATGCCAGTGTGCTCTTAAGATTGAAAACATTCTAGGTCATTCTAGTCTCACTTTTGTCCCTTAAAGCCCTGTTTAAGTGATACATTTCACACACTGACAAGGGGCAGAGTCTGGTGTTCGCATAATGAAGGGAACAAGTAAAATGGAAAAAGGATGGGCTGAGAAAGAGAAGTCCTCTGTTCCAATTCAATCTGACCATCCATCAGTTCCTAGATCCTGGAAAAATGTACTCACTCTCTCAGTGTTTCATTAGCTGCAGATGTTAAGTGGAGAACATTTCTTTTAGGTTCCTAGGTCATTTATATTTGTGACCTGATTTGTAATTCATGGCTATAAACAAACTGGTCTTAAATATAAGTCCAAACACCACAATATAACATCAGCTAAGTAAATGCATGGCATTTATAATATACTAGATAACATTTGGAGTGTTTTATAATGTTCACTTTTCCAGAATCTCACAAAATCCTATGATGTAGGCATTGCTATTACCCTCGAGGAAATGGGCACAGAAGTCTAGATCTCACCCAAGGTCACAGAGCTTGGATTTGAGCCTTGCAAATCTGGCTCAAAAGTTCCTACCTCTTTTATTCTGACACATTGTAGTATTTTTCAAACTTTTCTGTACAAAAAAATAATAAGTAATGATCATTTAGGATCATAAAAAAAATTAGTCAGTGTAATGCTAATATAATTTTTTCTTAACTACTATATGTAACCCTACAGACTCTTATGTCTTTAGTTTAATTTGGTGGATTTTATTCCTGTCCCTATAAATATCTTCCTTCCCTGTTCTATTGCCTGTTAATTTATCAACAAAGTCATTATTTAAGTTTCAGCTTCCTTCATGGGAAAATGATTGAAAAGTCACCTTAATCGCATGAAATATGACAGAGATGTTAAATAATAACAGTCAAGAGAAGTCTGTTGAACTTAAATTGAGTAGACACACAGTGTCTATGCTGTGCAAGGGCAATCTTATTTCTTAGATTAAAATCTTCTTGGATTAGAGATAACTTCTGAATAAATGGAATTAGAACAGGTAATAATACCCTCATTAAAATAAAAGAGCAAACAGCTCTGAGTGTTTGAATACTTTATCATTGTAACAGATATAGTGTGTGGTAAGCCAGCATCTAAACCTAAAGCAGTTATATCTTGGAATAGTGTTATCTACACAAGACTACATCTCTCCAACCAAAAAACTTGGAGGGACTTTGCACCTATTACTCAATAAAGAACCAATAACAGGGTGCCGGGGTGGCTCCACTGAGTAAGCATCTGACTTCAGCTCAGGCCCTGATCTCGTAGTTTGTGAGTTCGAGTCCCACATGGGGTGAGCTCAAGTCCAGCTTTGGGTAAAACAAATGGCAACAACATGGATAGAACTGGAGGGTATTATGCTAAGTGAAATAAGTCAGTCAGAGAAAGACAGATAATCATATGTTTTCATTCACATGTGGAAGTTGAGAAACTTAACAGAAGACCATAGGGGAAGGGAAAGAAAAAAGAAAATAGTTACAGGGAAAATGAGTGATAGACATTGAGGAGGACACTTGTAATGAGCACTGGATGTTGTATGTAGGTGATGAATCATAGAAATCTACTCCCGCAGCCAAGACCACACTGTATAGACTAAGTTGACCACACTGTATAGACTATGCTAGCTAACTTGACAATACATTACATAAAAAACAAACAAACATGAACTCTGCTTCGGGTGAGCTCCACTTCTCTCTCTCTCTCTCTCTCTTGCTCTTGCTCTCGCTCTCACTCTCTCTCTGCCCCTCACTCACTTGCACCCTCTCTCTCTGTCAGAAAGAAAGAAAGAAAGAAAGAAAGAAAGAAAGAGAGAGAGAGAGAGGAAGGAAGGAAGGAAGGAAGGAAGGAAGGGAAAAAGAAAAGAACCAACAACAAATCCATAGACATAAAAAGAGATAATCTACACTTTCTGACATGAAATACATAGATCATTTATATAAACTTATTCATTGGCATTATCCCAAGCTTAAGTGCGATATCTGTGTAAAAGCAATGGACGCACCAATTCTTGAGTGATGACATCCTTCTTAAACCAATCTTAAGAAGATTGTGTGGTATCACCAAATTGACTATGTAAACTCAACTTTTATGCAGTATTTTTAAGACTGATTTTAAAAATTTTAATACAGTTTGCTTCCTATTGTCCTGCTTCCATCAATAATCTGACAATAATATTTCCTCTAATCTTTATGTTAAAAAGAACATCTCTTCTTACCCATATTTAACATAACATCTTAGGGGTGCCTGGGTTGCTCAGTCAGTTAAGCAACCAACTTCGGCTCAGGTCACGATCTCATGGTTCATGGGTTCGGGCCCTGCGTCAGGCTCTGTGCTGACAGCCAGCTCAGAGCCTGGAGCCTGTTTCGGATTCTGTGCCTCCCTCTCTCTCTGACCCTCCCCTGCTCATCCTGTCTCTCTCTCTCAGAAATAAATAAAAATGTAAATAAATTAAAAAATGTAAATAAAATAAAATAACATCTTAAATATAATTTTCAAAAAAAAAACAACAACAACTTCCCTTACTCCTTATACATTATTATCTGGATTTTTTGTTGTTTAAATTTTTCGTATCTATTTCCCTCACTAGACTTGCAACTCTGTTGCGATACGTATTATTTTAGTTTAGTTCATCAACATAGCCCAGCTGCCAACCCTTGAAAGAGGAGAGTATGAAGACACACTGACCCTGTTTGATACACCCCTTGTTGATTGTTGGTTAGGATTAGAGTATGTGTGTGTGTGTGTGTGTGTTTTCCACATTCTTTTAGGGTAGAGGTTATCTCTCCCCCTTACATTTTCTCCATCCTGTCCTGTGGTTCATTTAGAATATCTCTGTCTTTAACAAAGTGGATTATCCTTTTATGTAGGTAAATCCAATCAGCAAAGGGTATAATTTTAAACAGCTATAATGAGGACACAATGTAATTCTCTCCTCCAATCCAACTCTTTCAATAATATAACCACCAATTCAATATTCACCTGGCAATTTATGTGTTTTCCTTCTCAAATCTGTACAAAGCACTGGGCAAAGAAAAGACCCTAATTGTTATTTGTTGGGACCCTAACATTTCAATATTCTGGTACATTGGCCAGGAACCTTGAAAGAACCTGCAGTGAGTTTGTATCATATGAAACAAAGTAGCAGGTGGAAAAATGGATGCTTCAAATGTGCCTCTGTTCCTTGACCTTTTAGGGTTACAGTGACTTGTCTCTGTGTTTAATAGGTAGTATAGGGCTTATAAGCACACCTCACACTGACCTTTGTAGCTGCCCTTAACTGACGCAGGTCCAGTTTTGACCTCAGCAGGCATGAATGAGATAGGGAATAGATTATCAGGGAAAAGGGAATCATTTAGTACCAGTTAAGTCTTGCTTGATACAGGCTTCTCAGGCATTGAGGGGTGAAATGATTTTTGTTCCTTGTAGTGTTTTTCGCTGTCAGCTCACTGAGGCTGCAATCTGCGAAGGGCAGTTAATATCCATGTGGGTTATCCTACGACTGGATGAAGGTTTTAGTCTTTGTATTGTCAGTGTTTGACATTAATACAGGCTATTAGTTTAGCTACTTCAAATTCTTTCCCCTTGCCACACTTGAAAGGGTGTCCGATTACAAAAAAATAAACATGACACATGCCAGGTGGATAATCTTTTGGATTCATATAGCATAGTCACAATCTCTGAGAGTCATCTCCTACCACATAGTTTCAAACTGATTCTGATTTGATCATTGAATGGGTTGTGACCATGGCATAAGATCTCCAAGGTCTAGACCAGATTGGTTTTCAAGGGGATGGTGTATATTAATCAACAAATAAGGGAGAATAAGGGAAAGAGGCATATTACATTGGAAACGGATTTTTACTTGAACCTAGATTTAAAGAATTTGTAGGGGTGCCTGGGTGGCTCAGTCAGTTGAGTGTCTGACTTGGGCTCAGGTCATGATCTTGGAGTTTGTGGGTTAGAGCCCCGTGTTGGGCTTTGTGCTGACAGCTCAGAGCCTGGACCTGCTTCAGATTCTGTCTGTCTCTCTCTCTCTCTGCCCCTTCATCACTCACATTCTGTCTCTCTCTTTCTCCCAAAAATAAATAAACATTTAAAATTTTTTAAATGTTAAAGAATATTGTAGGAGGTTATCACAAAGTTAAAACTCAAAATTCAGCAAAGAAATGTTATACCTGCATTCATCTTAGAAATAAGATTTACAGACAACTTGCAATTTAACAAAGGGAGAAAAATATAGAGTAACTTAAATGTTTTAAGTGCTTATGGCTCAGAAAATGGTTTTGCCTTTGGAAAAAGCAGAACCATTTTCATGAGATGAAGAAAGGGACCTACCTAAGAGATACCTTGAGATCTTTACTACCAGGTCAAAACTAAATGAAAGGGAAATGAACTACATTTACCCCAAATGCCTTTGCTCCAGTAATGGTAAAATTTCTCAGCAGTGAACCTGACTTATTTTCCTGGAAGAAGTTCATATCCAAGAAAGCTTTGAGAAACATCATCTTATAACAGCAGATGTAGGAACAGTAGTTAGAAAACCATTTCCTGAAGACTGGGAGAGCCATACAAAGCAGTTACAGATTATTTGAACATTTGAGAGGGAAAAACTTGAGAGATCACAAAATACTTTAAGCCTTTTAGATGTATTTTAAGATCACTGTGGTAGCTGAAAATATAGATATCCCCCTCAAAAAAAAGTTGATTCAATAAAATTTGGGGACATTTACTCTTTGGAAGGTACTTCTTTGCTCTTGGGGATGTGAAAGGAATATAATCTACAGAACCCTATAGCAATACAGCATACATCTTTGAGGGAAAGATAGAAAAATAAAATAAATAGATGAATGGATAGAATGTGAGAGATAAGTGATAAAATGAGAGAGGGGTGTCTGGGTGGTTCAGTTGGTTGAGCATCTGACTTCAGCTCAGATCATGATCTCACAGCTTGTGAGTTCGAGCCCCACGTTGGGCTCTGTGCTGACAGCTCAGACCTTGGAGCCTTCTTCAGATTCTGTGACTCCTCCCCCCTCTCTCTCTCTGCCCCTTCACTGCTCATGCTCATGCTCTGTCTCTCTCTCTCTCAAAAATAAATAAACTTTTAAAAAGAAAGAAAGAAAGAAAGAAAGAAAGAAAGAAAGAAAATGAGAGAACAGGGAAGAGTAGGAAGTGTACACTGAGGAAAAAAGTACTGACCAAGGAAGCTCTTATTAATGGAAATGAGACTAAAAGGGAAGCAAAGAGTATGTGAAAACAAACAAAGGGAGAGGGGAACCAGATAGTACAGTAACAGATTAGCACCTAGGTCTGGAATTGTGTCTGTTACTAGGGAGCATGACAACATAAATCTTAACAAGTAGGTAAGGGAAGGAAAAGTTAGGACCCCAGAGAACAAGGAAAGTTAAAAAGAAAGTGAATAAAATACAACAAGCTGTGTTCACCCAACATGTTATGGAAGAGGACAGATATCAGTTTAGGATGTTCAAAATTCAGCAGGACATAACATTAAAGGCACAGTCCCTGGATGAAATAATTGATAAATTGGACTTTTTAAAAATTAATAATGCCTGCCCTGTGGAAAACAATGCCAACAAAATGATAAGAGGAGCCACAGACCAGGAGTAAATATTTGCATCTGACAAAAGACTGGTATGCAAAATATACAAAGAGCTCTTTAAAATCAACAATAAGAAAACAAGTAACCAAATTAAAAAATGGGTTAAAGACCGTAATAGACACCTCACCAGAGAAGACATAGAGATGGCAAATTTGCAAATGAAAAGAGGCTCTGCATCATATGTGATTAGGGAAACGCTAATTAAAACAACAATGAGAGAGGGTGCAAGGGTGGGTGAGTCAGTTAAGCATCCAACTCTTGGTTTTGGCTCAGGTCATGATCTTCCAATTCTTGAGTTTGGACCCCACACTGGGCTCTGTGCTGACAGTGTGGAGCCTGCTTGCAATTCTCTCTCTCTCTCTCTCTCTCTCTCTCTTTCAGCCCCTCCCCATCTCTCTCTCTCTCTCTCTCAATCTCTGTCTCTCAAAATAAATAAATAAACTTAAAAACAAAACAAACCAACCAAACAAACAAAAAACAACGAGGTATCACTACACACCCATGAGAATGGCCCAAATCCAGATGCTGATAACACCAAAGGAGGCTGACAAGAACATGGAACAATGGGAACTCTCATTCATGGCGGTAGGAATGTAAAACAGAACAGGCCCTTTACAAGACAGTTTGATGATTTCTCACAAAACTAAACATGATCCCATCATATAATCCAGCAATCATCCTCCCTGGTATTTATGCATAGCAGTTGAAAACATTTCCACACAAAAACCTGCACATACGTGTTTATAGCAATTTTATTCAACATTGTCAAAGCTTGGAAGTAACCAACGTGTTTTTCAGTAGGTGAATGGGTAAATGAAGTGCGTACATCCAGACGATAAAATGTTAATCAGTGCAAAAATAAGGAGCTATCAAGCCATGGAAAGACATGGTAGGAGCTTAAATGTGTATTACTAAGTGAAAGAAGCAAATCTGAAAGGTTACCTCCTGTATGATTCCAACTCCATGACAAGAAGAGGCAGAACTATGGCGACAGTAACAAGATCAATGAAACTATTTATATGATACTATAATGATGGACACATGTCATTCTAGGTTTCTCCAAATCTATAGAACTACAACACTAAGAGTGAGCTCTAACATAAATATGGACTAGAGGTGACTACGATGTGTCAAATGTAAGTTCATCAGTGTTAACAAATGTGCCATTCTTGTGGGGGAATTTCATAATGAGAGAGGCCGTGCATGTGTTAGGTCAGGGTATATATGGGAAATCTTTATATGTTGTCCCCAATTTTTCTGTGAACTTGTCCCTGCTCTAAAAAATAGTCTTTTTTATTTAAAAAAATATTAAATGTATTTATTTTGAAGGAGGGAGAGAGAGATGGCAGGGGGGAGACAGGTGGGGAGGAACAAAGAGATATGGGGAAAGAGAAAATCCCCATCTAAAATATGCCATCAGCACAGAGCCCCATGTGGGGCTAGAACTCGCGAACTATGAGATCATGACCTGAGCCAAAACCAAGAGTGAGACCCCTAACCGACTGAACCACCCAGGAGCCCCCAATAAAGTCTTGATAATAATAAAAAACTTAAAAATTTTTGAGTAATCATGAGTTCATTTAACATTAAAGATTAAGAATCCATATTTTTAAAAATACTCAGGAGGGACTTCTAAAAAAGAGGAACAGGAAGGAATCAAAATATTTGAGGAGTAACCTACCATAGCAGAAAACGATAAAGCAGAAGAAAGGATGAATTGTGCCATCAAAAAAAAAAAAAAAAATTCCAATTCTGAAAAAAAATCCAAAGCAAAGCAGAGGACGGACAACTTTTGGGGTGAACACATGTGGCCAGGTCTTAGCATTCACTGGGCCTCCTACGGTAACACATTTCGAAGTCTCAGCAGTAGCTGAGAGTGACCTGGTGCTGATTCTGCCAATGAAACACATGTAGGAAGAGAGAGCATTGGTTGGGACCCTGGGAGGGGTTGATGAGCTTCAAATAAAGGAGAATGGGGAGAAAGGAATCAGCTGAGGAACACCTTCCTAAAGGTTGAGGCTTTGGGACTAGTGAGGTGAAATCTTTTTTGGCCTCTTAATTTTTTGAACTTTTATAAACTAGGGTACTTGGGAGACTTTGAGTAAATGTATGTGAAATTCAGAGCTCTTGAATGAATCTTAGTCCTTCATATAAATAAGTCCAATCTATAGCTGCTAAGGTAGCCTCTACTCCCCGAGGCATTAGACTAAGACCTATATGACTATCACTGAGTAGAGAAAGGAATTGAAGAGGAAAAAAACAAAAACAAACAAACAAAATCTTTTAGACTTTAACTTCTTTTGGGTTTAACTTAAAATGTTTCATTCATTTTTAACTTACAACAAAATGGAGTCTTTTGGAGGCTTTGATTTCTTCTTATGAATTCAATAACGCAGATAGTATTTAAAATTTTAAATGATAACATATAAAAATTATGTAACTTGAAATAATTGTGTGCTGTCATTTGCACACATCACTATGCCTACTTGCATTGGTCATATTTTAGACAAAATGTGGAATAGGAAGTAAATTTCTTAGACGATAACAGTTTGGATTAGGAGCTATTTTAATTTGCAGTCTTCATTTCTTAGCTTTCTGGGACTCAAGTTAACTGTGTGACAGAAGTCCAAGAAAATGAACAAAGTTGGTGCTATGGAATGTTCTCATGAGATAGGAACAGAGCTGTTTTCATACACTGTTAGTCTCTCTAGAGAGGACTGTCATAGCTTTAGTTGACCAGAACCTTTATTCTTAAGCAAAAGAGTTAAGGGAGACACAATCTGAGAAAGTTAGGAAGAATTTTCTCTGTTCTCCTGGTAGGCACGCTTCTTTTAATATCACACATGCTAACCGTATTCGGCCATTCAAAAGATGGTGAGAAAAAGAGAAAGAAACTGAGAGGCTGTAGCCATGCCTGGATGAACTTCCTCTCTGCAGAGTCTGTGGATAGGAAGCTGAAGATTGCTAAGAGAGATCCAGTATGCCTCCAACCTCATACTCCTAGTGAGCTGAGATCTTGATCTCCATGTGACAACTGGTAGAGACCCAATTCAAAACTTCAGAGTGAGTCTCTGAGGATTGGCATCACTACCCTCATTTTAAAGATAAGGAAACCATTACTCAGAATTAAGCACTTTCCCAGAGACACCCAGTAAATGGTAAGAAAGAATTCAAAACTGGATCTGTTTCACTTGATAGCATCTACTATCCCTTCAAGAAGTAGCTCTTGTTTTCCCCCTAACCGCATCTCCCACAACTTAACTTCAGGCAGCTTTTTTTTTTTTTTTTAACTCTGTCATACGGTGTTAATTAATGTTCAAAAAATACCATATGTTCTTTTAGTTCCCCATGCCTTTCCACATACTGCCTCTCTTGCCCTTTAACATAGATAACTCCTACTTCAGCTAGTCACTGACTCTCGTCTGATTTTATTCTGCAAGTCCTCTGCATCTCCCTCATTAATACCAACATCTCTTAGGATAGCACTTCATGCATTGGCGCATGGTAAGTTTCTGATTATATGTCTACCTGCTCTCTTACCAGCATCTGAAGGTATTTTCTGCACTAGCAGAGTTCTGGGCACATAATAATTATTTGGAGTTTGTAGAAGGAGGCTCCTTCTCATCCATCTTTCAGGCCTCGTACTCTAAGGAAATACCCATGCAACTATTGCAATTGATTCAGCATTTATTAGTACTGAAGAGTTCAGAATCACCTGCAGACATGAGGGAGCAATGAGTCTCCCTCTACCTAATTTTGGATAATTAGACTAACCAATGAGTCTCAACTTTGATGCCTGAGGGACTGTTCTTTCCAGACTTCACTCATCCATTCATCGCCAAAGAGAGGGAAGTGTGAGATCCATGACAAAACATTTCTGCCTTCCTGATGGTTGCTCCTAAAAAAATTGCTCCTCCTTTGAAGCCCTGTCCAAGGTTTAGAAAATTGAAATTGTAAGCATGTACCCTTACCTTTATTGGCTGTCTATCTTTTTTAATTTTTTAATGTTTATTTTTGAGAGATTTTGAGAGAGAGAGAGAGAGACAGCACAAATGAGCGAGGAAGTGGCAGAGAAAGACAGAGACGGAATCTGAAGCAGGCTTCACACTCTGAGCTCTCAGCCCAGAGCCTGTTGAAGGGCTTGAACTCATGGACTATGAGATCATGACATGAGCCAAAATTGGACACTTAACTGACTAGGTAACTCAGGCACCCCAATTGGCCATCTCTTATAAAAACTGATTCGTCAGACATGATTTTCTCCTAAAGAACATAATTGTCTTTATCCACTAGATCTGTTTCACTGTCAGTGCCCTTTATTTGGAAATTCACCAAGTGGCTCCACTATGTCCTGTGTTAATCACGGAGCATATGAGAGTATATAAACCATTTCAGGGAACTCAATTTCTATATTGCAGCGGAGACAAGTGACTGCTGTCCTCAAAGAGTTAATGAGCTTCTCTGAGCATCTGCCTTATTTCTGGAGTGACTTAATCAGTGAGGAAAATGTGGTTTCGAGTTTGGAACTGTTTCAAGGTAGATCCTCTCTTTGCACATTTGTGAAGTATATGCCATGGCATGGCACACACAATTTGTCAAATTGCGTTCATTTGTGAGAAAGCAGTCTTGAAGTTAGACCTCCCTCCCAAAGTTTCTCTTCTGTCATTTCTGAGATTTAAGAAAGGTTTCAAGACCAACCACTGTCACTTACGTGTGACAGTGCACCAGCCACTGGCGATAAATCACACTTGTAACAGCTAGAGGTGCATTTACTCACAGATGATACACGTTTTACAATTCATGGCCAGCTTTACAATTCGTCGGACTTGAAGTAGGTCACAAAGAAGTGTTAGCATTTCAAAACTCTATCTGGTATGTATCTTTTTTCTACCAGGAAATGTTGCTATTTTTAGCACTGGACAGGACTTTGGGGATGATCTCATGCAATCCTTTCATTTTATAGATTAAGAACCTGAGACCTGGGAAGGTTAATTGATTTTCCCAAAGTCCCAGAGCTAGTTAGTGGCCAACACCAGAGCCTGTCTTTTTCCCCGTCTCAAAGGCTCTCTTTCCACTGTACCCAACTGCCTTCAATCTCTGGCTACGCAAACCAGGTTTCTGAAGTGCATTATTAAAGGATTATGGGTTCCACCCTTACTGGCTGGGTCAGCAATAAGATTATTAAATTTTTATCTTATGCAGAGCTCTCCAACCTGGAAGATTCTCATCTGCCAGACTTAATCTGCCAAAAATATGCACAGGGAAATAACAACACACACAGTTGTCACAGAATTAGACACCGAAAGCCATTAGCTGGGCAATCCCTGGTACGATCTACAGCTAAGTTGTGTCATGTGTTTTTTTTTTTAAAACATTTCTTCTTTCCATGTATGCATCCGTGAAACCCTGCACACAGAAGGCCTGGTCTGAACCTGCACAGATAGCTCCTGGAAGTGTCTACACTCTGACATCTGCCTAAATGCCAAATGAATCTGCCATATGATAATGAATACAAAATGAATTAATAATGATATGTGAATCATGAATACACTTTACAGTTCCTCAGACAAAATAGTGTCTTTTTTAGCAAGCACCTGCTTCAACTATCTCCTGCAGATCTCAGGCACAACGTCTCAGGCTCTCTTCTGGCACACCATCCCCATCTACTGTCGCTGGGCAGAATGACAACTTTCCACAAAGCCTGTATCCTGAGCTTGCTCTGCCCTTTCTCCTTATCAAACATATATTTGTTTTCAAAGTCTTTGGCTTTTCAAGGGTGAGTCTCATCCTTATTTCATCTTCTTCTTCATCTTCTTTGTCATCTTCTTCTTCTTTAACAAGTAATGTGAAACTCCTCGAGGCAAAATACGTGAGAACTTGTTCTATCACGTGACACAATCTAAACGCTGTAAAATCTCAACTTGAACTCAAAGCAGTTCTTTGTTTTGAAAAATAAGTAACAATGTATTTCTTTCCCTCTTGCTGCTTTAAAATTTTAACCTTCTTTATAGGAGTCCTGGGGCTTATCAGTTCACTGAGGCTTTCAATATTTTCAAGCACAGTAAACTCAGCATTTCTAAATTCCATAGACAAAGATCATTAAAGTTACGGTGGTCTCCCTTTACCTGCTGGGGATATGTTCCAAGACCCTCAGAGGATGCCTGAAAGTGCAAATCGTTCCTAACCGTGTATATACTGGTTTTTTTTTCCTATACATGTATGTCTATGACAGAGTTTAATATGTAAATTAGGCATAGTAAGAAATTAACAGTAACTAATAATAAAACGGAACAATTATAGCCATATACTATAATAAAAGTTATGTAAATGTGTTCTCTTGTTCTCAAAATATCGTATTGGATTGTACTCACCCTTTTTTTTGGGTGGGGGAATGGCGTGAAATAATAAAATACCAACCTGATGAGCTGAAACGAGGTGAATGACGTAGGCATTGTGACGTAGAGTTAGCCTACTCTTGGCCTTCTGATGATTCGTCAGAGGAGGTCATCAGCTTCCAAGTGGGTTGACCGTGGAAAGCAAAACCGTAGATAAAGGGGTATCCACTGTGTAAGTGACATTGGCTTTATTCCTTCCACCCTGTGGTGGGCATTAGCTGTTTCTCCCTCACTTCCTCCTTTCTGCGCTCAGCACCTATTCTTTAACTGTGTCTGAATTTGTCCTGTTAGAAAAAGGGGATGCTAAGAAATGAGTTATTTTTCAAAAAGATCGCTTTGGATTCTCTGGAGAAAATAACATACTGGGAATATGTGAGGAAGGAAGAATGGTTGGTGGTGGGAATTCAGATGGGAGACAATTGTGACCTCAGCCAGCACAATGTTGGTGAGGGCAGTGAGAAGTGGCAGCCTCTGGGGTATGCTTTGAAGGTAGGGTTACTCACCATTGCTGATAAATTCGATCGGATGCAAGAAAGAAAGAGAAGACTCGAAGCCGATATCCTGAGTTTTGTCCTGAACAGCTTATTTGAAGAGGAGAACAGTAGTTCTGTTTTCAACATTTTGTTGTTGTTGTTGTCTTATATTTATTTATTTCTGAGAGAGAGAGAGAGAGAGAGAGAGAGAACAGAGCATGATCAGAGAAGGGGCAGAGAGAGAAGGAAACACAGAATCCGAAGCAGGCTCCAGGCTCTCAGCTGTCAGTACAGAGCCCAATTAGAGGCTCAAAGTCATGAACTGTGAGATCATGACCTGATCCGAAGTTGAATGCTTAACCAACTGAGCCACCCAGGCACCCCTGTTTTTGACATTTTGAATTTGAGATTCCTACTTGACATTCAAATAGGACTGTCTTGTGATAGGAGCCTATTTGGCATGCTGATTTCCTTGTGGGAAATTACCCTTTCCAATTATATGCACTCTAGGTAGGAGTCCTATCTTTATTTGTTTATAGTAAAGCTGTAGACAAGCATGCTAGGTCTGAAACAAACAAACAAACATAAAAAAACAACTAAATAAAAGTGACACAGTCAGTTTCTCTCCTGGGAAGTTCAGAAAAATGACCTAAACTCTTTACCTAGTGCTGGAATTTGTAGAAAATCAGCGATGTTGGAAACAAACCCCTGCGTTGTCCCTGGACTCTTCCTTGGGCTTTGTGTGCTCTGACTCTGATGCAGAAAATTGAAATGAAAACGAAAACGACCACGACTGAGTCTCACCTCACCTGTGCAGTGTGGGGACTTGACCCTGAATCTCTCAAGGCCGCCCTGCTCTCTCCTTCTGATTCTGTGATGGTGCATAACTAAAATAGACCATGTACTTCTTTGTAATGAGGCCGACCCACTAAAACGTAGTCCATTTATTTTCCAGATGATGGTTTTCACAATCATGTCAACTTTGAAAGTATTTGCTAAGGTTTAGGAAGTAAAAATGTTGTTGCCAAGTAACCAGACTCATAGGGGGAAAAAAATGAAGTAGGCCGTACAGAGCAGAAAAATAAAAATACAAATTTCAAAATAAAATTTTCAAAATCACCATTAAGAGTACAGTTTGGGGCACCTGGGTGGCTTAGTCATTTAAGTGTCTGACTTCAGCTTAGGTCACCATCTCATAGCGTGTGGGCTCGAGCCCCGTGTCAGGGTCTGTGCTGACAGCTCGGAGCCTGGAGCATGCTTCTGATTCTGTCTCCCTCTCTCTCTGCTCCTCCCCTATTAATGCTCTGTCTCTCTCTGTCTCTCAAAACTTAAAATAAAATTAAAAAGAGAACCATTTCCCTGTCCAAGTTTGACGGTCCTTGGTAAGATACAACCATCTTTAAATTTTCAAATCAAATGTTGAAATTAAATGAAAAGAGAGGAGTGCATAAATAATGTCACTTCACTTCTGAAGTCGTATATAACCTGAATATTTTCACAGCAGTGTATTGAAAAAAGCCCGACACTGGTCTTTCATTATTTCACTTACCAAATCTATATACAAGGACTAAATTATAAAAGGTGTTGTCATCTGTGCTGATTGAATAAAATCATTTAAAATTGGGAAAGTCAGGTATGTGGAAACAAACTTCTGTAAGAAAAAGATACGAGGCAATTCATAGAAGTAGAAAACATTTCTGATTTTATCACATTTCCCATTTACTTTTGGTAAAGTCACACGCAGTTCTAGAAATTTTGCCTTGCTCTTCACAATCTTTTTGACTCTCCCTAGATGCTTAATAATCCATTTTTTCCATCTTGTTTCTAAACTCTCTTCTACCTGTCCATCAAACCTCGATTCCTCAGATCATAGCACAAATTTCATTTTTTCCCTTCTTTTCTCCTAGACAAAAGGAGGCTCCTCATTTGATCCTTCTCACTGAAAAAGGAAAAAGAGGGCATACTAGCTTTAACAAAATCTTTTATTTGGTATGTCAAAGTTATCTTATTCATACATTGCATTTTTGCAGTGCTGACAAAATTTCATTGTACACACAAAATACTCCATGCAGTTCTTCAGGGTTTTAATCTCCATTCATGTAGTTAAATTGTACGCACATGCATGGAAATGATCATGCAAAGAAGGAACGATGTGAACCAGACCAGACTCACTGGCATGGAAACATTCCTTAGGTAACATGTCATCAATTTTTTTTCAATCCAGAATCAGAAACCCATTACAAATCCAAGTTAAAAATGCCTAAGATGAGAACTGATCCAAGAATTCAGCCAAATTGTAGGGTACAAAATCAACGTACAGAAATCAGTTGCATTTTTATANAAATTAAAAAAATGCCTAAGATGTACTTAAGGGTAAATAATACACATTTTTCATTTTTCAATTGAGTTATGTTCTATGTTACATCTCAAGTTTGTCACTATATATATTAAAGGAAACATAAGTGGTACAGATTCCAGCAAGTTCCTTTAGCATAAAAAGGCAGGTATAATCTGATCGAGTCTGTGAGAAATACCACTACTTATCCCCTAAAACATACCTCGCTCACGTCATTGTAATAGAATGTTTAGCCCAGCAGATGGTCATTTAGAAGAAAGACTACATTTCCTAGCTTCTCTTGTAGCAAGGTATGTCTATATGATTAAGCTCCGGACAATGGGGTGTAAAGGAAGTGGCAGATGAACACTCCAAACTGTGACCCTGAAGGGAAAGCGTGTCTGTGCACTCACATCCCATTCCTGGCTGCTGTAAGTGATAGTGAACCATCTTGAGCGGTGCAGATAAGTGCAACCCCCTTTTTTAAGAAATATTTATTTATTTATTTTGAGGGAGAAAGAGAGCAATTAGTAGGGGAGGGGTAGAGAGCGAAGGAGACACAGAATCTGAAGCAGGCTCTGGGCTCTGAGCTGTCAGCGCAGATCCAATATGGGGCTCGAATCCACAACCGTGAGACCATGACCTGAGCCCAAGTCGGATACTTAACTGGCTGAGCCACCCAGTGCCCTGCAATCCCTTTGAAATGGAGACTCAAAAGAAGGATCCAGGGTCACAGATGACTTCCTAAAGCAGTGTCATCACCCCAGCTCAACTTCTTTGTGAGCACAAAATGAATTTGCTTAAGTGACTTTTATTTATTTTGGATCTCTGTTTCCAATGGCAATTTCATATCCTAAGAATGCAATGTGTATTTCTGCAGGCAAAGCTATACCTCTTCCAAATTCTGTTTTCAGAAACGCTGTCAAAAGTTTGCCTTTTGAAGTATAACAGGTGGGTCTTTAACACTTGAATACCCTAAATCAAGAGAGAGCAAGGCTACTCTTGGGTGTCACACAATGACTCTTTTTATGATGTTAACGTGCACCCTGGGCCCCTCACTACAAAAAAGGAATATTCCGTAAAGTGTAGGTAAAGTTACACTTTGCTCGTCTCTCTGGAAAAATAAATTTTGATTTAAATTGTTCTTAAGAAAGCAGTGATCTCATTACAGTTTCACACAAAAAATTTTCATTAATCACCTAGTATGTACAAGTCGTATATTGTCTATATATTTGAGAAGGGACAAATGGCCAGTTGAAACAAGGTCGATCTGGGTTTGAAAATAAGTCTAAGGTCTCGTGGCTGTAAAATGCTTGGCAACTTACATAACTTTACTAGACCCCAATATTCTCATAAGAAAAAGAGGATAATGTTGGTTCCTGACTCGTACAGTTAGGAGGATTGAACAACACAATGTACATAGAGCCCACAGAAAGTGCATCCATAGAGAAATCATTTGTTGTATGTTTGCTAGTGTGATTGTTGATATTGCTGCTGTTATATATGATTATTGTGTAACCTACATATAATATATATACACAGTATACAAATTAATGAAACAGGTCTTGATATTTGAGGAATTTGTCAACTGGGAGAGGAGATCAGATAGTTTTCATTGGTTATAATACACATTTATAAATTTTATTCAAAATCCCCATGACAGTTGTAAGTAAGCTTTTATTTCTGGCTAGGAAAATTAGATATTTTACAGAGGGATTGCATTTTAATTGAATGTTGAATGATAAAAAAACCTCTTCGAAGGTAGAAATAAGAGCCGGAATGAACAGGTGTCCCGTTGAATAGTACAATATGAGTAAATGCACAATATCCCTGAAATTATACTGGTTTTACAACTGTGAAGAGACATGAAAGCCCCTTTGAAAGCCTTGGTTAAAAAAGAAAGGGAGATTTAAAGAAGACAAAATAAACTGACGAAAAAGTGAAAATAAATATTTGGTCATGTCCCTCAGAATCAGATCATCACAAATAAACTGAAGGGGGGCGCCTGGGTGGCTTAGCTGGTTAAGTGTCCGACTTTCGCTTAGGTCATGATCTCACGGTTGGTGGGTTCGAGCCCCGCGTCGGGCTCTGTGCTGACTGCTAGCTTAGAGTGTGGAGCCTGTTTCAGAGTCTGTGACTCCCTATCTCTCTGACCCTCCCCTGCTCACGCTATCTCTCTCTCTTTCCTAGAAATAAATAAAACATTAAAATAAATAAATAAATAAACTGAAGGGCCAGAGCTAAATATTCTTCCCTTGTTCCTACAGCCAGATAGAAAAGAAAACCAATCATCAGCTTCCTGGACCTCATCTGAAAGGTAGCACACAGGGGGTCCTGCCTGGCTCAGTCCCTTAAGCATCCAAGTCTTGGTTTCCGCTCGAGTCATGATCTCGTGGTTCCTAAATTTGAACCCCACATCAGGCTCTGTGCTGGCAGTGCAAAGACTGGCTGGGATTCTCTTTCACCTTCTCTCTCTTTGTCCTTCCCAGCTCATGCTGTCTTTGTCTCAAAATAAATAAATAAATAAATAAATAAATAAATAAATAAAAAATAAATAAACTTAAAAAAAGAAGTAACACACAGATATCACTGGAATAAATCTCAGCATAGGTAGCTGAGATTTCTACATCTGATTTACATAGGATGCAATGTATAGCCCCATGATATACAAATTGGTCTCCTTCCCAGTGATGTAGATTGTGCCTTAGGTGGTAAAGTAAAAACAAACACAAAAGCAAACATTGTGTTAGCCACAAACAATTTCTGTGGTGTAAAAGGGCAAATTTTACTCTGCAACCACAGGTTGGTCTCCAATCTTGAGATCAGGCATTTGGATCTCTTGAAAATCGCCCAATCAGTTGAAATTCTAAAAACAGCCAGTGTATGACATAGTGTTATTTCTAGGACTATAGGATTTATTTCATTATCTGCATTTCATGCTTTTTAATACACCTTCCATGAACTTGTATGGTTAGGGAAATCATTGAAGAAAAATGAAGCAAGAAAGACCAAAATTTGGGAATAATTTGGGCAATATGAAAGATAGAAAATGTAATGCAAAAATAATTTCACTTGTACTCTATCCATACAAATTACTTCTGTCCATACTGTGTATTGTGATGACTTCTATCTGGGTACCAGCAGCCGAACAGCTTTGAGACACATTCTAAATAGGATTCTCTGTTATGATCAGAGTATTGATAAACTTCCTGTTCTATGTTCAATCTAATATTTGTGATCCCTCCATAGGTTTCAAAGGTTGAACAAAGGTTTAAAAAGATTGGGAAATGGTGGGGATTCTAAAATAATATGTAAGATTGAGGAGAAAAGTTGTTTGACTTGTCTACTCTCAAGACCCATTAACATGGTAATAAACCAATGCCACTAATAATAGGAAGTGGAAAACTATCAGAGCAGAGGTAACTAAAAGTGTAGGAAGATCCCTGTCCAAGAGACTTTAAGAAACTGAAATTAATTGAAGACAGAGAGGGTAGAATACTGATAACTCATGCAACTGGTTAATACAAGTTAAAAATCAGAGGCACCTCCCTCTCTCTCTGATCCTCCCCTGCTCACACTGTCTCTCTCTCTCTCAGAAATAAATAAAAACATTAAAAATTAAAAAAAAAAAAAGAGGGGCACCTGGGTGGCTCAGTCAGTTGAGCCTCTGACTTCGGCTCAAGTCATGATCTCACGGTTCATGGGTTCAAGCCCCACATCGGGCTTTGTGCTGACAGCCAGCTCAGAGCCTGGAGCCTGCTTCAGATTCTGTGTCTCCCTCTCTCTCTGGTCTTTCCCTGCTCACACTGTCACTCTCTCTCATAAATAAATAAAAACATTTAAAATTTTTTTTTAAAAATCAGAGGCACCTAATGCAAAGAAAGAAATCCATGAGCCCTGCAAAGCCCTAAACAGGTGATCCTCTGAAACTTCAGATGTTGTACAAAGTGATAGTTAAGACAGAGGCCCAGCAATAGTGGAATCAATTGAAGGATTATAGATAGAAGTTTTCATATGCAGTTTTCATATGCAAAAATTCCAAAATCCAGGCTCCTAGGAAACATACACACACAAAACAAAAACAACAATTACCACAAGAAAAACGGCCAAAGAAATCAGGGAGGAAGGCATCAGAAAAGCCAATGGAATGTTGGCACAAAAGAACAAAATCTAATGACCAGCTCTCCAAATCTCCTAAAAGCCAGATGATAACTTCTTCTACTTAGACATATATAAAATTTTTGTATATTGAGGGTTCCCTGTTTGTTTGATTGTTTGTCGTTTTGTTTTTGTTTCCGAGTTTTGAAATGGCATCTAACAGGGGTGCCTGGGTGGCTCAGTGGGTTACGCATCCCACTCTTTATTTTGGCTCAGGACATGATCTCATGGTTCCTGAGATAGGGCTTGCAGTCAGGCTCCATGCTCTGCTTGTGATTCTCTCTCTGCCCCTCCACTGCTTGTGCTCTCCGTCTCCCTCCCTCCCTCTCCCTCTCAAAATGAATAAACATTAAAAAGTTATGAAACAGCCTCTAACAAACTCTATTTTATGTATGGGGGTGCAAATTTATTCACTAATTCACTCAGCCAACCATTTATTCATCAAAAAGACATAATAATATATTAGAAAAGCATAAGAAAAAAGAAAGAAGGGAGATATACTAAATATAGTTTAATTTATCTAAGGAAACAAAGATCAGAAGTAGCTATAGAGAAATGTGAAGACTTGTGTTTGTTAATAATGACTTTGGTATTTCCTATTACCGTTCTCCTACTATATTGAATTATTTCCCACTGTGATCAACTCTGTGAAAGCAGCGATGAAGAAGACATACCCTTGACTTTGAAGGAATTTACTGTCTAGGGGAGACGCCAGACCCAGAAGTGCTGGGGATATCCCATGTGCTGTAGGAAACACAGAGAAGGATTGGAACCCCAAATGACTCAGGGAATAAGACAATTAGGAAGCCAAGCATTCCAGAGTTTTTCCTGGGAATGACTAGGACAGACTGAAATTTTTACAATAAAACGTAAACCTAAGGAAAACATTTGCAACCTCTTGAGGTGGAATGAAAAGTTTGTGGAATAAAGCCAGAACTTTGTAACATGATATAGTGGCTCCAACTCGTAATGTTCACATTGTACCTGAACGGCACTTCCAACAAGAGAAAAGAAGGGGTTTTCTCCATATGCTTCTTAAATCTCCTCCACCAATGCTGTTTCCCTTTATAGTTTCACTTACATCTTGTCACTTTCCTTATTGGCCTGCATCATAATGCCTGGGACAAAAAAGTCACCCGATACATGTTTATTAAATTACTGAATTAGTTAATAAACCATCCAAAAAATTTACAAGCCGGTGTATCAATAAATCTAATAATTTCACCAAGTTCTTTACACACAAGGGATGTGACACAGGACTCCAGTCATTGCTGTTCTACTTGGTCATTTCATTATATGAACCGCCTTCCTTAAAATATTGTCTTTAAGGGGCGCCCGGGTGGCTCAGATGGTTAAGCGTCGACTTCGGCTCAAGTCATGATCTCACAGTAAATGGGTTCGAGCCCCACATCAGGGCTCTGTGCTGACTGTCAGCTCAGAGCCTGGAGCCTGCTTCGGATCCTGTGTGTGTGTGTGTCTCTCTCTCTGACCCTCCCCTGCTCATGCTGTCTCTATCTCTCTCTCAAAAATAAATTTAAAAAAACATTTAAAGAAAAAAAAATATTGTCTTTAAAAAATATTGTCTTTAAAGTATGCCTTCTAAGTCACATACATTAAAAAAGATAAAATTAGAGCACTCGAAGGTCCTTCAAAAATATAAGACGATATTCATATAAAAGACATACTTCATTTCATCATTATCATGATCATTTTAATGGGACATTCTTCAGACCTGTTTGAAATTTTCCAGATTTCAGTTTTTGTGGGATTTTTCATGGGAATTTTGGAAACATGGATTATTATCTGCAATAATATGTCTACTATTATTATGTATAGTATTGTGTAAAATCAATTACAAATACATGAACTCTGAGTCATCACTGAAGAAGTTTCATCTTAAAAAACTTACTATTAGTGCAGTGTTTAGATAATGGAGAAATATTTTGCAGGACTGTGTTCTAGATATTTTCTCCAAGAGTTTTAAGAATAAATAAACACCATTTATAAAACAGTTACTATGCTATACACACAATTAATTTTTTTAATACTCTCTGAATCATCTTTACAACAACCCTATAAGTTAAGACTTTTTATTCCCATTTTTCAGATACTATGTTGAAGTTCAGTTGGGTTAAGCTGTTTAGCCAAGGTCATAAGGCTGAAAGTAATAGGAATGGCTTTTGTGATGAAAGTCACCATCTGATACTTGAAGCTTATTTCTGAGCTCATTATTTATTTGATGTGCCCTAGGCAATGTATATAAAATTGCCCCATATTATTAGCAGCATCTAATTATGAATATAATCTTAAAACAACATGCTTTGCATTGCACACAGAGAATCTATTTATTCAGCCAAATAGTTCATTAGTGTCATAGCTGACAGCTCACCTTTCTCCTCACAGCACCAAGATTGTCAATCAGATGGAATGCTTCCATTTACACCTGCATCCCATTATTTGAATAACATCCACACAAGTTCAACTCCTACCATTTCAATTTATAGGAGCTACTACCATGTCACTGACATGTGTAGGTGGCTCAGATATTTCAAGGGAGAAATATAATTAGTAAAATAGACTATATTTTATTTCTGAAGCCTATAGGTATTCTATCTTATATTTTAAATTACATTTTGCTAATATACGCAGTCTTTTTATGTGGAATGAATATTCAGTGACCCACCTAGCAGTAGGTTGAAAAAAATGAAAGATTTGTTACGGCATGAATTTTGATATGCCACACAATATGTACTTTTCTCCCTGAAATCTAGGGATTACATATTAGGAGTTTGTTTATATGTCAGGCTCAGTCTTATCGCTCAATAACATGGTAATAAAGACTCCTTTGTCTTTTCACTTGTATTAGTACTTTATTAATATATTCATGCTAACACTGACCCCTTAAATGAGGGTTATTCCCATCATTATCGTTTTATATTTAAAGGTAAATAATTCTGGTTTTTTAAAAAATATATTCATTGCATTGTTATTTTCTCTAATTCTTTTCAGCTTGATTCCTGACATTTTACAGTGTTTTCACCACCATCAGACTTTTAAGACACCAGGCACTAAAGCAAACCATTCCAAACATCATCTATGTCACATGGCTGCTAGTTACATGATGATGATGAATGTGATCTTCTCATATAGTATCTTTTTTGGCAATATCTCTAAGAAACTCTTCTCGCCCATTCTCTGTAAGAATCTCTGATTCTTCTGATGTTCATTCGATGTATGGGGCTACATGTCTGAGTGAAATCATATTTCTATTCAGTAACAGAATCTCCTTCAAAAAGTTACTTAAAAACTTTAGAACATGGACTCCCCAGAGAGATGGTAAAAGTATGTCCATTTACATCTCGGTCAACAGTCTAAAGAGCAGCCTGTTGGAATGAGCACTGAAATGTGCTCTCTCTCTCTCCCTCTGTCTCTCTGTCTCTATGTCTATTTTCTCTCTGTCTTTGTCCCTCCTCTATTTTTATTTCATCTAAATACACCCATTTACCCACAAACTAGTCAGATTGAATCACGTTTTCAAACAGTTGAGGAAAATCTGGTCAAATATGAACATCTCAGATTCACAGCTATTTTCAGAATTTGCTTAGAACATTTGCTTTTGAAAACATGATATCTGTGTATAAGGAAAATTAGTCAGTAAACTTGCTTACCATTCACATAATTTGAGTCATCTAAGTGCTACACAACATCTATTTCAGACCTCAACTGATTCTTTTGAGCACAATAAGGTTTCCAGGCTACTGATCTTAGTTATGTAGTAAAATTTAATCTCTAATAAAAACTTAGTCTTCAAAATTAACGAATACAACTCTATACGATTATTCCTACTCAAATATTGAGTAGATAGTCATTTACACAATTCAAGTACTATATTGAATTATAATTTAATGGCTCTAAGAAAATTAGTTATCCAAAAATATTTCTTCCCATAGACTAATGACATTTTTCCAGAAATGCCTCTGTTTACTCTTGAACTAAACCATTCTGATCTCAAAATGTTCCTCTAAAATGCAAATTTATTTAATGATCCTGTGCATATTGGGACTTTCTAATGCATTTATTTAATAGTATTATTGAGAATTGCCAGGAACCAAATGACATGAGATGCAAATCAGGAATGTTTTAATCGGCAAAAGTTTGAAAGTTTCAGAACTCTGTGTTAGAGAGGACCTGTCCCACATATAATAGAAGATACATCGTGGGGAAGCAATGCAGCCAGTCGGTCCCTTGAGAAAAGGGATACCAAATGATGAAGTTCATGTCATTCACAGTTTACTAGTCTCCAAAGTTTAAACTCATAATAACCCACTGAATAATATCGGATTGTGTAGAGATTGCCTGGACAGGAATATTTCCCCTTTTAAGATATATAACAGTATCTATCTCATTTCTAATCAAAGCATCAAAAACAGGAGCAAAATCTTACGGAAGAATATTGTAGCCTACAGTGCGTGTGAGTCAGAAATTTTCAAAAGTTTTCCGCATTGTGAGCACTGGGAGAGGAGCTAAATTCACTTTCTCTCAATTTATTCATCTGTAAAATTACTATTCTGATTATTAAACATTTCTAAAGTCTTCACAATGTCCTGAGCACTGAATATAACATGTATAAAGATGTTGTTTGTGCCCTCTAGGAGCATAATGAAGCTTACCACCTACTTCTAGGAATGTCTTGGGGATTGAAATACTATTTTAAAGTGCCAAGAGCTACTCAGAAGAAATGTGCTGTATAATTACAAATATTATTATTATAGATGAATGGACATGTTCCATTAAACACTAGAATTAGTTACCAAGGGAGTTTATGGAGTCTTCTTCCCTGGAGAGTTTAAAAAAAAAAAGCAGCTATATATACATCTGCTTAGGGTGGTTTAGGTGGTACAGTGCCTAGCAAATTGGGAGAATAATAGGGGGAAAAAATTAATGAACTCTCAAATTGTAGCAGTGTTAGTAACATGTGAAGAACAAGGTTGGAAAGAGATGAACTAAATAAACAATCAAATCAAATTGAGATACACAAAAAAGCACAGGCTCCAACTTAGTTAAGAGTTGGGAAATGAACATGTAGCCTAAACAGAAGAGTATCTATTTAACTAATATCTAACTAATTGCCAGATATTCTCCACACTTTTTTTTTTTTTTTTGGTTCTGAAACATCCTGAATATGTTTAAGGGTAAAACTAATCATGTTAAAAAAATAGCCATAGAGATATATTTCTTATCATTGAATCTTAATGGGTTGTGTAAGTGGGTGAAATTATAAATAAGAGTAACCTGAAATATTCTAAAAATGAGGCATTCTGAATTGATGCTTTTTAAATAATCAGTTCCTGAAAGTAGTTCATCAATTATTATTTTTTAATATAAGACATTGTGATAAACTTAAAGCAGCGATCCCTACTTGAGCAAACCCAGTAAAATAAATATAATTTATCCTATGATAATAGTAGATCCTTAGAAAATTAAGATTTAAAAACTTTTTTTCAAAGAGATTCAAATACCTTCAATATTGTATTTTTCTACAGATTTAGATACAGATTCACTCAGAGATAGGATTATTTGAAAACAACCCAATGCAAATGCTCAACTATTTTAAGAAAGTCCTTGATGTGAGCTTATTTGGGGTCATTTGTTTCATTCTCATAAAATCTTAATAGAAGATGAGCAATCGCCTGACCTTCAGAGAAGGATAATATGACTACCTGTTGGCAGAATTAATTATTGACTCAGAGGCTGTGAAATAGCCTTCAACTGAGTTATTTTCACAATCTCTAGAAACTCTTCTGCTTCCCTGGCATTATCACTGGGGTGAATTGACAGGAGTGTTTAAAACATTATCTATTATTTCTGCATCACAAGCCCAGTGGACTAGGTCAATCGCCTTGTCAGTTTCAACTCACTCCTCTGTCTGACTTGTATGGAGATGCATGCTGAGGTAGAAAGAGCCCTGGTCTAGGAAACAGGAAATGTGGATTCTAGAGCTTTGTTCTATAGCCTTGAAAGAAACTTCTCTTGGTTGCAATTTCTTCATGTATAAAATAAAGGAGTTGCATTAGATAATTACTTAGGTGTCTTCCATTGCACAGATTTATGATTCCGTGGCACACTGAATTTCTTGCAATGTTAAATGAAAACAAAGTCCTTCGCAAATGAGTTCCTTTGTCCATGAGGCTACTGTATCGTTTTGCATATATTTCTGTGGAAGGCTTTATTATAATTTAAGATACCAAAATGTATAAGTCAGAGGTGAGTTGTATGGATTCCAGGCCATAGACACTTTTTGTTTTGTCTGCTCATTAGAAAAATAATAATCTAGTTTATAATTCTAAAAAAAAGGAAAAATTAACATAAAATCAAGATGTGGGCTTCTGTTGAAAGAGCTAAGTATTTTGAGACCACGGATCTCATGGCATCAGTATATTACAGATAGGCAATTCTTGCCATATTAGGTTGTGATATGTGCTCTATAATTACCATTCAACCCACTTCATCATTTTCGTTCTGTGCCTGACCCTGTACACATTTCTGTTTGTGAATTCAGGTTTATGCATTTGTCTCCTCTACTAAACAATGGGCTTTTCCAAAAGAAAGAGCTTATCTTGATCCTCTGCTGTAGGCAGTTAGCTGCCTAGCAAATATGCATTCTATGCTTTTTTAAAAAGAGAAC
The DNA here is from genome assembly GCF_008692635.1 of Crocuta crocuta. Classification (NCBI taxonomy): domain Eukaryota; kingdom Metazoa; phylum Chordata; class Mammalia; order Carnivora; family Hyaenidae; genus Crocuta; species Crocuta crocuta. Next base: position 2,231,580 of record NW_027532163.1, read on the forward strand.
CCTCATTTTATTTAGAGGATGGATAGTTTATCCTAATAAAAATAGTGCTGTAGGCTACTTTGTGTGCTTTCTAAAGTTCAAGTCAATGAGAAAGAAGACTGAGTCAACAGCTTAGTACACATACACACACGTACACACATAAATACACACTCAAACTCAGCTGGCCCATACGTTAGCCATTCATACTTTATATTTCCTTCATCTTCTTATTTAGAACTCTTACATCAAGCCTATTTAGATAACAGACATCTGGAATCTCTGAAGACAAAATCCATTTGTGAAGATGGTGATATGAAAAATGGAAGGAACACTGGTTTCTGATTGCATTCTTGCACAGTTGATCTAGACCTTGAATGTCATTTTGTTGATTAAAAAAAATAAACCCTGGGGCATCTGGGTGGCTCAGTCAGTTGAGCATCTGACTTCGACCCAGGTCATGATCTCACAGTTTGTGGGTTAGAGCCCTGCATCAGGCTCTGTGCTGACAGCTCAGAGCTTGGAGCCTGCTTCAGATTCTTTCTCCCTCTCTCTGCCCCTCCCTGGCTCACACTCAGTCTCTAGCTCTCTCTCTCAAAAATAAATAAACATTAAAAATAAATAAATAAATAAATAAATAAATAAATAAACAATAAACCCCTATCTGGTTGAAACATCATAAGCAAGTTTTCTGCTTATTAATGCCAGTTACATTCCTAACAACTCTCCTTTCACTGAATTCCAAGTATCTGCATACAAGATAGCTGGTTATTTATGCTTTTATAACAGAAATAATACCAATACCAATAACTTGCAAGGGATGCATGCTTACTTTTGTCAAGTATTGTGCTAAATGTTTTACATCATTTACTTCTCACAATTACCCTGTAAGACAGGTAACATTTGCCCAATATACAGATGAGCCCTAGAGAGGTAAATATTTTTCCCTAGGTCAGACTATTCTTTTCAATGACTGATGAATATTTTCTCTTAATGTAAAGCAAAGCCTAAGCAATTGATCTGAAAGTACAACTATCTTATTCAAACTTCATGGATCCATGAAAATCAGTTACCATTTCCACTAATACTTAGCAAATGTGCGGAAGTCCAGAGATCAGCTGAGCCCTCAGAACCTTCTAGCTTTCTTATGCTATTTCTTAGTTTGTGCTCTCATTCTCAGAAAGGAAAAATTCACATTTTCTACTGTTTTCTCAAACCATCAATAACACTCTCTGTTCCTGACCCTCTGCTGAGAAAACACAAGATTCCTTCCATCTGTTCCTACATACTCTGGCTTTCTGACTTTTGAACTGATGAATTGTCCGTGTTAATATCTAAGGTCAAACACACCAACTGTGCTCAACATTTTTCCCCTGATTTGGAACCTGAGATTTTTCTGGAGTCATATGCTTCTTTCCTGTATTATCAATTTTCTATCTTGTCAGAGTGTAGGCATGCTCCATTCTCTTGTTTAAAAAGAAATTTCTTTGATTCTTCTCATTTCCTATAGTCATTGACCCAAAGTTATTGACGACTGCATTCTCTATTTTTTTTCTTTACATTCTCTCTTCAATTCTCTTTATTTAGACGTTTTAGCTCCATGCAATCAGCACAGAGTCAGACACCAACAGTGAAAGCATGACCTGAGCCAAAATTAAGAGTCAGATGCTTAATTGACTGACTCACCCATGTGCCCCTCTTATTGTTTATTTTTAAGAATTCTTTGTGTAATTTGGATAATAGTCCTTTATTAGATGTCTTTTGAAAATATTTTCTCCTAGCTGTGGCTTATTTTTTTTTGAAGGTTTTATTTTCTTTCAGGGTTATTTATTTTTTAATTTTAATGTAATCTAGTTTTGCAATCTTTATTATTATTAATTATTTTTATAGATTGTGCTTTAGTTACATGTGTATTTTAAATAATTTCCTACTTACTATTCCTTCCTCATCCCAGCCCTATTATTCTGGATTTTTTACCATGCATCAAATATGACAACATTATTTTCTCCTCAAAGGCATTGCATTTTTAATTTTTGTTCCTAAAATAATCCTACCCCAGGCTTTCATATGCTTTACATTTTTCTCAGATATCCATTTAGTTATTTTATTCAGGTCCCTCTCTAATCATTGCCTCCTTGAACTGTTTCTTAATCAAACAATCTAAACATGTCTACATTATTTTTTATCCCTTTATACTGTGTCCTTATTCTGTTAAGTATTCATAATAACCTGAATGATGGTAAACACTTACTCTTCTTTCTGCTATTTATCTGCAACATACTTGATTATAAGTTCCATGAGGTTAGGGACCTTTCCTATCACCACTGAAATGCCTAGTCAAATGCCTGGAATATATTAGGAGTTCAATAAATATTTTTTAATAAGTGCATAATCAAATGAACTGTGGCTACCTTCTTACCTTTCTCATTAAAATAAACTAATGGCTACGGTAGAATTCAATAATTCTGAGTTCATTAAAAGACATAATTAGCTGTTTTTCTAAGCCGTATTGTCTTGGAAATTTTTGTTAAAATTATCTATAAGCCTCTACTTCCTCCTTTAGTGTTTTTATCTTGTCCATATTCCTCTTCTTAGGATGCATATTAAAATATATGCTTTCTACTGTTGCTAGTTTGGGGATCTATTTCTGCAAGGATCAATGTTGACATTACAGGAATTCACACTATCTCAGCTTGCCATGTACTAAAACTACAAAATCACTTTCCTTAAGTGGATACAATATATTGTTTGGTATTCCTTTTAATGTGACACTACTGATAACAAAATAATACCTTAAGAGAGAAGAGAAGAGTGGAACTCAGTTGGCCTTACAATAATTACCCCCATAAGCTATAGCACTTTTATTCATATACAGAGTAAACTTAAATGTTAATGTAGGATTTTAAGTGTCCTCCAGAGGCTATCTCTGCTTTTTACTGTTACTTTATTTTGGCATTTTTGCTTTGTTCTCTCCAATTCTGTTTCTTCTATGCAACCTCAGTTCCAAGCACCTGAGTGGTTCTGATGTCTGGTCTTTCATCTCCTCAGCATATATATATATTGTTCTTACCTTTTCCTTGAATATAGCTTCTAATTCTAGATTGATGATTGATTCTATCATAATTATAAGCAAAATGCTGTGTCTATTTCTTCTGATTAATAAAGACAATTACCTTGTCTTTGGTTCTTGGTTACTTTAAGAAGTTTCTCTCTTAAAGCCTAATCAGATAAACAAACAAAAAAAGACAAATATTCAAATACAGAAATGGGGAGAATTCCTACAAAAATATATCCAAAGTTCTTCATCGGAACAATGAATAATAACATGGAACATAATGGAGTCACTATTTTTTTTTTATCACCCAAAGTTGTTACATGACTTGTGCTATTCTAGATGCATAGAAAAACAGCCAAGTAATTACATATGTTGACTGCCTAGGGCATTACGTCCATTTCATTCTCTCAAAGAGAATCTCAGTTGAAAAAGATGATATTTGCTTCTTTATTTTTATTAGTACATCTTTTTAATAACTTTAAAAGAAAACTCAGAAAAACAATACAACTACTCTTATCCCTGTCTGGATATATTCTTTGTAATCATTTCAGTCAATGTGCTCAATATACAAAGGAATGTCTTCATCCATTTATTGGTAAACATTTTATGTTTATATGCACAATTGGGTTGAAAATTCTTTCTACTAATCTGATTTTTATAAAACTGTAACAATTAATACATATTGCCTTAATAAATTGATAAAAACAACTAGACCAGCTCATTAATTTTCTAATTTTACATTTTTTCTTTAGTAAGGCAACAAAAATATTCAATAGAAATATACCAGTCACCTTCATATGTACTCTGTGGAGCTAAGTAGATAGCATAAAGAGCATAAAAATGAACATCAATCCTTGAGGACCCTGTGTTCATGTTTCAATTACTATCTCATTGGGAAACACAAGATAGGCACAGCTGGTTTATCAATATGCATTATAAAAAGAATCTGAACTCAGAAAAGCTTTATTTCTTTTTCTTTTCACTGTTTCATTTACTGAGGAACTACAGTGTTTACTATATAATAGTTACAATAGTAATGATAATAATAAAAATTAATATTTACTGATCTTATTACTCACTTTTTTTAATGTTTATTTTTGAGAGAGAAACAGAGAGACAGCGTGAATGGTGGAGGGGCAGAAAGAGAGGGTGACACAGAATCTATCAACACAGAGCCCCAGCCAGAACTCAAACCCAAGGACCAGGAGATCATGATCTGAGCCAAAGTTGGACACTCAATCAACTGAGCCACCCAGGTGCCCTACTAATCTGATTATTTTCTATGCATTATGCATATATTGGCTTAAGTAAGTTATACCCCAAGAGAAAGTCTATCACTTTTGCCTTTAACTTAATCTCATTACACATCACTGTAAAGAATTAAAAAGAAAAAAAAGAGAGAAAGGAAACCATTAATATAAACATAACAGATAATAAATCCCAACATTCTAATCAAAAGAGTATATGTTGTATGGGGCTTCTGGGTGGCTCTGTCGGTTAAGTGTCCAACTCTTGATCAGGGCTCAGGTCATGATCTCACAGTCTGTGAGTTTGAGCCCCACAGCAGGTTCTGTGCCGATGGTGCAGAGCCTGCTTAGGATTCTGTATCTCCTTCTCTCTATCCCTCCCCTGCATGTGCTTTTTCTCTCTCAAAATAAATAAATAAACTTTAAAAAATAAAAAATATAAAATTAAATTTAAAAAAAGAGTGTATGTTGTAAGCTGTGCTATCCAACAGAAATATTACTTAAGACTCAAATGCAAGCCACATTAATAATCTTAAATTTTCAAATAGGCCCATCAACAAAAGTAAATGAGTTAAAATGAATGAAAGATATATCTTGTTTAATCCAAATAACCAACACATTCTCATTTCACTATATAATTGATTTTAAAATGACTGAAAAAATTGCATTCTCTTTTTCATACTATATCATCAAAACCCAGTGTTTATTTTTTGTAAACTACATACTTTTATTCATACTAGACACATTTCAAATAGCCAACATGTGGATAGTGGCTACTGGACTGGACAGCACAACTCTATGAGAAGTAATTAGAAAAGTGATATTATTATTCTCTTAGTAAATCATATCATTTTACATCACATTATAACATATGTGGCTTATATATGATTATATTACAATGCATACTATATGATGTATATATGTGTGGGTGTTTTAAGTGTATGAGTACATAATATGCACATATACATATGTCTGTGTATAAATATGTACATATATAACATGATTATAAATGTAAATCAATCTTCATCTACTACTCAATCAAAAAAATGCAGCAGTTAAATGT
>NW_027532163.1:2237035-2324298 GCF_008692635.1 Crocuta crocuta
AGACACATTTCAAATAATATTTTTTTATTTTAAAAGAAAAAAACATCAATTTAATTAATGCTGAAAGAAAAAAAATGGCTGTATTGGAGTTCTTAAGATACAGAGGGTTGGTCTTCATCACAATGTCCACATTTAAGATACTTACAAGGGTTAAATTAGTCATATGTAAATTTTTCTTTTTGTAGTGAGATTAGGTTGTGGTTCTCAATGGAGGGCAATTCACCACCAATATCACCCCCAACCACCCAGAACATTTGGCAACATCTGGAGACATCTTCAACTGTCAAGATTCAAAGGGTGTTCATTGGCATCTACTGGGTAGAAGTCAGGGACACAGCTGTATACCCTTCAGTCACATCGAGAAGATGTGACTTCTGATTGACTCAGAAGCTAGACCCTGGACAATTGGACTTTCCCCATCCCCTCCCTTGTCTTTGGAATGTGCATTTCACTGGTCTTTCCCATTCTCAGAAGCTGCCTCAACCATGCAGCTTTGAGATATAGATGTGTTGTTGAGACTTTCTTTATGGTATACATTACTAAACCCAGGGAAGACCTCTATATAAACTTTTGTGAGATTTGGCAGAGACCTTATTGCCACAAAGACAAATCTTGTAAATTCCTTACATGTTAGATGTTTATGGACCACTGTGAGAGCCTGGAGGTCACTTTGAATACGCTAGCCTGTCTAATTTGCTTGTTTGAGAAACTGTCCACACAAAGTAGACCATGGCAAAGAAGGGAAACAAATGGCTACCAGGATGGGCAGTTCAGCCAGACACAAAATTTTCAACCAGAGGCTGAAAGTTAAGTTAGAACGCTGAAAGAAGGGCTGAGATTGAGGATGGTTGGGAATCTTGCTATTCTGCTAGTTCCTGGGCTAGACAACAGTGTGGAAGAGCAGTAAAATCATTCATGGAACTCCGCGTGTCATTTTGTGAAGTTAGAAAAGCACAAAACACCTTATATGAAGATCTGGGTGTTTGTGACCAAGTCTGATTAGGATGCTAAGAGATGGAATCTTTGAAAAAATAGTAAGAATGAAAACGGAGTGTGTCGTGATAATGGATGCGGAAATGGACAAGATGCCCTGGGTCATTTGACCCCTAACACAAAGGAAATATTTAAATAACAATTACTCCCAATGCTTAGGAAAAAACTTACATTCTTTCTCCTTCTTTGAAGCTGTGATCTTACCAAGCCTTTGAAATTAAACACCTGGGAGATAACCGAAACGTTGCTCAGAGAAACTGAAGTTAAAAAAAAAAAAAAAAAGAGGGGGGGGAGATTTTTTAAAATACTAACTGCTGTATTTCCTTTGCCCAAAAGCTAGTCCATAGTCTCCATAAAATCCGCATATACCAGTAAAAAGCTTTAGCCACGTAAGCGGGTGCCGATTCATGGCTAAGGTTTTGAAATAAAAGCTATGGGATTTCTGTTTATTTCTGTATATTTATGTATGTCTCTGGATGCATGCTGTGTGCACATTATGTTTTTCTCTTTTCAAAGTGTATTGCTGAAATTGATTTGGAAACCAGCTAAGGTGTTTTACAAAACAGTCAGAAATAACAAGGGTGAAAGAAAATGACTATATATAAAAAGTAGATAAGAAAAATACAATGTGTTTTTGTTTGTTTCTTTTGGATAAGAAAAGCTAGGAAGGACATGTTTTTATTTATTGTGTGTGTGCGTGTTTGTGTGTGTGTGCGCAAACGCACTGGTAAAAGAAAAATTAAAGTAATTTTGTTCTAAAATATAATGATTGTTCCAAGATTTTTAAAAAAGATCAGATGATAAGATAAATAGATAAATAAAGTTACAGATCATGGAAAATGAATATTGAGCAAGAAATTTTATGAGTAGTCAAGCTAAGACTAAAATGGATTAATTTAAGCTAAAAAGAGAGGAGAATTTTAATATCGAAAGTACCCTGATTCAAAATTAGAATTTGATTTCCTTTCTGTTAAAAAGACAAATTTTAAAAAATTATTGGTATGTTCTTAATAAGTGCAGAAGAAGTGCAGAAGACACATTTAGGCAACCAACTTGAACGATGGACACTGAGTAAGGTAGAAGGGCCCACAGTAATCACTTTGCCCACTAGGGGGCCCACCTCAAAATATCCACAAGTGCTAGCTGACTTAAGGGTTGCCTACACCTGCATCCTGCAGGTACCAAAAAAGGAAAATTCCATACGTTTCCATGCCTCCCCACCTTCCTCCTTTAACTACCCCCATACTTCCTCACCTCCCCCCTTTAAGTCCAGCCCCCACCACTGTCTATCACAGTCTCTGCTTTGCCTTCAGCCCTCTCACTGCTCCCTTGCTATTTGGTCAATATAGCTTCTTTCCCCTTCGATCAGCCTTGGGTGAATTCTTTCACTTCTATACTACAGCCTTCTACCGGATCAGGCCGCCCCACATTTGGTGCTTCCCTCCATCCCACTGGAAAACCCCACAATGAGACATTTCAAACAAAATGTTTTCCTTACTTTAATGTAATTTGCCTAGAAAACAAAGATTCTGTGTTTTGTCTTTATCCGGTCTTTGATTACTTAACAAACAAAAAAAAAACAAAACAAAGCAAAAAACACAAAAAGCCAAAACCTGTGTTTTCTCTATTAAAGATCTAAGTTTTTAAAAACTATATTACTTTTTTGTAGATTTGTTGAATTTCATAAGAAGCATTGTCAAATAAGAAGTGATGTTAAATTTGAGGGGAGGACATATATTTATATGAAATTCTCAATAGTAAGATATTTTCTGGTATAGTTTTGTCAGTCACATATTTTTTACATTTTTTTAGTTTATTTATTTTTGAAGGAGGGAGACACAGAGTGCAAGCAGGGGAGGGACAGAGAGAGAGGGAGACACAGAATCCAAAGTGGACTCCACTTCTGAGCTGTCAGCACAGAACCTGATGCAGGAGTCAAACTCATAGACCATGAGATCATGACCTGAGCCAAAGTTGGGTGCTCAACTGACAGAGCCATCCAGGTTCACTGTCAGTCATAATTTTTAAATATATAAGACATAATTAACCAAATTCCTTTCTTAATTGCATTATTATTATCATTATTATTATTATTTACAGAGACAGAAAGAGACAGAGAGAGAGAGACAGAAAGGAGAGGGAGAGAGAGAATCTCCAGCAGTCTCCATGTCCAGTAAGGAGCCCCACACAGGACTTGATCCTATGATTGTTGAATCATGACCTGAGCTGAAATCAAGAGTAGGACTCTCAATAGACTGAGCCACCCAGGTACCCCTCAACTGCATTATAATGAACTCTCATCAGTTCTTTTCCTATGGCCATTTTTAAGTCTTTTGTCATTTACAGATACTTATTGTTTTACTCTGATACTTTGGCCAAAAGTATTCCTACCAAAGTGCTCCGTTTTCAAGGAGCTTGCTTAAAAAGACTTTGGCAGCATGGATTTTAATTACAAACATCAATTTGCCTTCATGTGGGAGGTATATTAATAAACCGTTCAAGAGCTTCACCAAGGCTGCCTTCACAGCCCCCCACAATACGTCGTGGAATGGTAGCCCAAGCCTGTTCCTGTCCTTCTTCCCACAGCACTAAAATGGGCCCCATCGTTGATGGTATAATGCTGACCTAGGAAGACTGGCCTTTGCTGCAGGGTACTCTGTAGCCCTTGTTGGGGTATCTGCAAGGGAGAAAACGAGTAGTGAACCCACAGAAAAGTTATGGTCCGGGAACTGCCATAACGTTTTGGGAACTATTTGGTTGGGTAGGAGACATGTTTGTGTCAGAAGTTGTCTTTGAGAAGATGTAAGCTTAACCCATGCCTACAAATAGAAAGGAGATACAAACCTTTGTAGAGACTGGGGGGCTTCAGGAGACTTTTTTAATGTTTTTTAAATTTATTTATTTATTTATTTTTATTTCTAGGAGACAGAGAGAGAGAGAGACAGCGTGAGCAGGGGAGGGTCAGAGAGAGAGGGAGTCACAGACTCGGAAACAGGCTCCAAGCTCTGAGCTGGCAGTCAGCACAGAGCCCGACGTGGGGCTCAAACCCACGAACCGTGAGATCATGACCCAAGTGAAAGTCGGACGCTTAATCGACTAAGCCACCCAGGTGCCCCGGGGCTTCAGGAGACTTTTATTCCCCACCTGGCAGACCCTCCATCCCTCATGCTGCATGAGAAAGAAAGGACGCGTGTAAGACTGTGCATCAGAGCAAGAAACCACTTTTGAAAAGGCAAAAAAATACTAATGAAGCAGATTAGTATTAGAAGTTTGAGGCACCTCCCAAACATGGCTACCATTTCAGTCACGGGTGTCTAACTCCAGAAAGTGTGGGTCAGGCACTGTGGCAGGAATGACAAAGGGGAGGGTGACCCCGGGTTTTTGGTCTCAGCTCTGCAGGGGGCAGAAACCCAATAGGCCTCATTGAGCAACAGTTCCCAGCACGCAGTACCCCGTCAGGAGGGCATCTCAGAAAGAAATGAACCACAGCAGCCGATGGGCAGGTCTGGCCAGTGATTGCTCATGAGCTCTGGCCACTAACTGTCTCCACTGATAGTTGGGCTGTTCTAAAATGATTAACCCTATGGTTTGGACAATGGGAAGCTGAGAGGTGGATGACTTGCTAATGGGCCCTCGTGGGGTCAGGATGTGGAATGGGACATTTGGGTTTGCTTGAGGCAATCCTCACTGTCTTCCACATCCTGGCTCTTAAGGCACTGGCACTCCAGTGGAAGTCAAGAAGCTAATGTGCTCAGGTACAAGTCTTAACAAGTGATGGTTTTATAGATACAACAGATTGGGTAGTGAGAGTGGCCACCATGATACCAGGGTGGCAGGGCATATTGCCAAGGATACCAGATTGCCCTGAAAATACAGTGGCTTGTTTGATGCAGTTGCAGCATGTCATAGGTCTAAACAGTGCCCAAGGCAACAGTCCCCAAAGGAGCACAGGGCCATCCACCAGAGTTCTCAGCTAGTGAGAAACATAGAAACTGATGATATTGGCCCCCCTTTTCTGAGTGAGTATTCTAGACTTACCCTGTTTTGTGCGGACACTGCATCTGGCCTAACCCAAGCTTCCCCTTTTGCACAGGCTGTCACTAGGAAGGGATTAGAAAAGCTAAGCACTATGTATGGATACCCTCAATGAACAGACAGTAATCTGGGGTCACATCCCAAAGGTCATGATGTGCAACACTGGGTAAAAGTGTATGACATTAGGGGCACCTGGGTGGCTCAGTGGGTTAAGTGTGCAACTTCGGCTCAGGCAATGATCTCACGGTTTGTGTGTTTGAGCCCCGCATCGGGCTCTGTGCTGACAGCTCAGAGCTTGGAGCCTTTGTGTCTCCCTCTCTCTTTGCCCCTTTCCTGCTCACACTCTGTCTCTCTCTGTCCCTCAAAAACAAATAAAACATTTTAAAAAATTATTTTTAAAGCATATGACATTAAACGGAGGTTCCATTTCCCCTCTAAACAGAAGGGTTGGTAGAAAAGAAATATAGAATATTAAAACAGCAGGTTAAATTACTAAGAGGTAAAATTACCTTAACCAAGTAAAGTACCGTCCCAGGCTTTATGCATTTAAACGATCAACCAGTAGGTCCCACTGGCCCACATGCCAGGCTGGAGACCCTGGCTGAGACACGCAATACTGGAAAGGCATGAAAGTCTCAGGAAATAGCCACCACACTGACCATCGCTACGGTTCAATGTTCCATGCTGCTGAGAATACCAGGTACCATTAGGCCTGGGAAAAGAATTATATACCGGAATTAACACTGCAGGGATGGGTGAGTTACCCCCCCGGGCGGTAAGGAGAACTACTCACTCTCCATTGTGATCCTGTGGTTCTATTATAAGCTGAACCCATTGAAACACATTGTACTTGGCATGGAACACACCCCATTAAAAGAGAGAAAAAGGTGGGGTTCTGGTGTGGCATACCCCACCCCGGTCCATCTTCTCGTGCCTGACAGAGCGGCCTTCCCTAGCCAATATGCATGGCATGTATAACCGGGTCAAATTCCTAAAGCTGCCAACCTCCCTCACCTCACGGCCAAGTGAATACCTTCTATTTCCCAGGAGTATAATCATTTGGCTGTTGTCTTTATTCCCTCAATTGGCCTGGAGGATGTTACAGCACTTATTAAATTCACCCGGTGAGCCCTGAATGATAGCCAGTCATTTGTCCTCACCGGACACTGAAATGTCTCTAATGAGAACAACTCTCCTCCAAAATAAAAGACTCTGGATGTTTCTATTGCCTTGAAAGGAGGCACTTGTGCCATTTTCCAAACAGAATGTTGTGTGTTCATACCTGATAAGTCTGTTGATGTGTCATCTTTTTAAAACCACATAAAGACACAAATGAATGCTGTGAGTGATCTCACTTCAGCCTTGGGCACTTAGTATATATATGGTTCGGATCATGAGTCATTAAAAGTCTTGGTGAAAAAGGTTATGACTAATTTTTGGAACTGTTATCTTGACCTATGATTTCTCTTGCTTGTGCCTGTATTATTGCTGTGACATCTGCCTTTGCCGTAGGCCCCAGATGAGCCCACTTTGATGCTAGTGAAATCCCTGGCTGAATTTTCAGGACATATTATGGAAGAAAGAGTGACGTGAGACTGTAAGAACCAGTCACGAGGGGTGGAATGTTGGAGGAGGTCATCAAGAAGATGTGACCTCCAGTTGAGCCTTGGGCTGGACCCAGACCACTGGGGGTCCCTGCCCTTTCCTTACTTTTGGAATGCGTGTTCCGTTTGCCTTTCCCATTTCCAGAAGCTGTCCCCAAAATACAGCTTCTGGAAATGGGATAGAAGTGTGATACACCTGGATGGTGTACATGACTGAGCCTAGCTAAGGCCTCCATACAAAACTTAATATCTCGCTGACAGGGGCAGAGATCTACTCATCTTCCCTTGCTTATTAAGATTGTCACCTGCTAATATGGAGTGGTCTGTCCCTTTCTTCAGTCCCTACTTATCCTATGTGTACAGGGCCAGCCCGCAAACTAGCAACAGACCTCTGTTAACAGGAAATGTTAAAAGAAAAGAATTAGCTGCCCCAAAATGTCTACAGTGCTAAGACTGAAATAATGTGGCTTCATAAAGCCTATGTGCTCTATAAGACGAAATTCTAATATTCTGTTATGATCGTCACTTGAAAGGTGAGAACACAGTCAGAGACTGTAAGTAGCCTGCCCAAAATCCCTGTTGCTTTTGAGAGGGAGACTAGGTCAAGTTCAGGCCTGCCTGAATCATATCTAAAGCTCTTACCCCTAGCCCGCAGAAGATTGCTGTTCATACTACCTGTGTTAAAGGTTACATTTCTTTTGTTTCCTTTGCTTTGTTTGTAAATTTCAGTTCTTTACAGACTTGTACTTTTCTGAAATCCAAAATAAATAAATAAATAAATAAATAAGAATTGCTCTCAAAATGAAAGAAAACTAGAAAGGATTCAAAATACAACCCTTCCAATTTTTATTAGTAGACAACAGATAATATTAATGTGCTCAAATCAAAGGTTTTAAAAGATTTTGAGGTTTCCTCTTTACTCTCAAATGCTGTACTTCTCTTGTGGCTGACCCCTACAAATTTCAGGGACAGGATAAGCTTCAGACCACAATTTAAGGACCACGGCAATAAAGCACATTGAAAATTAAGCTACTTTTAACATCAAGAACAAACTTTAAAGATGATTAGACCAGGTACAGTTTTTATTTAAAGAATCTCAGTTTTATTTTAAAGCAGTGTTTTTCAATCCACTCAAAAAAGTAGCTCTAGCCAAGAAGAAAGAAAAAGGAAAAAGATAATACTTATTTGGATATCAAAATAGACATTACTATAAGATCTAAAATGTACAATGTTTAGGACTCCTGGGTGGCTCAGTCAGTTAAGCATCCGACTTTGGCTCAGGTCATAATCTCACTCGCCATTCATGGGTTCAAGCCCATATCGGGCTCTGTGCTGACAGCTCAGAGCCTGGAGCCTGCTTCAGATTCTTTATCTCCCTCTCTCTCTGTCCCTCTCCAGCTCAAGCCCTGCCTCTCAAAAATAAAAATAAAATTTAAAAAACATTAAAAAATATATAAACAAACTGTACAATGTTCAAAAAGATGGCTCCTTTTCTGGAGGTATAAAATGTTACAAGAGAGAAAATGGGGATCTGGGAAACCTAATTTACTTTGAAAATGGAACACCTGTAGGCAGTTCTTCTAAAGCAGAAACAGTTACCTATAGTCATAAAAGTAATGTTAATTATAAGTTACATTGTACACTCCTTGCTTTTTCATGTTTTCCTACTTAACAACATTAAACTTTGTTTAGCTGTAGTCTCACTATTCCTTTCTCTAAGAAATCATTATGTACCCATTAATTTTACTGTCGTGGGAAGAACATAGTCAGGCTTCATACAACATTCAGATAGTTCCACAGAACTGACAAATCTTTCTCAGAATCACCTGCTGGCACTGTCAAAACCATGACGTCAGTATTACTCGGGAATATAAAGGTAATTTGATTTTGTGAATATTTTAAAGGACAGACCGGATTTTTGGTGGGTGATCATTATGGACTAAATGGTGTCCTCCCAAATTCATATGCTAACGTCCTAATTTCTTGTACCTCAGATGTGACTCTATTTAGATATAGGGCCTTCAAAGAGGTACTAAGGTAAAATGAGCTCAAAAGGGTGGGGCACAAGACAATTTGACTTAAAGAAAAAGTTTGGGACGTAGACGTGTGCACAGAGAAAAGACACACAGGGGAATAGTAAAGAGGTGGTCATTTGCAAGCCAACAAGAGAGGCCTTGAGAGAAACCAAATCTTCCCAACACCATGATCTTGGACTTCTAACTTCTAGCACTATGAGAAAATAAATTTGTTATTTAAGCCACCCAGTCTATGGTATTTTGTTATGGTAGCCATAGCAAACTAATATAGTGATTTAAATGTGTTAGCGAATGATAAAGAAAAAAATCACTCAAGTTATTTGTCCCTTTGTATTAAGAAAACATTGGAAATGGTTTAAAAGGTTGTCATGTGCACCATAAAGAAAGCTAGTAAGTGTACCAAAAAAAGAAACAAATACAAAATATTAAATGCAAAATATTCTTTAAAAGCGTAAGCACATTTTTAAAGTGCATTGTCAACATGAATCACCTCATCAAAGATTTAAGTAAGTAATTCTAATTGGGAAAACATGAAATCCAAAATAGCACTCAACAAATTCAAACAAAACATGTAAATAAGGTGAACAAGAATTATGTCAAGGAAAAATTTGCCTGAATAAAATCAACAGTGGAAACTACTAGAATTGCATAGTTTTACAAAACATTTAATGATCATAGACAAGACTAAAGTGGACTAATTTTTGGATACTTTAAAATGATCCATCACCAATTTAATCTGCTGATTTTTTAAAAAAAATCTTCATACTTCCAGTAAGTTTTTTTTTAAATTTGTTTTCTGAATTTAACTCTCTGGAATTACATTTAACAATTACTTTCTCTGAGCAAATGACGTTTTGGAAAAAAGTTTTAATATAAAATTATATTTCTACTGATGCAATATGTGAGAACTTAATGAAATATCAGAAATAGTATTATTTGCAATCAAAATTTCTGTTTAATAATAAGTAGTGAAAAATTAGTATATTCTCGATATAAAGGTACAAAAATGATAAAAAACAGAAAGAGAAAGTTATCTACACTGACGACTCCATAGGCAAGGTCAGTGTTTTTATTAATTGGATTTTCTTAATTTAATGTCCTCATTTTGCAAATGGAGCAAGAATGCCACATTTTCATATGAATTTAATTATCTCAGCAAAGTCAGAACAAAAAACACATGTAATCTAACATAGCAGCTGTATGTGAAGAAATGACTCTTCCTTTTAGGACAAAGCTAGAAAGATAAAACATTAAAACAATTAATTCAAACATGACAACTTTCAATTTCACAGCCTACACTATTCCTCAGTTCCTCTTCTTTAAAAAATTTTAATTGAGCCAATATCTAATTATTATCCTGGCATTTTCTTAAGAATAGGAATTTGTTATTTTGTCTACACCAACAAGACATATGCCAATTTTACAATGCCCTCAATTTGCTCCAAGTATATTTAAAGCTCTGCTAGATAAATACCATAAAATACAGACAGCAAGGCTATCAGCATTTAGGATCACAGCTGTTATCAGATATCCAAACTGATATCAATGAGATTATTTTGCCTAAGTTTAGGAAAATTTAAGTTCAAATGCCAGGATACTTTTATGCAATAGAGATGTTATTTGTACAAGACAAATTATTTGTGGGAAGCCTGGCCTGCTAAATCAGTAGAGCCTGAGACTCAATCTCAGGGCTGTGATTTTGAGCCCCACGTTGTGGGTAGAAATTACTTTAGAAAAACTAAAAAAAGAAAAAAAGAAAAAAAAAACAAATTTCTTGTTTCAATATAGCAACCTTTCTCGTATCAAATGGCTTTCAATGCTCATAATGAATGACTTACAATGTTTGCAAATGACATTTTTTGTGAAGTCAGCAAAGGCTAGCATTCACATGTTAAGAAAACCCAAACGGAAGACACCTGTTTCAGCGTGAATTTTGTAAAATGCATTTCTGCTTCCAATTTTTCTCCCTGACTTATTTTGTTTCTGGGTTAATATCTAGATTTAAACATTCACTTTTTGGAACTCTATCATAGTATATTAGCAGCAGCATGAGTTAAATTTTAAATACTCTTTCTGAAATAATGGGACAAAATGCAAAGTAACTAATGGTTCATTTATAATAGCTCTGAGTTTCTGCTATGATAAAGCCTAACTAAATCAATCATTGTAAGTTATTTAAATAGATATTCCAGGGGTTCCCATCTAACGCTGTCCGTTGATTCCATAGATTTACAGTGGGCTTAAGAATATGTATTTAAAAAACAATTCTTAACACTAACTATTGACTAGAAGAGATTAGCTTCTTGGGGTCACAGCCTAAAACTCAGAATGATTTCAGCATATTTGATTGTGGGTGGATTTAAGTGGTGAGAATCTTGAGTCTTATTTCTACACTGATCCAGGAGGTTTAGAGAGACTTTCAGTCTCTTTTCTTTTTTCTATTTCAATAGTACCCTTCTATGTTTTTGGTCCGTGTGTGTGTGTGTGTGTGTGTGTGTGTGTGTGTACTTATGTAGATGTGTGTGTATATATATATATATACATATATATACTTATATATAAAGACACACCCACACATACACATAGAAATTGGATTTTTCCTTTCCTGGCCAAAACTAACCTACACCAACTATATTCTTGATCCTGCTATACTTCTTCACCCCCCGCCCGAAAGATTACTCAATCTCCATCTCACTTATATCTATAACCTCTGTGCCTTTGTGTTTTTATATTCATTTTTCCAGTTAAGTATTCATTGATTCACTGAATAATTTTTCAGTGCTGACTATGTGCTGAGCAGTGTCAGACACCAGAGACACAGTCTCTGCTTTCACTTTCCAGTGTGTGGGGGTCTATGGACAGGAAAATGCACAGGTGTTTGGAATGGTAACTCTGACATCACATAGGAGAAGGGTAGAATGGTAGCATCTGTGGCCTTGCCTTTGATCTCCAAAATCCAGATCTGATCAGATCCATCAGGGATGTGTGTACACATAAGCTTGAGAAGCTGTAGTGGAGAAAATTAAGGGCCTTCGCAGAAGTTCATAAACATTCACAGGTCTCTGCTACCTAAAATAATTTATCGTTTTCTCAACCCGCCTTCCCGTCAAAACAGATCTCTCAATTCAGACATTTCCCCCGTTTCCCCAGTTTAGGTTTCCATCAATTATGCTCTTCATCCTTTCTTGAAATACACTTGGCTTTTTTGGCACCTTTTATTTTTCCAAGTTTGTCTCTAAATCTGGACTGTACCCGTCAAGATCGTTCTTGAATAATACTAACAGCAGTAGTGATAATGGTGTCAATTAACTTTGGTTGAGCACATACTACACGCCAAGCGTGCTGCTAAAAGCTCTATATTCATCAGTGCCTTTAACGCCCACAATACTTTTTGAGGAAGTACTGTTATTTTGCGAAGGTACTATTATTATCCGCATTTTGCAGATGAAGATGTACAGAGAAGGTTAGTACTAACTACCCTATTCCAGAACCTCTCAGAGTGACTGGTTGGCTCAGTCAGTTAAGTGTCTGACTTCGGCTCAGGTCATGATCTCACGGTTTGGGAGTTCGAACCCCATGTCAGGCTCGGTGCTGACAGCTTAGAGCCTGGACCCTGCTTCGGATTCTGTGTGCCCTCTCTCTCTGCCCCTCCCCTGCTCATGCTCTCTCTCTCTTTCTCTCAAAAATAAATAAAATATTAAAAAAAACAAAAACAAACAAAAAACACAAAACAAATCCTCTCTATACATTTATCTCCTTAAAATACATTTAAGTATTTTACATCCACTGCACATATTTCTCCTGGATTTACAGCATTGTTAGCATTCAAATTCAAAATATTGTAAGATTGACTAATTTAATCTTTGATACTATATGTTTTCAAGCATCAAATAATACGTGTTAGAAATAGAAGAAACAGTATAGAAGACAGGGTTTACTTAACAATGTTTTTGCGACAGTGTCTTGGATGTTGCTTAAGAAATTGTTTTCTGTTCCTTAGAATTAAATTTCATATTTCATATTTTATATTTCAACCTTATTTTCTATCTCTCATTGATGCTTTTTCCAAATCACTTTTACCTCACCTCTTTATGAAATTCAATTAAAATAAATTATCCCACACTTTGTGCGGTCAAGTTGGCCGAAACAATGTAACCCAATAATTTCCAAAGGTGCTCAAAATCTAATAGAGTAAACACATCCAAACAGATTACTATGCATATAAAAAGTGAGAAGGTAGAGTCTGGTAGAGTGTACAGCATGACTCAGGAGAGGCAGTAAGGACATCTGGTGATGACTTTCTGGAAGAGAGATGGAGCAAATCCTGAAAATCTGTGAAGGTGTTGACATTTAAGGCAGAATATGAATGCTGCTGGTGGCTGTACGTGCAAACAGATGTGCCAAAATAGGAACAACAGAATACATTGAATTATGCATACATAGAATTATGTAAAATCCTGTGATCTCAGGAAACTCACAGAGTTTATACTATTGCAATATGTATATTTGTCGGGGAGTAGTGGACAAGGGCATCAGGCAATCAATATGTCCATGTAAGTAGAAAACAGATCATGAAGAACCAAAAGCTTGGGGCCCACATGGTTCCACTTCTACTGACATTATCAGTTTCTTGGCCAATACTGAGGTGTTCGATATAATTTTCCATTTACATAAATTTATTTATTTATGTAAATTGCAGTTGAGAATCTAATGACAATGCATCAAAAGGAAGTTTCAGATTAGAGACATAAAGTTACCTTTTTAAAAATGTTTGTTTGTTTGTTTGTTTGTTTTGAGAAAGAGAGTGAGAATGAGAGAGGTAGAGCATCCCAAGCAGGCTTCGTGCTGTCAGCACAGAGCCTGATGCAGGGCTCTATCCCATGACCACTGAGATCACGACCTAAGCAAGAGTCAAATGCTTAGCTGACTGAGCCACCCAGAAGCCCCTAATCTTTTTATATTTTCATCACTATGCCATGCTTTTCTAAAAAGGGACAAATTTTTGTTTTGTTTTCTGAGTATGGGTCAGCAGATGAAGCCATCTCAAATAATTAATGAGAATAATGAATTATCAATAATGAACCCAGGATACCATAGAATATCCTGGCAACAGAGTAAGTTGTTTACAAAGTAAGTAAAGTATTATTTTGTACAATAATCAAAATGGAACATGAGATTCCATATGTAGAACTCACAGAAGCTTTAGGGTAAGCAGTGTTTCCACAATTTCTATGATAATAAAATATTCATAAAATAGTACTATATAAATCTTTTTATTGTTTATCATCTTTCAGAATTATAAATTATTTCCTCCTTTAGTTTTTATTGTTTTCCGATCAAATCTTTTAAAAAGATATATATGAGTATATATAAAAAACATATGAGTGCATTGGGTGAAATACATTTCTATAAAGGTAGCATAATTAACAACTCGATCAGTAACAGATAAATTACTCAAATTATTATCAACTTAAGGAAGATAAAAATATAATGCCCTTGAACAATTATAACCTATCTTACAGTCTAAGGAATAAGAATTATATGCAAATTCACTTTATGGGAATGGGAACAATTTTGTGGAATAATATATCTATGTAAATTTAGTTTATAGCAAAATATCTTATAAAGTATTTGATATAAAGTTTTGTATACCACTGGTAAAAAACTGAGTGTATATATATTTTTTGTAACTGTCATTAACATTTGGGCATTAACATGGGGTCAACTGTGTTTGTTAGAGAGTTATTATTTTTTCTCCCCTTTCCTGAGTTACCTCAGATGGGTCCATAAATGGAAGAACAGAAGCAAAGGAGTGAAGTGTTATGAAAAAAGAGTCATTAGAAACTAATTTGAAAAATGAACCTCATCCTAAGAAAATCGAGCTGACCATCTCGCCAATGAAAAATCCAATAATAAAATTAAAAAAGTATCATAATTTCACATGTAAAAGAAGCTTGAAAAATATATAATATATGTATTTATACACTTTGATGATATGTTATTACTTTAAACTTTGTGTAATNTCATGGAATGAAAAATAATAAAAAAAGAAGGCCACAGCTCTCAGATCAAACCATATTAAATATATAAACTTTTAACAGTTTAAAAGGTAGGTTTTGAACTCTATATATATCTAAGGAAGACCTTGATTTTGGATGGCTCTTGTTTTATACTCCTGTTTTATTTAGAATTTGTATAAGGACATGTCACACTGATATAAATAAAGCATGATTTTGACATTAAATTGAATCCTCAATATGTACTGTGAAAGTTTGGATGCAAGCTCATTACATATGACATTATTTCCTTCATCCAGAGTTTCTTTTTCACTTGGCAATATTTATATATTTCATAGTGACAATTGCCTCTAAACCCTGATTATTAAATTTCATTATCTGTAGTTATGTTTGGGGAAAATGTTTAATTAAAGATCAGTCTTAAGCTCTATCTAGAGTATTAGTTAGATGTATGTCAAGGCTCAAAGTTCTTTTGATATTCCGTCAATACTGGTTTATTCAGGATTATTAAAATCTTTGATATAACAATTTTATAGGATTATTTGCTTTTTAGTAGACTTCATTGAAATTTATTGGGAAAACAGATAATCATATTGTCTTCATGCTTCCTAGATGTGCTCCCAGAAAATAAAAACATATTGTAGTTTTGTGCATTTTATAATATTTCTACTTTCTCTTTAAAAGATCAGCGTTAAACTTGAAACTCTTTTTCTTCCAGAAGACTCAGCCTGTAATCTTTCCCTTGGTCTCTGAGCATGTTCTGGCAGCTACTGTCTTCTTCTTCTTCTTCTTCTTCTCCTTCTCCTTCTCCTTCTCCTTCTCCTTCTCCTTCTCCTTCTCCTTCTCCTTCTCCTTCTCCTTCTCCTTCTTCTTCTTCTTCTTCTTCTTCTTCTTCAGTTTATTTATTTCTTTGGAAGAGACAGACACAGTGTGAGCAGGGGAAGGGCAAAGAGAGAGGGAAAGGGAGAATGCCAAGCTGGCTCAGCACTGTCAGATGCAGGGCTTGAACCCATGAACCATGAACCATGAGATCATGACCTGAGCTGAAACCAAGGATTGGAAGCTTACCTGACTGAGCCACCCAGGCACCCCAAGCCTCCTATTGTGGTCCTGACTCTGGCAGCTTTGAATCTCCCCCTTCCTCAAGTAAAGCTGGACTGTAATATGCAGGCCTATTTTTTGAGAGCATGTTACCTCAGAACAAAACATGCTCATGGAAAATAGGAGCAAAGGCAGCAAGCAGAAAGGCACAGGTATAGACTTGATAAGGAACAGAAAACATGAGTTTGGTGATAATTTGAGAAAATGCAACTAATGCTGGATTCACCCTCCATTTCATCATCAGGTCAGCACTTCTGCAAAGGACTAGATGGTAAATAGTTTAGACTTTGTGGACCTGGCTTTTGTAATTGTGTGTATGAATCCACATTTTCCCAATCGTTTAGTAAATAAAAATACATTGGGCATTAAATATGTTATTAACACTTTGACACAAGCCATGATGGATAAAGAAGTACTCTTTCTTTCTTTTTTTTTCTTAAAAGAATTTGCAATTGAGTAAAGGGAGGAAAAGACCAATTTTCACAAATCAACAATGAGATTATAATGTGGCGCAAGAAACTCAGTTAAGTGTAGTCTGGGAGGAGGGTGTTAGTAGGGTCCAGTGAATGAGACTGAGGGGTCATGGAAACCTGGAAGAGAACTCTGGCTGCAGTGGGGGGCTGGGTGGCTCAGTCAGCTAAGCACCCCACTCTTTGTTTTGGCTCCGGGGCATGATCTCACAGCTCCTGGGTTCACGCTCACTGGCTCTGCGCTGTCAGCTTGGGACTCTCTCTCTTTGCTTCTCCCTCACTAACTCCCTCTCTCTCTCTCCTTGTTTCTCAAAATAAATAAATAAACATTAAAAAAAAAAGCAACCTAAAATTAAAAAAAAAAAAAAGAACTCTGGCTGCTACTCAGATCTCCATGTGAGGGAACTCTATAGACAAGTAGGATAATGTGACTCTGGAAAAGACCTAGCACATTCTTAAAAAACACAGTGCATTATAGCTATTAAAAACATGGACTTTAGAGCAAAATCTGCCCAGGTTCAAATCACAGCACTGTCACTTGTCAGCGGGGTGATTCTGAGCAAATTACTCAGTCTTCCTCTTTCAGTGTTCTCATCTCTGAAATAAGAATAATTACTGGAGTGCCTGGGTGGTTCAGTCTGTTAAGCATGGGAACTTAGACTCAAGTCATGATCTCAGGTTCATGGATTCAAGCCCCATGTCAGGCTCTGTGGTGACAGCTCAGAGCCTAGAGCCTGCTTTGGGTTCTCTCTTTCTCTGCCCCTTCCCTGCTCATGCTCCGTCTCTCTCTGTGTCTCAAAAAAATAAAAATAAAACATCAAAAAATTAAGTAGAAGAGGTAAGAATAATTATAGCTGAGTATGTGATAGGATTATAGTTAGGATAGAATGTGTCGATATTTATAAACCTTCGGAATAGTGCAGGTGCTTAATAAACTCTAAAAGTTTCCTATTGATATTTCCATTACTATTATTTACTATTATTATTATGATCATTATCATTATCATTATTAATTTATAAGGACACTAATATGCTTTAAGGCCTAGGTACACTGGTATGAGTTCAGGAAGCCTAAATTCATTTTCTTCTGGATCTTTGTTTTGTTTTCAACTAATATTTTACATATACATGGAGGGATCATTCACATGGTGATTATTAATGTATAATGTATACATGATGTATTATTTCTCTTTGTTTTCTGTTACAGAGAAAGGAAGAGATAGTGAGAAAGGGAGGAAAGAGAAGGAGAGTGAGAGATAGAGAGAGAGAAGAGAAGGTTTTGGGTATGCTAGGATAGTCGAATATGCTGATCTCGTATTTCCCTCTACCCTCCCTGCCAAGAAGAATGATTTCCTAACCACTACTCACAAACACATGCAGCATGTAAATGCCTGACACACCTTTCCAGGATAGTTCTTTACAAAAAGGACTGCTGATTTTGCAATTCCAATATTAACAAAAGTACCTATTACTTGATAAGGCTTATTTTCAAAAAACAACATACCATTTATGCATTAATATATTTAACTTTACCTCTTGCGGAATTTGTATACCCACAGCTATATACTATACAGAAATAGTTCAATTATCACTATAATGAGGAGTAATGGTAGTATAGTAATAAGAGTTAAATACTTTGTTAAATTTTATTTTTAATGTTTTTTTTTAGAGTTTAAAGCCTATATAGAATGATAAATGTGCCTCATAAAATAATACATAGCTTTTTCTTTCTTGTTTAAAACAACACCCTCTCAATAAGCAGTAAAAACCTTTTATATTTTTCAAATAATGGAAGGTTTGATTCAGGGGTCCTTCATACAGACAAATTTCCTTTTTTCACCAAGTCACTGCCATTTGACTTCTTCAAGGGATGATGCCCAACTTATCACACAACCACCTAGTCTATTTGGAGAAAACTTTAAATTAAATCAATGTTTTTTGGTTTGTTTTTCAATTTGTGATTATTCTCTCCTTGTTTTGGTGGGGGGAGGATGATTTGCATCACTCCATTTATAGTCACTCTATAACCTTTCAGCTCAACATCTAAACTCTCAGCCCAGCAGCCAAAGCAATGATGTCATTGATGGTCAATACTGGGGACTTCCACTCAATCAGAAAAGATTTAGTGAGCTTGTAAGTGGTAAGTATTGTATTAACCATGAGAGGACTGAAAGACAACTAAATCACGGAACTTGCCCTCAAAAAACTGACCGCCTTACAGGGGCCAGACATTTCTAAAATGTATACAAGCATGGGACTCAAACAGTGCTTTCAATAAGTTTTTAATAATGTGCTTTCTGAGCATGACAGAGAGAACAATTCTGACTCATGATTTGAAGGGACAGCACCTAGCGTCTAACACATAGTACGTCATGGATGCTGATGGCAGAGATGAATAATGTAACAATTGGTCACAGCTCTGTACCAGAGGCTTGGAAGTCCCTATCTCCTTCCCGAGGACAAACATTCATTCTTTATTTATTTTACCGTGCCAACTAGAAAACTAGGGAAAAGGATTTAGAAGACTGGAAGTGAGGGATTTTTTTAGTCAGCTTGAGCTGCTATAACAAAATATCATGAACTGGATGCCTTAAACAGCAAAGATTTGTTTCTCACAGTTCTGGAAGATAAGAAGTTCAAGATCAAGGTCCTGGTACATTGGGTTCTTGATGAGGGCTCTTTTTCTTGATTTGCAGATACATCTCTTGATGTATTTGCACTTGGTGGAAAGAATGATTACTACTAGTTCTCTGATCTTTTCTTAAGGAGGAACTAATCTCATCATGAGGACCCCACCCTCACGACCTCCTTTAAACACAATTTCTGCCCAAAGACCTCCACCTCCAAATACTATCACATTATGGGGAAGGGCTTTAACATATGAATTTTGGGAGGCACAGACATTCAGTTCATAACAGGGATACTCAAGGAGCTTGGGATAATGAGTACCAGCTAGCATAAACATATTTGGATACTTTAAAAACATTTCAATTCTTCAAAAACCATGAACAGCCCATATGGATGAAAATAGGCTAAATATAAGACCTGCTATACAAAGATGGACCTGAACATATGAATAGACAGATTTTAGCAGTTACATATTATATGAGGCTGAGAGGTTAGGTTTATTAAGTACCTTAATATGTCATCTGCGATTTAGTTGAATTATAGAGACATTTCATTGGATTCATACCATCACTGTAAAATTGGTACATTCCCATCTCAACATGCTGCTTTCAAATTGCATCTTTTGACACCTTTAGATTCTGAATTCTTATTATATCTCCTGCTTCTGCATCTATTCTTCCTGGAAATCTACTCTGTGCTTTCTCTCTTTCTCATTAATTTGGCATGGTACCCCACTGTGATAATTCTAAGTACTCTTTTACTCAGAAAGCTCTAGTTACAGAATAAAGAAGAGTGAGTCTCTTATTCTTAGTCCTTAAAGAATACCACCCTCTCCCCCCACCCCACCAAATGGAATCTGCCACAATAACTCAGCGAAGAAGGTTCACACAAATCTTGATATTGACGTTTGGGTGATAGTAAGTCAGAATGGACACGGTAGCTAAATAACTTTGCCCTTTGTTTTTTTTTTTACCTTAAGTGCTGTGTAATCTTACGTTTTGCTTATTTCTTTTCTGTTGAAATAACCAGTGTGAATCTAAACACAATCACATCTTTTGTCTGTTTTTATTTGAAAAACTATGGCAGGAAGTACTTACTTTATAACATGAGCACTGCAGAACCTATTTCCTTCCCATGTTCAAATGTCATGAATATTTATGAACCCAGAGATGGAAGCAGTAAAATAAAATAAATTGGCTTGAGCCAAACACTATTCTGTGATCTTTTCCAGTTCATTCAACCAACTGCCACTTGACCAAGACCTCACTCAAATGAACTTACACATTAAACTACTCACTGAAAAATTGATTTCCCAAATGTTTTCCAATTACAAAATCACACGGAGTTTCACAGAAGCATTCTGCAAAATAATCAGTATTGGTAAGTCTTAATTTTGATACAAAATTTTTTAAGTCCAGTGCCGGTTATTGTCTGTTGTACTCAGGGCTTCAAAACCTTCCTACAACATATTCTAAAACTCTACACTTTTGCTCTGAAAATTTTATTTTCCTTTCTTTGTAAGAAAAAGATGCAGCCTTCTTTTGGCCATGTGGCTTATGAAGCCTGTGGGAGGAATGTCATTCATGATTCCATTGTCAGGTGTGGCCATTTGACTTTCTTTAGTCAATGAAATGTGGGCAGAAATCATACCAATCCATTCCAAGTGGAAGTTGAACTAACCATTTGGTATTTCTGCTAACTCTCTGGCACTGTCCCTCTACCATGAGAGTAGCATATCTCAAATAGGCCTGTTCTTGTATATCGAGTTCCAGAATGAGGAAATATATAAAACCAATATTCATGAAACCCACAGCTGATAACATGCAATATGAGTAAGAAACACACCAATATATTTATTTACATGCCATGAAGATTGGGGAGTTGTCAAGGAAGCACATCTAATAAAGTTGGTACTGAAAATTGGGAGCTTCTTTCATAGGATAAGCCTAAACTCTGTGACACTGGCTTGTGCAGTTAGGGGGAAGTTAAGATCAAAACTGCTACTGAACATTCGAAACATGGTTGCCCCATGTTAGAAAGGGGCAAAATATTTTGTGGAAATTCTGCCTATGACAATTAAGGCAGATAATGTGCTGAATGACCTTTTGTTAAAGAGGGTGAAATAAGTAATTATGGTGAAGACATAGCTGTTATGGGTATATTTGACAAACTCTTAGAAGAAACAGACTAACTTAGAAAAGAGCAGAGTGGTTTTTAAGAAGGGGAAAAGCAGAGGATTCAGAAATTCCAGTGTTTGCAAAGCGGGAGACGGAAGAGGTAAAAGATAAATTAAGTTTCAGTCATGAAAAAGACCAAATACATGATATGGTTGTTGGTGACTTTGTTAAAAAAAAGTGAATAAAAAATTTTTAAAAAGTGAAAAAAAGGAAAACCAAGTGGGACTCTTAATTCACCCTTAAAATTCTTTTAGATGGCAAAATGTCTCAGAGTAAAGAGACTGAGGGTGTGGCATTCACCCTAAAGACTGATAAATGCAAATAAATTAGATCTTAGTTTAGAGACAGAAGCATGCTAAAAAAATAAAATAAAAACATGGATCAAATTATTAGGTCGATTAGCCAGATGGGAATCACATAAATATGAGGCAATGTTGTCGAGTGAATTATACTTCCAAAAAGAAAAAAAAAATGACCAGCCTGAGTTAAAATATATTAAAACTGCTCAAGATGTGAAATAACCTTTGGGTTGCTTAGTCTCCATGGAAGAATGAAAGCTGAAGGAAATCTCCTAGGTCTTAAATAATAACCTATAGTTTAAGAGGAAATAACCTTTAGTTTTAAAGAAAGCACTTCTCAGAGAGTGGAGTCAAGAGCAGAGAACCAAGCAGAGGGTGTTCTCATGAACTGCAAGTAAGGCCTCGTCAGGAAGCTCTCCCTTATTCCCCAAAGTATGGGCCAGGTTTCAAAATTTCCAAAGACAAGTAGCTGCTAGACGCCTCCAGTGCCTATTTCTGCATGGGATCATTGCCATTTTATCCCTGTTTTATCAATGCATCTTAAGTGTTTGGGGGACGAATTTTAGGGTGGTTTTTTTTTTCTTTTAAAATTATAAGTATCTTAAAGTAGCTGAGTATAGCTGATGTAGAGATGATTACAAGACTTTGTGTCTTCAGCTCATTGCTGAGATGGAATTGGGCTTTTAGGCTCTCTTCCCTGACGAAGTGTTCCGCACGAACTTCACACGAGGAGGGAAAAAGAGGCAAGTGAATACTTGTGACTGAGAAAGTAGCTGGTACATGTTGAGTTGTCGTTTCCATATGCTCTCCTCTGTTTATCTATGAGAGAAGCTTATGTCTTTTCACAAATCGTGTATATTTCAGCGTGTTCCTTTGGGCAGGATGAAATTCACCAGCCGCGATGTGAGGCTGGGCCATATGACATGGTTGGCCAGTTCAGATGGCAAACATCACTTCGTTCAAAGCAGAAGTTTTACAGGCCATTGTGTCCTCACAGCGATCTTGCTCCCACGAGCGATCGTACAGTTTCACCTCATACTAAGAATGGGATGCAGCAAACACAAGTTTCTCTGCAGCCTGAAATGGAAGACACAACGAGCAGAATTTCAGCCACACCAAATCTGCCAATCTGTGACAGACAGAAATACACCAGGGGTGTTGTAAATCACCAGTATCTTCGGGCTGTTTGTCACTCTAGTATAATCTTAGCAAACTGACAATGGCCTATCCATGCCACACTGAAATCCTAAAAAGTTTATATTCCCTTATCTCCTTCCAGCTGGGTTCCTATTAATTACTGCCCACTGGAGGTACTTGCTTGAAATTAGGAAATAGAAGATAATGCATTTTTTAATTTCTGGCCACAGCATGAGCAGTTGTGGCTCCTAGGTTCGTTTGCCATCAAAAGAAACGTGGGGTCTTAGTTTACTTTCTGTCACCCATACCTTCAGGCCCTTGACTCCTACAATTTGTGATCCACTGAGAACATTGTCTTTTTCTCATTTACTATTACATGCCTAGGAGATAGTAGCAGATTCTTGCTCTTAGAATGCTCTGGGTAACATCACCTTTCTTTTTATTTATTTTTGTTCCCCCAACCCACCTAATTTCTAACACTTCTGTAACAAATCTGTCTCTAACGTCTTTCTAGTTTAATTTAAATACTAGGACAATTTTCCATACTGCATATGATTCGTACAAACAGCATATCAGAGAAAAGAAGGTTAGGGGCGCCTGGGTGGCTTACTCGGTTAAGCGTCCGACTTTCGCTTAGGTCATGATCTCGCGGTTCGTGGGTTCGAGCCCCGCGTCAGGCTCTGTGCTGACTGCCAGCTCAGAGCCTGGAGCCTGTTTCAGCCTGCGACTCCCTCTCTCTCTGACCCTCCCCTGCTCACGCTGTCTCTCTCTCTCTCCTAGAAATAAATAAAACATAAAAAAATAAAAAAAACAAAAACAAAGAAAAGAAGGTTAAAGTGTCTGCTACTTGTGTGTTAAAACAAAAGCAAAAGCAAAACAAAAACTTTAAAGTAAATCTTGGGGGTTGGAAAGGAAGTCAAAGAGATGAACAAATAGAAGAGGGAAGGCCATTACCGCGTTGTCAGGCATTGGGTGATCCTATACATTCAATCTGCCAGATGAAGCAGACATCATTCTCTAAATTGTAACTATGTGGACACTTAGTTTCATATATGAAGTGGATGTCACCAAATTACTCAGCATTGGCAGGGATAGTGTTAAAATTCATGTCTGTGTGACTTTAAAGTATATTTTTTAAGATTCCAAAGTCTTTTAATAATGCAAAGATGATAAGAGAAGTTATTAATATAAGATACTCTAAAATAAGCATTAATTTGTGCAACAAAATATAGTATATATATTAAATATATATAAATGTATATTTATTTAAAATATAAAAGAAGATCTGTAAGGAAGAATAGACCATATATCAGTGGAATCCAAGAAAATGTCCTAAAAGAGGTATTGTTTGCACTGTACCATAAAATGTAGGTAGAATGGGTGTAGACAATAAGGAATGCCTTAAAATATATAGGAGCAGCCAAAAAAGAAAGACAAAAGGCAAACTAATGTGATTTGCTTTAGGAACAGTGAAGTTACTGGTTTTCTAGAAGCTGGAATTATATTTTTGAGTCGATGAAAGGTAAAATAAAGCAGAAACAAATAAAATAAAATAAAACATGTACAACTAAATGTCTGGTAGAGTTTAGCCCCAGTGATGGCAAATGTGAGAGTCTTTGGAAATTCCCAAGTAGGTCAGTGAACTTTTATTTTAGTGACAATATGGAAATAGAATGGATGAGAAGAAACTAGAATAGCATATTAGTTGGTATAGTTTTGCATTATTCAAGCACTAACTTCATAATGTCCAAATCTTGAGTGCTACCAAAGGACATGAATATTCATAGAATCAAATGTTCAGAGGGTCTAAAAGAAGGTGTAATAGAGATAATCTATAGATTTCATAAGCCTATGTAAAGCCTCCTGGGTAGATCTGTGATCTTGAAAGACTAAGGTGGAAATTCTACGACTTCTCTAGTAATTCTAGTATTTTGTCATCTAAGTAATTCTTCTTTGTACATGGCTACAATGTCTTCTGATTTAATGTCCTATAGGCTTTGGTGGCCATGTGTCAATGTGACAAATAACTTCCCCTAAATCATGTACAGTTATCATCACCCATAGCTAAAAGGGTAGCCCAAACCCGCAATATACTAAGGTACCCTACAAATCCATTTAGACTACTGATGTGGGATTCATGCATAATATGTATTTATGTTATGTTGTAAACATCTTGAAAACCCTGACTCATGTCTTCTTTCTCATTTGCATTATCAGCAAGCAGATTCAAATACAGCCTTAATCATAGATAAGCTGTATTATGGGGTGACTTGTACACCATACGTATGTATGCCTCCAAATCCATATGTTGAAGCCCCAACCTCCAGGACCTCAGAATGAGGCAGAACATTTAAAGACATGATTAAGTTAAAGTGAGGCCATTAGAGGGGCTCCTAGTAAAATCTGACCATATATACAATGAAACACTAAGGATGTGAACACAACAGAGGAAAGACCATGTGAGGAGGCATTTGCAAGGTGAGGAGAGAGGCCTCAGAAGAAACCAGACCTGCCAACACTTTCACATTGGGCGTCCAGCCTCCAAAATTATGAGAATATAAATTCTGTTGTGGAAACCATCCACTATGTGATACTTTGGTATGGCAGTCCTAGTAAAATAACAAAATGTGTGAAAAATACTGTAACCATTGCATATTATTTGATAAAAATCAAATGGGAAACTTTTAATACAAAAGCAACTGAAATAATAAAAGATAAAATATTCATCTTCAGCTTTTCCGCATATATTAAATATACTTTTAACTTGCCTGAATTCCTATACCTCCTCTTTAATTTACTGCAAGTTCAGAAAATGAGTACATTACACAGTGTCTCAAACTGAATTGGGTAACTGAAAATGGTTCTCTGTATTACTAGTTTCATTGATGTATTGCTAATTTAAATTAATGAGTTTTTCCTGAAAAGTGATTCTGATCATTTGACTTTCTTATTTACGTACATGATGAATTTTAATGCAAGCATCAGGTGTGCCTCAAAGATATCTAAACATCATATCAAAATATACAGCATATAAAGTCTTATTTCTTTAGGTCAATAGGAAATTCATGAACTTTCCAAGCAGACATAAATTTTATAAATCATTTTTAAATTTTCCATTGCATGTAGTATTTAGGTGTTTGAGCATTTAAATTCTGCCTCCCTAACCAATTTATAAATTTTTCAAGAATTATGTCTTGTGTCATGCACAGCAAAATCAGAAACATATATGCTATTACTACTCTATAGTCTTTGGGGGAAGAATAATAATCCAGATAGCTTATGGAAATAGCTCTGTAAATAATATTATTATTAATATTTTTGGTCAAACTCATCTGTTTCCACCTCACAATTTGACATTTTGTCTCTGTGTTTGATGGTTTCCACAATAATCTTTGAAAGAAATGACTAATTTTAATCTTTTCAATGTAACACATTAAGGCATTGAGAGGAAGTAAAGTCAATTTGTGAATTAGTCTGAAATTTCGGTAACTAATGGTCGTGCGTAAACATTATTTTGGATTTTTAATGTCCTTCAGTAAAATTCAAGGTATCCTTATGTATCAAAAGGGAACCCAGTGCCATGGTTGAGAGGTGAAACTCAAGAATGAGGAAGGCTGCTTGCCTTTAAACCCCATCTTTGCCACTAACGAGACTGTGAATAGCAGCAAGTTATTTAAACATTTTGTGTCTGTTTTCTCCATTGTAAAATGGGAGTAAAAACAATACCTACCTCATGGAGATGTTAGGAGTATTAGATGCACTATCTTTGTAAAGGCATGTTTAAAAATGTGTGGAACAGACAAATAAATAAATAATATATATTTATTATTATTATATTATATTTTCTGTAACAAGTCTTCTGTCCCAAAAGATATTCTCTTCCTCTTTCATTAAGTTTGTCCCGAACAAACAATTCCATGGTTGATCTGTTAATGTGAAACGTGTCACTGTGAAGTTACAAAGTGAAAGTTTACATTTCATAAAACCACTGATAACTTTGTTTTTGTTTTAAAGGAAGAAACAATTGCAAATGATGAAACTATGAACAAGTCACAAAGAGTCTTAATTCCTCCAATTCTTACATTTTATTCCCTGATAAACTGGCCAGTATCTACTGTCTTTGATTTCACTTAGATTTGCCAAAAAGACATCTCACCATATCAAGCTTTTCCTTTTTCTATCTTTACTGGTTTTAACACACACACACACACACACACACACACACACACACAATGAATAACTTGATCAGGGTGAAGTATGTACAACAGTGTGAAATTTCTGCTGTTTCTGTCAGAATTTTGCCTCCAGAGGCAAGTCTGCCTACACTTAATCTTTCCTATTTCTTTGGTCTTCTGATCAAAGTTTCTTCTGTTTTTTTAAAGTAAATGCATCAATGGTCATTCTCTTTTGATGAAAACCAGTTCAAGGAAAAATCAAATGTATCCTTCTCTCGCTCATTCAACTCTACGAAGAGTCACATAAATGGAATCCAGTTCTAGGATATCAAAGAATCACCAAGTTAAAGGAGAAATTGAACTCTAAGGGATTAACTTCTTACAAAAAAAAAAAAAAGATACTAAAGTCCAAGGGAGAATAATAACCTTTAATAATTTCCTTGTTATCATTCTTTTTAGCTTTTCCTAGCCCATCTCCTTGAAGGTCTACATGACAAATTGCTTTCAGTAAATGTAGAAGTTCTATATGTGTATGTGTTGCCAACTGTTAATAAGAGAATCAGAAATACCTAGAATACCACAACTAATTGAACATATAAAAACAATTTCTTTAGCATGTTGGTTTCCATCTTGTCCTAATTATAAATTGGGCTATTACATGAAAGTAACTTAACATTACCCAAATTTGTATCCCCCTGTTCATTATAAGTTCAAGAATATTGCATTAAAATTAATCTTAAAGTTGTAAATAAAAGAATATTTGATGCTTATGAAATCAGTGTTCTGTGGCATCCATTAAAATTGCACATATTTAGCTTTATGCTGCCAAAAAAGAAAGTGGATCTTCAAAAGTTTGCCTTAAAAATTTTTTGCAGTCCCCACATAACTCAAAACTGTCAAAATCTTATGCATATTAAGCCTCTTTTTGACAGGGAGCTTATGACCTTGAAAGGCACATTATTCCAGCTAATGAGCAATTCCAAGGGTATATATTCTATATTAAACCAAACATGATTGCCCTCTCTTTGCAATTTATTGGTCCTGGATCTGTTCTCTAGAGTCATGCAGGAAATATTAAGTCACCTTTTTACATGGCAGACCTTTAAGCACTAAATATGCTACTGTGCCCTCCTAATTGCACTTTTCCAGAAGGAGTATCAGATGACAGTTAAGGCATATATACAGGCTTTCGTTAATGAAAAAGAATCAGAAAGTGTCAACTTGATGAGCTATCTGTGTCCAATTTGGATCCTTAGGGAAGGTTTCAAACCTGAGCCAGATTAATTTAATTAAAATATCCTAAAATATTAGCTAAATAAGGCTTTAAAGTCTTTCAGTTCACTTTTAATGTCAATTCAGTCCTTTAAAAATGTTTAGCTTCCTGTATCTCTGCTATAGTGCCTGGATTTTTTTTTTCCCTCTCTCTGTCCTCAACATAAATTGATGGGGATAGCACACATACAATATTGTAGATGCTTCTTCCTGTGTTGGGACTGCTGGCCACGCAATTTTTCCGCATTGAACATTGGCAGCGCAACGTTATTTCTTTTACAAATTTCCATTTTTATGAGTTTTCTTTGCAATTTGGCCTGGAAAATGGGAATCCTAGGAAGTTCTAAAGGATCTAATAACCAGGAGCTTTGGAATTTATCAGGGACAGAAATGATGCTCACTCAAATGAAAGCATTTGTATTATTGTCCTCATCAAAAATAATAGCACGTACTGGCAGGCGTTGTTTTTGACCCGGCAGAGTAAATAAATCTTGCACATAGAGAATGCTTGGGGGTTATAAATACAGTAAACTTTTGAAGTCAAAACATCTCAGGCAGCCATATACTTAAATTTTAGAGGTAACTTTAAAACATTACTGGCCTACACAGTATTATGTTCCTTCTAAATCCCTCAAATAGGTATGGTACTACAGTACACTGAAGATTTACTGATGGGAACAATTTACAAAGACAAGCACCTTTATGAATACCTGGGATCTATTTACACAATACTTTTCAATACATTGGTATAGGTAGTAAAGTATTTCACAACTAACTTTTCAAGAGGAGTGAGTCAAGTTACATAGAAATCATATTTATTTGGTTTTAATTTTTTTTCAAAGCACAGTTTAATAAATTTTTAAGTATATACAATTAAATTCAATCTTTAACCAAAGAGTTATATTTTAGTTTTAATATGTGTATGAAAATGTTTTATTTATTATCTTCTAAATTATTTGTAAAATGGCTTCTAGTTTCAAGAAACTTCTATGCTTTTATCAAGAGGACATTTAATAGAGGAAAATTTGCATTTCTCCACCCGGGGCCCAACAAACCAACTGCCTGAGTACTCAAAAAAAGCAATGCATCTTGTATTTTTTAATTAAAGTTTTAGTGTTAATTGATTATGTAATTAATACAGGACCTAAGTGTGATGTTAACGTTATGTATCTTAAAGGGAATGTTGGTTTTCATTTGCATTTTAAAGACGTGCTTTTCGGGATAATTTCTGAGATAGACTTTGTACTCAGATTACATAGTAGTTCTGCATTCAAGTCTAAATACAAAATTTGCACTGACTGCTTACTTTTGAATAGGATTGGATAATTTAAAAATCTTGTCCAATTCTGAAAGTCTAAGATTTTTAGAAACTTAATATCAAAATGTGTATGAAAAGCAAAGGTAGAAGTGCAAGATAATGGATATGACAATCAAAATCAGAAATAGCCATTATGCAGTATAAGACTAAGGCAGAATAAGGAGTCATTGGGTTTAGATATTTAAGGAAAGCTTCCTGAAGGTTTGCCTTTGACAGTGGGCAGATCTGTGACAGACAAAACTGAAGGGCACCTGGAAAGAAGGAAGGTAAAGAAGGAAAAACAATTGAGAAATTGAAAAATCACAGGGGGTAGAGATATATTTAGGTTTAAGGTATGGATAAGGAAGTGGTGAGAGAAATACCTGGATATTTTAAATGAGACCATGTTTTGGGGATTACTAAACTGTGAAGAGAAAATTTGACTATAATTTAGACAATGGGGAACACAAAGAAGAGAAATATGATTACAGCTTTCACTTTAATTAGTTTTTTCAATAGTAGAATGAAGAGAAACCACCGCCACCAACAAAGAGGATGGTGCAATATTCTAGAAAAGAACTAATGTTGAAGAATGATGTTGCCAATAGGAGAGAAAGAGCAAAGGTAGAAAAAGGGAAGAAGAGTCTATCAAATTCCTTCTAGGTTTTAGGCATTCATTGGCTGATACAGTTATAAATTTCATTATTCTTATTGCAACCATATGAGGTACATTGAGTTTCATATTATCACTATTTTTGGAAAGATGAAGATAGTAAAAAGATTTGTAAAGAATTTCTCCAACTGTACATATAAGTGGTAGGATTAGTATTTGAAACAAATTTTAGAAAGAAATACAAAAGTTAGAATGATTATATTATTTAACTGGAGAAGTTTTTTTTTTTAATCCGTATTGTAAGTTATTCTTAGACCCATCCACCCCAGTATTAATTTACAACTATGGGAAGCATTTTTAAATATTACTATTTGTGTATAACTTGAAATACTTTCCTAGGTAGTTCTTACATGGACCTCTTATTTTTATGAGAAAACATGTGGAATCTTCAAGTTGTGTCAACTGGTAGGAAGGACAGAAAAGGAGATATAGTTGATATAAAATTTGAAAATTTAAACCCTGTTTCTTCAAACTCTGGTGCCATTATTAATACATCTGGTAATTTCATGAGGATGAGTTAGTTTCAGAGAATTTAGTATTATCATCTTTGAATAAGCCAAATTTGCATATTGATAGATGATCTACTAGTTGGCTTAATATAAAACAACAGAATCCAAAATAGTATTAAAAATTTTGTCAGAAGATACTAACTTGCTTATAGAACCTACGTTGATGGACATTTCAACATTGATGGACATTTCAGGTTCTGAAGGCCTACAGGGGCAGGGTTTATAGTCAATGTTACCTCTGAGTTTCTCTATAGACACCCCTTAGTCACTCTGATTTGATAATGATAATGCTTAAGAATGAACACAGAAGTCTCATCCCTGCCTTCTACAAAGAATCAGGTATGTTCATCAGCACATTTTTAAAATTTCAGTTATTACCTATCCTGTGACCTTCATTTCATTTTACTCACCTCCAAATTTTCAGTACATCTGAGTAGCACAACGTGCATCACTACCCTGCATCTGAGCTGCAAGAGATTTGGGGGGAAAGACCTCTTGATTTATAACACAGCAGGGCAAAATTCAAAGTGAGGATTATTTTCAAATACAGACAGAGTGTTTACCTACATTAGACCACTACACACCATTAATATCCATTAGAGCCCAGGTCTTAATATTAGGCAAACACTACTAATATGTGCAATATGCACACTTATTCCCTGTTTAAACTTCCAAATAACAGCATGCACCCAAACACAACACAATTATTCTTTATACAAATAAAAGGTGATGACCATTTCTTATAAAGAAGTCAATTCAGTCACTAAATCTACAGGTCTAAGACATCTGAGTAATATCCATTTCTCTTATAGACCAGTCAAGCTGACTTGATATTTTTTAACTTACAGGCAAAATCAAGTTAATGTCAATGCAATATAGATACCATATAGATAGATAGATAGATAGATAGATAGATAGATAGATAGATAGATAGATAGATAGACAGACACCACATTTCTTATTTCTGCAATGGACTGAAACACTGTAGTTCATATTGAGACTACTTTTTTCAGTATAATTCTCATGTTCATTTTGCTTTCAGCTAATAGCTCAGTTGGCCAATGTTATTTACCTGGAAAGCTTACTCTAAACTAAATTTTCTAAGGGAGTTGTTGGTTATTTTACATTTATTGTGATGCTCTTAGTATCCATTAACTTTTCCAAAAGACATGGGATTACTCAGTCATCTCAGAGGAACTTCACTGTAATTTCTAACCCTTTTTCTGAGATTGGGTTAACACAAAGTCTATATACTTGATAATAAACATCATTTACCCAGCAAACACAGTAATATTTTTTCCTTTTTATTCCAGTGCTAGGAAGTCTGAAATTAGAAGTTTTATCTGTCAATTAAATGAAATTATGCAGTATCATTTGAGTAAAAACTAGCAAATATCAGAGTTATAAAGGTTTGAATAGAACAGAATCATAAATAGCATACCTTTCAAGTTTTTGATTTGTTATCAATGTATATATTTTATCAGAAATGTAGTCTTGATTTTTGTTTACTATCTTGATATGAAAAGAGATACTTCAGAAATTTCTACATAGTTGTTTATAGCATCCCATGAGTCAAAAAGTTAATGTGGATACAGTCAATTGCTGATTACGTTTCCTCTAAGCATACATTAGAACTTGAGATATAACCACAGAATATATAGACCAATTACACCATTTTAAGGGACAATTTGGGCCACACTCTATTTACTACCTGACCCCAAAAAACCTATAAACTGCAGTTGTGTGCAGTTAAGCCAGGAATCCGTGTTAGTTCAGAATCAGGGTCAGTCACTGAATATTCTGTGTACTTGGCTCTTCCCTGGGCACAATTACCCTAGTTACAGATGCCTTTGGAGAAAGCTAGCTGGAAGGGTTATAGAATGTTTGAGCAACATTGTTCCGGACTTCTTCCTCGAGGTTATTCAAACTTCCCTTTTCCATACTGCCTCTTAGAAATTCTCGTGAATCTCTGACTCTTTGATGTTGAAACTAGTTCGATCTCTTTGCATAAAAATAATTCTTAGAGATTCATTTTTAGACTCCATTTCCTTTAGTGTCAAGTACAAATGCTAAGTTAGTCACAGCTAAGGATCACGGGGTATTGGGGTCATTCTGCTCTCCATCCCTGGTTCTGAAACCTATTTACATAACTACCCTCACTTTGCAGTGCTTAACACTAGTCGTGGCCAGGTGGGCATAATTACTGGAGAACATTTCAGAGACACAGTGACAGAGGCCTCCGTCACCTCAAAGTTCATCCTCTTCATTAAAATCATAGAGTTAATTTCAAGGCATCACCTACCAACTGTATTTTGGCTTCCAAAGGACAGCAATTCCAGCCTTTCTTAATGACGCTAGCCTCACTGAAAAGTGTTAATTTCCACTGCCTTGATGAAGAGAGCATTTTGCTTCTCCTCGGGAAATGCCAAGTAGGTTGTACATGCAAAGTTTATTCTAAACTATTTCTATTTCTGTAACTCTTCGGGCTCCTTCTGTACTATATCAAAGAGTCTTTGTCATCACAACTTTATTCACTAAGTAATAAAATAAACTCTAGGTAGCCAAAAGCAATTTTCTAAAGTTATTTTAGGAAGCTCACAGAGTCTCAAGAAGGAGTATGAATCCACTCTGAGGCCAAGTAGTTAGATGTGCCCGCGCAATGGTGTTGCCAGATTTAGCAAATTAAAATACAGGGCGCCCACTAACGGTTGAATTGCAGATTAAAAACAGATACTTCTTTTTTGAAAAGTAAAAGTAAAATAATATTTGGGCCATGTGTATAGTAAGAAACTATTATAGATATGAAATTCAAATTTAACTGGGTATCCTGCACTTTAACCTGCAGCCCAACCAAGCACGTGTGCAGTTTGCTAATTACAGCGTATGTCTCTATTTCTAGGCACCTATGCTCCAAATTAAAAGCCAAAATCTCTGCTATTGTCTCCCTTGAAGAACCAGATGGGTTTTACAATGCATTTGTTAGAAGATTTATTCTCTCATATTACTCATTGCTGAATCTGTTTTGTTAGTTCATCTGGCGGTGAAACCGAATTTGTATGCATGAATCCCAGTTTCACTGGAATCTGGCAACGCAAGTTTTCTGTCTTCTGCCTTGGGAAGATAAGATTCACAAACTGGACAATTAACAGAAGAGAGAGGGTGTTCAAAGGCAAAGGGTAGCTAAACAAATGAAAGTCCACCACCCTCTGGACCTGGGAGTTAGAAATGTGAGTCTAGATACATCAGTCCCTGAGGCGCAATTAGGGCGAAACATTTGGAATGCAGATATCTCAAAGTTAAATAAGAAGTAATTTACAGTAAAATAATAATTAAAGTATCTTTTTCCTAATTCTCCCACCTTGGCAAATTATTCACTATTCATGGATTGTCAGCTTTCTCCATTTTATTCAATGAAAAAAATATTATACCAACTCGCTGAAAATAATTTCCCAATAAAGAACCAATTAAGGTTTTAAATGTGTTATTTTTCTTCTGAATGTTCAAACTCCTTTTCTAACTGACTTTATTTTTAGATAAAGAGAATGAATTATATAATTATAGGAAATTCCTGGGCTCTTTTATTTTATCTTTGTATAGTGCATGGATGGTAGCATATATGGAGCTTTTCAAAGCAAGCCTAGAGTGTTTGACATTTAGAGATTTGAGTCACAACTATTAGCTCGTGGTGGCATTACACTGGAATGGTGTACAGCATTCAGGCAATTCAGTTCTATAGTGTCTTATATTCAAAGTGGTTCCACTTAGAAATCGAAGTAAAATGTCTTCTAATTGTTCCCAAATCAAATATTGGCTGCGTGATTGTTTGAGAGATACACAATATGGGTTGAAAATATTACTAGATACTACGAAAATCAGAAGTATCTCATGTCCAACTCTACTTTAAGTAGGTAGGAATATAAAATATTAGGAAAAATGTGGAAAGAAGCATGATCACTCAAAGTAGAAATGTATTCACAGGATAGGCCCTTAGAAAATGAAAGTATTACTGAGACCAAATCTTTTCTTTATGTCTGAACCAAACTATTTATTGTTTGAAACAGAAATTGGAGAATAATATTGAGACTGTAAAGTATCACTCAACATAACAGGTTTGTCGATTATTATTAAAACATATATGATAGATTGTAAAAAACAAAACATGCCCTCATGCTTCCTCTGTTGTGCCAACATCTCCTGCAATGTGGAGTCATCAAAAGCTGAAGTCCATTTCCCCACCTCATTGAATCCAGGCTGACCTTGGACTTGCTTTGGAAAAAAATAACAAAGTTGATATGGCACTGATCTTGGTCCAAATCCATTAAGAGATATTGCACATTTCTGTTCATTTTCTTGGGTCTGTTCCACATTTGAGCAAGCCTGGGCTATCCCACTGGCAAGTGAGAGATCATGTAGACCAGAGATGGGTCATCTCAACAGAAATAATTTTAGAGCGAACAACCCTCAACTTACCAACCAGATGACTTGTATAATTATGTGAGACTTTAAAGATACATACATTAGGTTGTTTAATATTTTGTTACAGCTCACTGATTTTCTGTGTATTTTAGTTTTCAGTCTTTTTTTTTCATTTTCCATTTTGTAGATACCATTTATATGTCTTCAAATTCACTAATATTGTGCAGTATTTACTCTCCTTTGGTTTTTCTGTTTTGTTTTGTTTTAATTTAATTTTTAATGTTTATTTTTGAGAGAGACAGTGTCAAGCAGGGGAGGGGCAGAGAGAGAGGGAGACACAGAATCTGAAGCGGACTTCAGGCTCTGGGCTATCAGCACAGAGCCCGACGTGAGGCTCAAACTCACGAACTGTGAGATCATGACCTGAGCTGAAGTCAGATACTTAACAAACTGAGCCACCCAGACGCCCCTTGTCTCCTTTTGATCCTATGTGTTTCCACCCAAGATATTCTATTTTTCATCTCTAGTAGTGTGATCTTGATCTTTTTATATCTTCTGTTTCTTGCCTTAGCATGCTCATGCGTTCCTTTATTTACTTGAAAATATAGAATACATTTAGAATAGCTTTTTTTTATCATTCCTATTTGAAATTCTATTATCTGTGTCAAATCCAGTTCTACTTCTATTGACTGATTTTTCATCTCATCATGGTCATATTTTCTGATTTCCTATGCTTCTTAATTTTATTGAATGCAATTAAGAATTTTATGTTTTTGGTGTTGGAGGGGTGTGTGCGTGTGTGTATGTGTGTGTGTGTGTTTCTTTAAATGTTTTGAGGCTTAATTCCATGATGCAGTTGCTTGGGAATAATTTGATCCATTATTTCCAGGCTTATGTCTAAGCTTTCTCAGGCAGTTCCAAAATAGCATTTAATAAAGAGTGAATTATGCACCAGTACTAAAGCAATTCCCTTCTGAAATCTCTACCAATGTCCCTTGTTTTAGGAGATCTTATCACTCTGGCTGGAATATAAATTACCCGTGGCCTTGTGCCAAGTTCTTCCTATATGACTCTCCCTGGTTTCAGGGCTTTTGCTCACATACATGCACTTATTATTACTCAAGTGAAAACTTGAGAACTCTCTTTGGTTCTATGCTCTCTTTGTGTGCAGCTCTCTTCCTGGCCCTCTGCTCCATTAATTCGAGACCACTTGACTTCCACAAATTCAGACACTCCCACTTTCATGCAAGGAGATTGTTGGGTTCTATCTGAGTATGTCATCTCTACACTTCCCTTTTGGGGACATGCAAAGCTCACTACATTTGTTTTTCTTTTTGCAAGGATCATTGTCTTCCATAGCTGTTCATTATCTGAAAACTATTATTTCATATATTTTGTATTTTATTTTGTTTTATTTTGTTCTGTTTTTAAGGTATGAGGGTAAGTTTGATTTTTTTAAACATAATCATGATCAAATGTAAGTATTTATTCATTTTTCTTTTAATAGATTCACTTACTTGACAAATGATCAATTATAATTTGCGAATCAACCAAAATAATAATCTCCTTGATGCCAATAACACTTGTTTACTACAGTATATAGCAAGGTTATTACTGTAGGCAACATAAACTAACACTTACCAGGATAAAATAAAAGGAAAAAAGCTTGGTGGAAGAATATTTATGGCACCGGGAATCAACAAAAGATTGGATAATTAGCAGAAACCAAGGGAACATGGAAAGCATGGTTGCAGGTCTATATACAAGGTTGGTCTACATGATATCACCGTGGTTGTGGGAGGGACAAAAGAGTAAGAATCTGGCTAAATTGGTCTCTGAAGTGGAAACATTCAGTGACAGGAAAATCCAAGAATCTCCTCCTGTTTAAACGATACATAGATCAGGTACTTATATAATAGGATTAAGTTGGGTGCTAGGCAGATATCTTATATGCCCTGAATGAAAGAACGGTGAGAGAATATAAGGCCTTATTTCATTACTCTTCAGAAATTCTTCTTAATTAACCAGTAATATTCCATTTTATATCTCCAATCTAACTAATTGAAACAAACAAAAAAGAGAGGCTTTTCTTTTATACAGGAGCCCATTACAAATTTAAAGGCTATCTCACTGGAGTTTTTAGTATTCTCTTTTTTTTTTTTAACCTTCATGAATTTGTGTGTCATCTTTGCACTGGGGTCATGCTAATCTTCCACGTATTGTTCCAATTTTAGTATATGTGCTGCTGAAGCAAGCATGAGTTTTTAACATTCTTATCCAAGATGAGAAGGTATTGAATATAATTAACAACATGCCGTATTTAAGTTTGATGGACATTTGCTGTGCTGCTGTTTCCTCCTTGATATTTTTAAATACTGTTTAATGGTGTTCTTAAGGGAGTTAGAGGGCATAGATATGTTTCCTTTAACAACTGAGATTTCTGAGGGAGGTGAAATGACTCATCTGAGATCATATAGTTGAAAAGCAAAGCTGAGATTAAACCTCATTTTTTGTTTACTTCAAATTCAGCATTTCTAAAACACTTCTTTCTATAATGAATTCTCTTCATGTTGAATATACTTTTTAAAGCTAGCATTACTTGGGGTATAATACTGAGACACAATCACACCATGCATTATTTTATAAATCACATGTAGTGATGAAAATTTGCAGAGTAAAATGCATCATTTTTATAGTGTAGATGATGAAGTTCTACCTAAATCTATACAGCCAAATAACCACTATCTCAATCAATGTGTAGACTATTTCCATCATCACAACAAAATCCCTCTTATCTCCAATAGTCAACCCATCCCCCACTTACTGATCCTTGGCAGTGAATAACATACTTTATTTCCTTTTTTAAAAAAAATTTCTATTTTTATTTACTTTGAGAGAGAGAGAGAGAGAGAGAGAGAGAGAGACCAGAGTGGGGGAGGGGCAGAGAGAGGAGAGAGAATCCCAAGCATGGTCTCTGCTCTCAGCATAGAGCCCAATGCAAGGCTCAATCTCAGGAATGGTCAGATCATGACCTGAGTGGAAATCAAGAGTTAGATGCTTCGCCAACTGAGTCACTCAGGCCCCCCTGATTTATTTCTTTAGAGTTAGGCTTTTTTCCTGTTAGGCTTTTTATGCCTGTCATGTGGCATACTACCTACACTTGTGATTTCATTGTCCAGCCGGCAGCCTCAACTCCAAGCTCTAATAATTGCAGTACTAACTAAAATTTTTATAATTCTTCTAAAGATTACCTCATCTAATAACAGCAGAACACACATCAGTCCCAAGAGCTCAGGTCATTATCTCACTGTTCATGAGATCAAGCCTCATGTTGGTCTTTGTGTTGACAGTGTGGGGCTTGCTTGGAATTCTCTCTCTCTCTCCCCCTCTTGCTCTGCCCCTCCCTCTCTCTCTCTGTTTCTCTCTCTCTCTCTCTCTCTCTCAAAATAAATAAACATTAAAAAAAGAAAGAAGATCTAAAATCAACAATCTACTTTCATTTTAGGAAACTAGTAAAGGAAAAGGAAATTAAATCCTAAGTAAGCAAAACCAAAGAGGTAATAAAAATTGGAGCAAAAATTTATAAAATTAAAAACAAGTTAATCAATACAATAAATCAATAAAACAAAACACTTGTTCTTTAAGAAAAAATTATAAGCCCCTATTTGATTGCCTAAACAACATGAACCATTTATTTGAAAGACACAGTCTACCTAAACTCACACAAGAAGGAATAGACAATATGAATAAACCTATATCAATTAAAGAAATTGAATAAAATTTAAGACCCTTCCAAAACAGGAAGTGCCAGGCCCTGAAAGGTCACTGGTGAATTCTACCACACATTTAAGGGGAAAAAATTATACCTATCCTCTATAATCTCTTTCAGAAAATAGAAACAGAGGAAATACTTTTTCACATATTCTATGAGGCCAGCATTATCCTAACACAAAAACCAAAGACATTACAAGAAAATTACACACCAATACTTCTCATGAACAGAGATGTAAAATGTTCAACAAAATATTAGAAAATTGAATCCAGCAACATATAACAAGAGTCATACACTATCACCAAGTGAGATTTACCACAGGTATGCAAGTCTGTTCCAACATTCAAAAATCAATTAATGTATTCTATCACATCAACAGGCTACCAAAAAAATCACATAAGCATATTTATAGAGGCAGAAAAGTAAAACATTTGACAAAATCTAACATCTATTCATGATTAAAAACCTTCAGTAAACTAGGAATAGAGGGGAATTCCTTCAACTTGAAATAACATCTACAAAAAAGCCTACAGCTAACATCATACTAAAGGAGAGGGAAGCTTTTCCACTAAGATCAAGTACATCCCCTCTCACCACTCCTTTTCAAAATTGTACTGGAAATTCTAGCTATTTCAATAAGACAAGACAAGGTAATAAAAGATGTAAAGATTGGGAAGGAAAAAAAAACTGTTATTATTTGCAGATTGAACAGAATTGCCTATGTAAACAATCCGAAGGAATTACCAGAAAACTCCTAGAAACTAATATGCAATTATAATAAGATTGCAGAATACAAGGCTAA
The DNA here is from genome assembly GCF_008692635.1 of Crocuta crocuta. NCBI lineage: Eukaryota > Metazoa > Chordata > Mammalia > Carnivora > Hyaenidae > Crocuta > Crocuta crocuta. The sequence goes on from NW_027532163.1 coordinate 2,276,449, forward strand.
TACACAAAAGTCAATCACTTCCAATATACCAGCAATGTGTAACTAGAATTTGAAATTAAGAACACGATACCATTTGAATCTCCAATAAAAAAAAATGAGATAGTTAGATATAAATCCAACAAAACATGTAAAAACCTATATGAGGACAAACTCTGATGAATAAAATCAAAGGAAGAGTGCATAAATGGAGAGGAACTCCATGTGCATGGACAAGAAGATACAATACTCTTCAAGATTTTAGTTCTTTCCCAATTGATCTCTAAATTCAAAGAAACCTTGACCAAAATCTCAGCAAATTATTTGGTGGATATCAACAAAGTGATTCTAATTTTATAGGGAGAGACAAAAGACACAAAATAGCTAACACAATATGGAAGGAGATAAATAAAGTTAGAAGATTCATATTTCCTAACTTTAAGAATAAAAAAGAAAGGTAATTTAATCAATACAGTGTGATATTAGTAAAAGAATAGGCAAATACACCAGTAAACAGAGGAGAGACAAGAAACAGATCCATATAAATATAATCAAGATTCATACTTCCTGACTTTCAGAATAAAGAATAAATGTAATTTAATCAAGACAGTGTGATATTAGTAAAAGAATACACAAATATACCAATGAGCAGAGGAGAGCCAAGAAATAAACCCACATAAATATAATCTGCTGATCTTTGACAAAAGAGCAAAATAAATAAATGAATACAAAATATCTTTCAAATAATGGTGTGAGAACAAGTAGGCATCCACATACAAAAAAAGTGAATCTAGACACAGACTTTACACCCTTCACAAAAATTAACTCAAAATTGATCACAGACCTAAATGTAAAATGTAGGTCTAAAAAACTCTTAGTAGATAAGAGTAAATCCAGATAGCTTGGGTACAATGATGCATTTTTAGGTATAACACCAAAGGCACAATTCATGAAAGGCAGGGTTGATAAACTAGACTTCATCAAAATTTAAGACTTTTTCACTGTGGTGGCGCCTGGGTGGCTCAGTCTGTTGAGCACCTAACTTTTGGTTTCAGCTCAGATCATGAGCCCAAGGTCTTGGGATGGAGCCCCGTGCTGGGCTCTGCCCTGAGCATAGAATCTGCTTGGGGTTCTCTCTCTCTCTCTCTCTCTCTCTCTCCCTCTCTCTCTCTCTCTCTCCCCCTTTTTCTCTCCCACTCTGCTCTGACTCTCTTTCAAAAAAAAAAAAAAAACTTCTTTATTGTGAATGACACTGTCTGTCAAGAGAATGAGAAGAGAATCCATGAACTGTGGGAAAATATTTACAAAAGATGTATCTGATAAGGACAGTTATCCAAAATATGCAAAGAACTCATAGATATCAACAGTAAAAAAAAAAAAAAAAACAAATACTTTAACAGACACCTGACCAAAGAAGATATACAGATGACAAATAAATATATGAAAAGATGCTCTATATCATATGCTATTAGAAAAAGGGGAATTAAAATATTAAGATACCACTACACATTTATTAGTATGGCCCAAATCCAGAACACTGACAATACCAAATGCTGGTGAGGATATGGGCAACAGAAACTCATTCATTTCTGGTGAGAATGGAAAATGATTATCACACACTTACCACCAAACTGTGGAGAGTTTAGTGATTTCTTACAAAACTAAACATACTCCTTATACGATTCAACAGTTGTGCTCCTTGTATTTACTCAAAAGAGCTGAAAAATTACATCCCCACAAAAACTATATGCAGATGTTTTAAAGAGCTGTATTTATAATTGCCAAGACTTAGAATCAAACAAGATGTCCCTCAGTAGGTCAATGCATAGATAAACTGTGATACCTCCAGAAAATGGAATATTATGTAGCACTAAAAAGAAATGAGCTACCAAGCCATGTAAAGACATAGAGAAATCTTAAATGTGTGTTACTAAGTAAAAGAAACAAATCTGAAATGACTACTGTGTGATTTGAACATAGGACATTCTGGAAAAGGCAAAACTATGGAGACAGTAAAAAGAACAGCAATTGTTAAGGAGCTTGGGAGGAGGAAGGATTGAATAAGCAGAACCCATAGGATTTTTAGAGCAGTGAAATACTCTGTATGATACCATAATGATGTACATATGTCATTATACACTTTTCAAACCCATAGACTACACAACACTAATTGAACTGGAATATAAACTATAGACTTTGAGTGATTATAATGTGTCAGTGTTAAGTCCATCTCCTGTGGGGGATTGATATTTGGGAGGCTATGAATATGTGAGGGAAACAGATATATGGGAAATCTCTATACCTTATGCTCTATAAATTTTGCTGTGTGCCTTAAACTGCTCTAAAAATTGTTTTATTTTTAAAAAATAATTCTTTTAATAGCACCTAAACTTATTACATAGCTAGAAATAAATCTGAAAACTAAATACATAATTTAGAAAAATTAAATTAGCCCTAGATAAATTGAAGGCTATTATACCTTAGTGGATTGGAAAACTGGACATTGTAAAGATATCAGTATTCCCAAGTAAGTACTTATAAATGGATATTTTGAGGTCTAACTCACTTGACCTTATATTTCAGTATGGCTACAGGCTCTCAAAGTCATCTAGAGTTGGAATTCATAGATTGATTTTGTTTTGAAATATGCAAAGAAATATCACATATAACTAGATCCTTCCAGGTTTTTTAAATAGATGCAAATGATGATATACTTTGTCCGCATTAATAAACAGACAGAAAAAAAATTCATTCAATTGTTTGAACTAACTCTGTATTATACCCAAAAGTTACGTGGTGACCAATCATCAAAAATTATTTTTAATGAAGTCTTCACTGACAAATCAATCTGATCTTCCATCAATGTTGTTCAAATCAGAGATTGAAAACTGATTTGCGAAAAGATTTGTTACACATTTATTTGAATCATTCATTTTCCCAACACCTACATCAATATCGTGAATTGTTCCTGTGTTGCCTCTGAGATTATTACATCCCAACACAATCTACTATAATAAATTAAAAGTAGATTAGAGGTGTTCCATTGTTTTGTGAAGTGTAAGAAAGGTGATTTTTAAAGGGGAGATGGAAAATGCAAATTTGCATAACGATGTAGGCACTCAAAGATAAGTTGTAAGCAAAAGTATATATAGAAGATGTGAATATGAGTACTGAATCTTTCGTCACTATATATATCCCTGAAACTCCTGGAATGTTTTTATGCTTTCCCAGGTGTAAACATATTCTAGTTTTGTGCCCACTGCTCTAAGATAAACTGTTTTCTTCTGCTTTCCTTAGACACCTCACTTCAGCTCACTGAAATAATCAGGATCTCATAGTCAACATGGGATTTCCTTCCATTGATACTTAATTCACCTGAAGCCTGAACATAATTTTGTCTTGAGATGACAGAATAGGCATGTTGAGACTTAGGAATTGTTTTCAGCCATAAGATACTATTAAAAGGGCCCTAACTTCAATATTTAAAACCCGCTCAATATAGAAATAAAAGCAGGGAAGGCTTTCCTAAAGTTCAAAGGTGGAGAATATATTCTATGTATATGCTCATAATTACTTTCAGGTATATTGATAATTGTTTTTGTTTTAATGTTTATTTATTTTTGAGAGAGTGCACGTGGGGGAGGGGCAGAGAGAGGGGAACAGAGATCCAAAGCAGCGTCTGTGCTGACAGCATGAGTCCAATGTGGAGCTTGAACTCATGAACAGTGAGATCACGACCTAAGCCAAAGTTGGACACTCAACCGACTTAGCCACATAGGCGCCCCAGGTACATTGATAATTGTATATGTCAGTAATCAGAGTATGTGACACAATGACGTATTGTATGTGATATTATCAATATAACTGAAAAATTTATAAATTTATATATTAATCATTAAGTTGTTGGTTTCCAAATATCAGTATGCATACGAATCACCCAGAGAGTTAGAAAATAAAAATGAGAATACAGTTTCTGACTCCTCCTTCAAATCCACTGAATCAAAATCTCAGTGAAATTTGAAGGAAATTTGAAATTATGAGGCCACATAATTCTTCAGCTCTGGGCTGCTTATATCCATCTGAGAATTGTTCCTCACTGCTATATTCCCTTGTGGTATATAAGAAATCATACATAAAATTTGTTCAGCAATTTTCAGGGAAATGTTTCTTGCTCATGATATAAAGTAGTAGTATATTGCATTATTTCTCTTAAGTTAACATACCTACTTGTTTCTCTAGTGAACAGACAATTTGTTTGAATGCTTATATAAGTCATTGTAAAAAAAAAAATCACAGTGTGTTTCATTTAAGAGTATGTAAAAGTGTATTGGTGTTCTGTCAATAAGATTATTTTTATATTTTAGAGAAAAAACAACAGGTTGAATACAGGTTTCACTATGCTAATAGCTATTAAAGAAATTCAGCAAAACTTGGCTTTGGAAGAGAGTGTTAATATCTGTCATTCCCTTTAGTTGACAAGTCAATCATCTCAACCCCAATGTGCATGTTTATGTAACGAGTATTCTTGGTCCCTTGTTGTTGCCTTGATAAGCATGTAGGTCTTCACATTATGGATGATTTTGAGTGTTATGGAGACTATTTCACAAAAGAAATTGCCACTAGTTTCTATTTAAATTGGGGTCTGGAAGGCTATGTGTAACAGCACACCTGATAATTGGTTCTATTATGAAGCACTGTCAAGGTAGATATTCCAAGTACCAAACAAAATGCTTAACACTCATTTCCAGGCAAAAACTGCAACGTAGTGCTTTGGCAGCAAAAAGAAATCCCAATTCTAATTTCATAGAGTAAATCCAATTATGCCTTATATAATCCAGATGCTAAACTGACACTTGGGGTACTGCCTGTGAACAATGTTCTGTTACCCCATATTTGGAAGAGAAGGTGGGGAGAGAACAATTTATTTGTTAGCAAGAAACAACAGCATAAATTAAATATTTCTTTTTTGTTGTTAAAAAAATTTTTAATGTTTTTTACTTTTGAGAGAGAGAGAGAGAGAGACAGAGCATGAGCGGGGAGGGGCAGACAGAGAGGGAGACACAGAATCTGAAGCAGGCTCCAGGCTCTGAGCTGTCAGCACAGAGCCCAGTGTGCAGCTTGGACCCATGAACCATGAAATCATGACCTGAGCTGAGGTTGGATGCTCAACTGACTGAGCCACCCAGGCGCATCTAAATATTTCTAATAAATTAACAATAGATTAATAACTCAAATAGTTGGTTAGTGCCTTCATAAAAGTGGTATACATTTGACATTCAGAGCTTTTGAACTCATTTCTAAATAAGTTAAATTTCAATTAATAAATTTCAAATTATCTGATGGCCACTAACATCCCCCCACAGAACCCCACAAAACTTGAATGGAATTGTATAAGTCATTTTGTTTGGGCAGTCTTGGGCAAAAGATTCAAATTTTCTAATCCCAAGTTTCTTTATCAGTATCATGTAGATAATATTCATTCTGCTTTGTGGGATCTTTTGAACCTTAAATGATATTATACATGTAACAAGTTTAGCAGGATACCTAGAGCATAGTACATATTTAATAAACATCAACTGATTTCAGATTAGCAGGTATGCCTACATTCTACCAACTGTAATTTTCAGATCTATTCATCTAACAGATCTATTCATTTAACAACTCCTTTTTCAGTGCTTACAACATGTCTCCACTTCTTGGTACTTTGACATAGAAATGAATGGAACACAGATCTCACTTGCATTGGCTATGCCCTATAGAAGCACAGCTAAAGAAGGGGATTTATGAAAGTGATTTAGTAAAAGAATGCTTTTAGGAAAAAGTCATATAAGCATAAGGGACATAACCCTGGAAAAGGAAGGAGCTATGCCACAGAACTGTTAAAAGATGGACTAACTCTAGGCTGACCCCTGGGGGGATCTAAAATATCCTTTGCAATACCGTGAGCCCTACTTTCCTAAAAGTACTGGAACTTTGCTTAGGTAGTTAGTACTTTGAATCACCCATGGAAGATTTTCTGAAGAAGGCTGTAGGCATAAGCTCCAAAGCAAGGAGGAGAAGGTGGACATTGACCATATCAATCAAAATGGTAGAAGGGTCTTAAGGGAGTGGAATGAGGCATCCCCAACAGTACCTGCTATACTGCCCTTGCACTCGGTCCCAGTCAGGAGAAACAGGTAATCAGGCAGGACAGTGATGCAAATCATTTCAGTTCATTGTGAAAATACTCTGACAGAGTGCCAGTTCACACTGCTCACAAGTTTTCTCCTTCGGGCTATTTTACACCACGAAGCCCTTGGTCCACCCACGCTCTACCTCCAACCTGCACAACTTGTACTTTTCTTTCAAGACTCAATTGAAAGCATTGTTCCTTACTGGAGAATCTCTCTGACTTCTATCTCAGTCTCCTTCTACATCTGCTAAAGCAACCTATTTTAGTCTATGTGGGCTGTTATCACAAAAATATCATATACTGGGTGGTTCATAGACAATTCATTTTTCATTTAGTTCTGAAGGCTGGGAAGTCCAAGATTAAGGTGCCAGCAGATTTTTTGTCTGCTAAGGACTGATTTGCTAAGATAGTGGCTCACCATCTTCTCACTGTGTCCTCGCATGGGGAATGGACAGAGACTCTCTGAGGTTTCTTTTATAAGGTCACTGATCCCACTCATGAGGGTTCAACCTCATGACCTAATTACTTTTCATTCAAAGTCCCTCGCCCACCAAAGACAATGACCTTGGTGTTAGCATTCAACATATGAATTTGGATGGGGACACAAACATTCTGTCTATAGCACTACCTTTGTACAAAGTTCTCTTAAACATTTATCATACTTTATTGTGATCACTGGTTGATTTTGTTTGTTTATTTTTCCAACTAAATTGAATAGCTTTAGTATATGAACAATATATTCTCATTCATCTTTAGTAGGCTTAGGTAGGTACTTATACATTCTAAGTAGCTTAGTAAAGGTTTGGTGAGTGAATAAATAGATGAGTAAATAAGTAAACTGACATACCCTGTGTCACTAGGCAAATGTATAATCTATGTATATCTACAATTTCTCTCTCAATTATATGTGAAGTGTACCTATTTATAGCTAGACTTGCCCATGATAATTGATTTCTTCTTATGATATTCACAGTCACTCAATGCCCGGAAGGTGAATTCAGTTCCCTGAAACTTTTCTGGAACTATTTCCATAGCTCTTCAGTGCATTCATTAAAAAGGAAAAATAAAATGATTAAAAAGAAAAAAAAAGAGAAAGAAAAATATTTTCACCAGAATTTTCTAAGATGCCTAGGAAAAGCAAAGATAAGGTTAATTATTTAAAACAAACAAACAAACAAACAAACAGGAGACACCACCAGGAATAAGAAGGGTGATCTAAGACATTACTTGCTAGAAAGAGCTTCTGCCTAAGCAATGAGAAAAGAGGGTGTCCTCACATTCTCTGAGAAAAATTGCTGCTTTCGATTCCTTAGAAGCATAAACTCATTCTCGAGAGATAATTATGTAACAACATTCATTTCTGGTGGGCTGGTCACAAGAGTTCAGGTTTTATACTCAAAAACTTATACTCCAAGAAATTCCAGTGAATTTATATTTCTATGTTCCTGTGAGAACTTACACCCTATTTTCGGTGAGTTTCTACTTCACAGGCAATTTCCATATGCTGTCTTGTGTAATAGATGTTTTTGACAAAACTTATGCCTCGCATGAAGGATTCTGACCTCTCATAGGGCCAAGAGCATTGATTAACATACAAGAGTCCATAAAACATGTTTATTGAATTGAACTGACAAAGACAACACTGAACACTACTATTTTTAACCCAAAAAGAGTTTGAATAAGCATGAAAATGACTATATCTGTGTTCCTGTGGCTTGAACAGTGCTGATTGGACTTGAGGAGGAGTCACTAAATCCTTAAGAAACCTAAAGAAAGTGACTCCAAATGCTTTCTTCCCTGCAAACACATCCAGGCTTCAGATTGCTAATTATCCAAAGCAAAACACGAATTTTTGACCACAGCTGCCTCAGTGAAAAATCCATGCAAGTGGAGAAGGCAAAACAGGATGGAAGGCATTGACTTTGACCTGGCTGGCTTGAAACTCTACACAATAGGAGTGTTCCTTGTGAGCAAACCAAATCCTCTTTTGAGGAAGTATGAATTATTGTTGACAAGAAAGGTATCTTCTTTGGTCTGGCCATGATACTAACAGAAACCTAACAGGTTTATCTGATCTTTAAGGCAGTATGTGTTTGCTCCCTTATAGCTACCCAAATTTTCCTTTTTGCAAGGACAACACCCATATTGGATTAGGATCCCACCCCACTCCAGTATGACCTCATCTTAGCTAACTACACCTGAAGCGACCAAATTTCCAAATAAGGCTACATTTTGAGGTAGTGGGAGTTAGGACTTCAATGTATAAATTTGGGGGAGGTATAATTCAACTCATAACAAAGCTCCTTCAGTTGGCTCATGTGCCCTTTTAACTTACCCCCGACATTGTTGCCTTGTTTTTGTTTGCTTGCTTAGAGATGCTTTATTTGTGGTGCTACAAAGATATTCCAGACTCTTTAAGATGCTTCAGGTGTATCTTGTAGATTTCCTGCCCCAATTCTAGAATCAGCTATTTCTCAACGGAGTCTTACTTCCTTTTATTGGAGAACAGCATTAAATACAAAGATCTGAGTGCTAGGCATCCTCTTTGCTACTGGGGTTATTTATTAGGCCCTCAAATATGACAGACCAAAGTAGTATATGTGTATATACTCACATATATCAATATTACTGCATTTGTGTCTGCATTAAGTTACACATAAGTTCTTACTGACGTTTCCAGCTTTATTCCATTATCACATGGATTATTCTAGCCTACTCCTCCTTGATCTGTCACCTTTCACACCAAAGCTTCTGCCATCTGCTGTTCATTTACTTATTGTTTACTTCTGATATATGCATATAGCAGTATCAGAATTGTTAATCCATTTCCCCTTCAGAAACAGTTTTATCAACTAGACTACAATGATTATGTGCAGTCTCTTTTGTCTTTTATCTTAAAGTCTCCATTTATGTCCCAAGTTATTTAAGTCCCGCGTTGTTGCCTACATTCTTCAGTGACATTGTTTTGTATATTTTCAATGCATTTAACTTCTCTTGTAATAGTTCATTCTTTCCTGGGATGCCTGACCTCCTAAATGATTGCTTTTTAACTTGCATGTATCAAAGTTCAGTTTTATGATATCAAGTTCTATGGGATTTTACAAAATTATTACAGTTTCATACAGAATAGTTTCACTTGCCTAAAAATTTCCAGTGTGTGACCTAGTCATCCCTCTTCTCTTCCCTCAAACAACTTGCAACCATGATATTCTTATTGCCTATAATTTTGTCTTTCCCAAAATGCTATATGATTCAAATAATATCATTATGGTAGCCTTTTTAGACCGGATTACTTCTTTCACTTAGCAATATGCCTTTAAAGTTCCTGAATGCTTTTTCATGGCTTGGTTTATCTCTTTTTTCTTTTTTGGATTGCTGAATAATAGTTTATTGCATGAATGTGCCACAGTTTGTTTATCCAATCACCTATAGAAAGACATCTTGATGGCTTTCAGTTTGGGGAGATTATTAAACTTCTATAACACTGCTGTGCTATAAACATTTTGTGTGCCTATGGTTTCAATACAGTTAGCTAATATTAACAGCATCATTACTGGATGACAACATTTGGTTTTGTACAAAACTTCGAAACTCTTTTCCTAAGTTGCATTTTGCATTCCCCCCAGCAAGCTGTGAGAGCTTATGTTGCTCCACATCTTCACCAGCATTTGGTATTATCAGTTTACCTGATTTTTGCATTCTAATATATAGTGGTATCTCATTGTTACTTTGAGTCTCTACTGATATATCGAGGTTACAATCTTTTGATATGCTTCCTTGCCATCTGTGTATCTTCTTTGGGGGGGATTTCTGTACAGAACGTTCCTATTTTGCAAGTCCATTGTGGTTTGTTTGTTTTTTTTTCTTATTGCTTAGTTTTGAGAGTCCTTGGCATATTCTGGACACTACTCCTTTATCAAATATGTGTTTTGCAAATATTTCCTCTAGTCTATGGTTTGTTTTTTATTTTCTTAGAAGTGCTTTTAGCAGAGCAGAAGGTTTTAATTTTAATTATGTCTGACTTATTTTTTTGTCCTTCACAGATTGTGTGCTTTTGATGTTGTGCCTAAAAAGTCATTGCCAAATCCATGGTCATCTAGATTGTCTATGTTATTTTCTAATAGTATTACAATATTGCATTTTAAGCTTAACTCTTTGACTCACTTTGAGTTAATTTTTGTGGAAATTGCAATATCCTTGTCTAGATTTATTATCTTTTTCTGTTTTTGCATGTGGATGTCCAGCTGTTCCAACATTTGTTGAAAAGACTATCTCTTCTCCATTGAGTTGTCTTTGATCCTTTTTTGAAAATCAGTTGACTGTATTTATGGTCTGTCTGCTCTGTTCCATTGATCTATATATTTAGTCTTTTCCATGCTGTCTTGGTTACTGTAGCTTTATATTAAGTCTTGAAGTTGGTAGTGTCAGGACTCTAGCTTGGTCCTCCTTCTTCAATATTTGTGTTGACTATTCTGGGTCTTTTTGCCTCTTCATATAAACTTTAGAACCAGTTTGTTGATATCCACAAATTGATTTTGATTTCGGGATTGCTTTGAATCTATAGATCAACTTGAGAAGCATTGCCACATTAGGAATATTGAATCTTCCAATCCGTGAACACAATATATCTCTTTATTTATTTCGTTCTTTGATTTCTTTCACCAGAGTTCTGCAGTTTTCCTGATGTATGCCCTGTAAATATATATATTTAGATTTAGGCTTAAGGTTTTCACTTTTTGGTGCTAAAGTAAACACTACTAGATTTTTAAAATTTCAAGTTCTAGTTGTTCATTGCTGGCGTATAGGGATGTCTTTGACATCTGTACATTGATCTTATATCCTGTGCCCTTGCTAAATCACTTTTTCTTGCTGAAACCTGGATTGCCTGTGGCTTGGTTTATATCTTGAAGCATTTCATGCTCTTTCACCACAATCATCTTTTTCATCTGGGATAGTTCCCCCATAGACCAATCATGAAACTAAATTAATTATGAAAGTCAGTCTGCTCTACTTAATCCAATTAAACTTAATTGCATGATCCCTATATTCCTAATCATCTTCACCTAAGGGACGTGTTACCTCCATGTTTTAAAACAGATTTTCTGAGCCAAATCATTTTCACAAATATGACTCTCAGAAAAGACATTTTAGGTACAAGAAGACCGAGGGAAATCAGATTTATCTCATTAACCTAAAAGTTTGTGCCAAACCTCATCATGATTTGTCAGCTGCCCATACAGCCTTATTGATAATGGAAACAATTCTACCAGAGGGATAACATGGGAACAAGCTGCAGAACTGACTAATGGAAAAGGCTAAATAAAATAGAGTTAACTTTTTGTATGAAAAGATGATAAAAAGCATTAAAAATAGAGCTCTAAGCTTAAATTATGATTGTGAAAATCAGCAAATAAAGACATTTAAAGCAAATTCCCTGACATAAATTACAGGCATGAGACAGATTGCACCATTTTCCTATAATGTGCAAGTGTAAGTAATTCCTGATTTAGAAGTTAAGAACAGCAGCATTACTAAGGAATTCGAAATTGTGTGATTTAATTTGTCTAAAAAGAGGAGGGTGTTGATGGTAGGTGTGTCCAAAAGTTACATGACCAATGAGTGGCAGAGACAAAGTTGAGATTTAATCTTTATTGCATTATGCTCTTTTACTTGATACAGGGAAATGTATATATACACACATGCACACGTACACACATACACATATGCATATATACATATATAGATACACACATGCATATATATTTATACTATGTAACTATGTACATATGATTTTTCTTATGAAAGGAGTAGTTTTGCAATCTAGAGTCACTGGTGGGTAAATCTATTCTTAGAAAATTAACAGAATTGCCTCTTTTGAGAACTTGGAAGGTATCAACATAAGCTAGCATAATTAACTGTGTTGTCAAGAATGGACCATTCCCAACAGTTGGCTATGGTTAGGTATCTCTAATGATGTGGGCTTTGTAACAACCTTTTAAAAGTGACTCTCTCACGTTGTAAAAATAGCAAGGACTAAAGCTCAGGTTAACCCATGATTTTTCTGAATCTCGATCTTTCAAGAAGCACATAGAAAAGCAGAGCTAAGCTTCTAGGCACTAATCCTGGGTCATTCTATCCATACAAGTGAGAAACACGTCAAATGCTTCTTTACCTTTCTCCCTCTGCCCAGCTCACTCATTGGCATTGCTGTGGGAGAATGCCTGCTCTGGAGCTGGAGAAAGACTCTGAGATGTTATTTAACCTGTACTGAAGGAAAAAGGGAGACAGAACAACGCAGAGGGAACCAAAAGGCCACCCAAATGTAAGGTGGGGATGGATGGATTCCCAGTCTTTACTTCTTTAACCGGAACTCTCAGGTTTGCCATACTTTCCCTTTGTGTTGCTGAGCCCTTTGTCAGAGCCACACTGCCAGATGTAAAATAAATTCTTCTGACTTCTGAGGCCAGGTTTTGAATAGTGCCAAGGAAAACTCAGGGGGAAACAAGAGTGATATAATTGGAGGAGGGACACTCAGAATCACTTTTGCACATCTGCTTCTCATAAGGATGATAAGCATTTTCCAAACAGAACAAAAACAAATGCAAATGATAATAATCTTTCCTTTTTTCAAGAGATGTGGATACAGGGTGTTGATTTTTCATTCTTTGTTAGAGCTAATAACATCTATGGAAACCTGGAGAATCTCAAGATATGATACTATGACTGAAACACTTTTTCTATTATATTAGGTTAGAAATTCGTTCTATCAATTCCTAAGCTGCAATGTATACGCTTTCTATTGATTCTGAAACACAGTATCTGTATTCCTCTTATTAATTTAAGCTCCAGGGGTTTTTTTTCTTTAATTGAATTTTTATATCAAATAAATCTGTAAACCAACGGACCAGACATAATTTTGTTTTCAGCACTTTAAATTTGAAGCAGTTTTTCTTCTATCGGATAAATATGTAATAATTACGTATTATAGGAGATAATGTAACATAGCAGCTAAAAGCTAAGACTTTGGAGTCAGATGGCCTGGGTTAAAGTCTTATTTTGAGCTTATGACCACTTTGAACATAGGGATATTACTTAAGCTTTCTAAGCCTCACTGTCCTTATCTATGCAATGGAAATAACAGTAGTATCTGTCCCATCAGGTTGTTATGAGGATTAAGTTCATTTATGAGCTATATCTTTATACGTATAATTGCCTAATGGATAGTAGTTATTTTTTTCATTATGTGTAAACATTATCCTATGTGCAAAACTGAAAGACTGTTTATAAGTAAGAGATCAGGGAGATCTCACTCCTTTTAACTCAATCAACAAAGAAGATATGTTTTCTCTTCAAAGAATAAGAAACAGAAAATCAGACATAATATAACATCCAACATATTATATGCATTCAAATCAAAGCCTAAAAGGAAATTTGGAGGAATATGAAATGGAATGTGAACTTGCAAGTAGAAAGCACACTCAGAGGGTTATTAGAAGTAGAGGAGTGTAGGATATATTATTCTGACTTATTAAGCTATTTCAGTTTTGCACTTGAGTTATGAAAATGCCAGTGAATTAACCCTTTTGGAAATGACTAGACGTACTTTGGGGTTATTAACATTATATAATTGTGTACTTAAAGAGTAATCAATTTTCCCTGGAGGAATAAAGAAAACTACTATAAGTAACTTTTTATTTCTGGTGATATTAAGTTCTACACTATGAAGCGGGGATACTCTGAATAGAAATGCATAAAAGAGCAATGAATTTGGAATAAAAATTTGACTCTTTCCCAGTTCTCTTGTTGACTATGTATTTAATCTTTGGACGTTTCAACTCAAGCATTTTGAAAAATAAGAGACTTATATTAACACAAAAGTTTTTGGATATTAAACAAGATGACCCATGTTCAGGTTGTTTGCAAAATCCAAAGTGCTATATAAGCTATAGTGATATACTCTAAAAATGAAATTTAAAACCTGAAACTCTCTGAAAATCACCTTATAATGTGATTTTAACATTCTCTCTTGGTTAAACACATTGCTTATTTTATTCTCATTAGTACCGTGTGAGTCATCAGTATGACTATTATTGCTCTTATTTTCAAGACTACAAAACTGAGACTTGAAGAATTTAACTGATTTTTCCATTACCATTTGGCCTAAAGTGCAGAGGCAAAACCAAAGAGCAAAGTCCTAAGATACAAAGTCCAAGCATCTAGTCATACACCAGCTGCTGCTTTATTATTTTTGGTAGTCTTCACAATATGTTGAAATACTATTAAGAAAAGATGTGTCTGTTTCCTCAGCACCTACACAAAGATTACTAGACATTAGGCACATTACAGAAACTGTGGATTGACTGTAGTTTGTCAAAAACTATACTTAGCCAGTGAATCATTTGACTCTCCAGCATCTGTGTCTCTTGGTTTATTTGCTTTTCAACTTTAGTTCCCATGGTTATACATATGCATCAGAATGGTGTTGGTGAGGGCGACCTGGGAGGTTATATTTCTGTAAATAAATGTACATTATGGACACGAATTCCACATGGGGCTTTCACACGTGAAATAGTCAAATAATGACCTCATCACAAGTTAGAATGAATTGTCACAGTGAACTGTCACAGTGACTCTCTCTAGTCAGGAGACTTGGATGCTAAGCCAGGCTTAGCCCCTGATACAGTCTTCTAGGCATCAATTATGACATAATCATTAAAAAAAAGCAGCTTTGATGCCCTTTCTATTCCTTTTATGATTCTAAATTATTGTCTGAAATAAGAAGTCTAAGGCAGTATGTAAAAGATATTTTAACATATACTAAAAAATATATTCTACCACATTTTGGTTTATAACTCATATAAACAGAATTTATATGTTAAACTATATAAACAGAATTTATTATGTGTTTTTTTCTTTTTCCAGTTAATATAACTCTCCATGAAAAATTTAGACTGATTCCAACTAATTTTAAACAATATAAAATAAACACATACCTACAACTTAAAATATGTTGATGTCTCAATTTTAGAAATATTTTGGATAAAAATAAATTTTTACAATAAAATGGAATAGAAGATTATAGTCATACAATACTACTACTAAGTTATTAATTAATTATTAACTGATCAGAATTATGATACATATTAAAAATAATAGTTATTCTCCATTTTAATACTAAGTACTTGGAAAAGTGTTCATTCTCCAAAAATTGGTATATCTATTTTAAAAAATTCCAAGCATTGAGGCGGTTGGGTAGCTCAGTTGGTTAAGTGTCCAACTTCGGCTCAAGTCATGACCTCACAGTTCATGAGTTTGCGCCTCACATTCAGCTCTCTGCTGTCAGCATGGAGCCTGCTGCAGATCCTTTGCCCCCCTCTCACCCTGACCCTCTCCAACTTGCTCTCTCTCTCTCTCTCTCTCAAAAATAAGCATTAAAATATATATATTGAAAAATAAAATTAAAAAATTCCAAGTGTAATTACTGAAAGTATTTTTTTCTTTAAAAGTTGAGTCAAATGACATTACAGTTTTTAAGTAATATAGGTACGCAAATGAGTCCCCCAAATGTATGAAAAATAATGAGAACTTGATCTACCATATATTAAACATTTAAAGCTATATTAATCAAATTAATATGACATTGGTTTAAAAATGGACTAGAAGTAGATACAAGATATTAGTTATTTTTAATATAAGGAAAAGTGATATTTTATTTCATTGAAAAAAGATGAATTATTTTATAATATTGAGAAAAACATTTATTCATCTAGAAAATAAATAACAACGTCTGCCTATTAACTTATATCATGAACAGCAGATAAATTATAAATGGGTACAAGACTTAAATGTTGACAAAAAATAAAAACAAAACACTACTATGAAATTTAATGTCATGGAAAGCTTCTTAATCGAGCTTTAAAATTTAGAGGCTAAAATAGAAAATATGTAGATTTGAAATATAGAAAAAATAATGCCCTTTTATAGCAGATCGTTACATAAACCATACCAATAGCATAACATACATTTGAAATATAGAATTACTATCTATTACATTTAAAGAAATCTTGACAAATTGACCAAAAAGATACTAACCCAATTACATAATGGGCAGAGCACATGAATAGACAATTCACTGAAGAGCAATTGATGGCCAATAAATATTTTGTAAATGCTTAAATTAACAATTTGGAAACACAAAAACATAACAGTAAGCCATCATGTTATGCTCATCAGGTTAGTAAATAAACTGAGGGATAACTATTACTCCTATGGGTGTGAGGTACAAAGCCTCTTGCAAATGTGAATTGATTCTTAAAAGAAATCTAGCACATATATAAAAAAAAATGAGTAAGAAGAAAGAAATGGCATCTGTTTATATATTAGAATCATATTTTCATAAAACAAAGTAATCCCAAGATTTCTTTTATTGTATGTGTGAGTGTGTGTGCCTACTGATGTGTTCACATATGATGACATAAACATAAGAAAACATGGGTTTTTTAGGTTGTTAACATTGATTTTTGATAGGTAAGACAGCTGACATGGCTGGGAGATGATTACATGAAGCACATAAATAAATATACCAAGACGACTGTCAGCTCTAATAGGGCTTTTGTTCATAGTCTAAGTGTGATGAGAATTCTCAGCAAAGTTTACATGAATAAACAGCCATTTTTACGTCTACAACAAGGCCCTTGCTTGAATATTTATGTTCCACACCTTGAGTTGTCTCCCCTGGTTCGTTTGTGATTTTCAAGAGTCTATTCTGCCCTTCCCTTTCTCTTTGTCTGTCATCCTCTTCCCTTGTCTTCCCTACAGTCTTTTTAAATTCTTCCCTTCTGCTTGTCTCTTCTTGTTTTTCCTCTCTTCCTTCTTTCCACCTTCTTCCCTTTCTTCTTCCTTCCCTTACCCACCTTTACTCTCTCCTCTCTCTTCTTGCCCTTCATCCTTTCCTTTCCTCTCCTTCACGGAGGGACCTGTATATCAGTGACCATGTACGCAGATGGTGGGGCAGGAGAACAGGGCGGCAGGCAGGCAAGAAAACAGGAGATGGAAAGGTCATCTAGAGGCATCGGCTTCCTTGTGGCCGAGAAAGCAGCACAGAAAGGGAAGGGAGTGAGAAAGGCCAGCAGTGAGCCTAGGAGAAAGGACCTGGGACAGTGGGAGGTGAACCATAAAGATTTGAGAGTATGGCCAGTGGCCAAGGAGGTCAGTGGTAGATAATTAGAGGGGGAAGTGCCCATGAAGGAGCCATTTGATGGCCTAGAAAGTAGCTTATAATGAATACAGAGACCATGGAAGCAGGTGGCTGGCTTGGCTGGGAGATTAGTAATAGAGTACAAATATGTAAAATGAAAAATGATCAAATAAGTAAAAATATTGGTTATAATGTGATCTAGGCTTTCACTGTTAGAGAAACATCATAGAAATACAAAAGGGGGGTGCCATGTGGCTAAGTCTATTAAGTGTTTGACTTAGAATTTTTTCCCACGACCCTAGTCAAACCCCACAGTGGACACTGTGCTGAGTATGGAGCCTGCTTGAGGTTCTCTCTCTTTCTCTCCCTCCACCTCCTATCACACTCACACTCCTCCTCTCTCTCTCACTTAAATAAAAAAAAATCTTTCTTTAAAAAAGGAAAAGAAATACAAAAAGGGAGAAGACTAGAAAAAAACTTGAGTAGTTGTGTTTGAATTGTAAGTATCCATATCAACTCTTGGATTTTTTAAAAATAAATACACACATACAGATATATACATAAGTTTAAATGTCCATGTAGCCCTTTTGTTTCTGAAGAGACACATAGTTTGTAATTGAGAGTGAAAGAGCCTCAGTTGACATTTGCCGTAAATTCTCTTTCTCCTGCTGATCTTAAAGATATGTTATTTTTGTTTCAGTTGTTGGCATAAATTCTAACTCATGACAAGAAGGGATGAAATAGTAGAAGTGATCAAACTTGAATCCTTATTTTGTCATTTACCAGCTACAGGTTGGGTTTATTTGAAGGAAGAAAAGAAATATATTACTTATCCTCTCTTCAGTCGTACTGAAGTTAAGACTATATATACCACCTGCTTTTCAAATAAGAATCATCTCTTTGATTCATAGGTGGCTGGAGTTACCTAAAACAGGGATGAGTAGTGTTACTTTGTAGGAAGGCAATGAATTTCAGAGAGGTGAAATGACCTGATGAAAATCCAACAGGCAAAGAAGAATCGAATCCTGGACCAGAGCTCAGGCGTCCTTCTCACTGACCCAGCAGCAGAGAACCATAATCATTTAATCTAAATATTTTCTGAAAACCAAAGGCCTTTTGCTATAAGATTTAATAATCTTATTTTTTATTATTTAGCTAACTAAACACTTCTATGACAAGGGTAGGATAGCTCTGAAGGTCTCTAACTGACACATATTTCCCCATGCTAAACTTCATCCTATAATTCGACCTATAATACCCAATGAATGATGCTAAGGGAAAATACTGTCTTCAGCATACCAGGATGAAAAAATCCAAACTGGCATTTTGGGATTTTTCCCCCTTATCATAGCAATACACAGACAGCACATTCTGACCTATCAAAGTTGAGACATGTGGGCTATTGAGGTATTGTTATGAGACAGTGTGAAATAAATTTCCCATTGAAAACATGTTGGTAAAATGTTGGCAGGTAAAACTTCTGTAGCATAGGGAGAAAAATGTCTTTGAAAATATCCAAGTGAATGGTCATGTTTTAAGTTAACATATAGTTGCCTGAAGCCTCCCTTGAAATCAGTAAACTGCTCATCTTGCAGATTGTTTTAAGAGTTGGATTTCTAAAGCAAAAATGTCCTTTGGCCCAGGATAAGTGCAAAAATGTGCCAATTTTTAAATGTCTTATATAATCTTGTTTTGATGTAAACAATAGAGTCTGATCTTATAATAAGATCCAATTAATATGATGTTGACAATCGCTGTGGCAGGTAGCCAGAAGAATATAGCGTGCATTTCTCACCTTTGACCAGAAGCTCATTATCTTTGCATGTATTTCTTTGCTTTTATCATCAAAGCACATTAGTGCAGTAAAAGGAATAAATAAGGTGGTAAAACACAATAAATAAAGGCATGGTACAGGAGGTTAACAATATGCAATGGTAAAATACTATCACCTCTCACTGATTAGCATACATTTGGAAGGTAAAAAAAAGCACAGCTGCATAACAAAAGAAAAAAGTTTATAAGCCAGTATTTAGAATTAATAGTGATACAAACTTGCAGGAATTTCTAACATTTAGAACAAAATGAAAGATGTTTCAAATATTTTTATTCTCTCTCTCTCTCTCTCTCTCACACACACACACACACACACACACACACACACACACTGATTTGATAACTATATTCTTTACCCTGAAACTTCACTGTCATTCCTTTCTATTCTTTTCTCTGATTTCTTCTTTGACTCAATGTGTGATGGCCTCTTATATCTTATGTTTCTATTTATTTTCTTCTTTTCTTTCTAGGTGGAAGCTGGAAGAATCACCTGAGCTATAGTGGCAGTTTTTCTTCCTTAAAATCTGGGTCTATGACCCAACAGTAGCACTATTAGGAATTTATCCAAGGGATACAGGAGTGCTGATTCATAGGGGCACACGTACCCCAATGTTTATAGCAGTGCTTTCAACAATAGCCAAATTATGGAAAGAGCCTAAATGTCCATCAACAAATGAATGAAAAAAGATGCGGTTTATATACACAACGGAATACTACTTGGCAATGAAAAAGAATGAAATCATGCCATTTGCTGCAATGTGGATGGAAATGGAAGGTATTATGCTGTGTGAAATAAGTCAGTCAGAGAAGGACAGATATCATATGTTTTCACTCATATGTGGAACTTGAGAAACTTAACAGAAGACCATGGGGGAAAGGAAGGGAGAAAAAACAGCTACAAACAGAGAGAGGGAGAGAGGCAAACCATAAGAGACTCTTATATACAGAGAACAAACTGAGGGTGGATGCAGTTGGGGAAAGGGGAAAATGGGTGATGGGCATTGAGGAGGGCACTTGTTGGATGAGCACTGGGTGTTCTATGTAAGGGATGAGCCATGGGAATCTACCCCAAAAACCAAGAGCACACTTTACACACTGTATGTTAGCCAATTTGACAATAAATTATACTTTAAATAAATAAATAAATAAAATATATTTATGCTCCTTCTTTTAAAAATATAGTTTAGTGCCAAGTTGGTTTCCATATAACAAGGAGCTACCCAGCAAGATGGGCGTGGCTTGGTGTGGGCAGGCCTCTCCTTCACTGTGGGCCCCACCAACCATCCCTGAGGCCCCACCTTGGTGGCTATGGGGAGAAAAATAGCGACCCCCAGTCCCTTCTTCTCAGACCAGGTGTCCCAAATCACTCCTTTGGATCCGTCTTCACTGAGCTGCGGTTGCAGATGAGGTGGGCCTTCTCTTATGCTCCACAACCAAGTTCCAGACACGTTCCAAGCGCTCACTTGGTGCACGTTAATGATGCTGCCCAAAATGTAATCCTAGAAGCCACAGCACTTCAGAGCAGGATGCCAATTCCTCCTGATGCCAACTGCACTCCTGAGGTACAGCCTAACTGGGAGGAGACTTTCCTTGTCCCCAGGTGCAGGAACAGGACAACCAGCCCCAGTCCAAAGAAAGCCCCTGAGTTAGAGATGGGATCTCTCTCTCTCTGAAAGCCCTAGGAGGCTGTCTTCCTAGTGGACTCTGCTCCCTTTCTTCCCAGTCTCTTGGGGTTCAGAGTCCTTTGGCTTCAGCCCTTCTTTGTTTGAGAGATGTACGTGGGAAGTATGGAGCGCCCTGCTTTTCCGCCATGCTGAACTCAAGAGATCAATATATTTATGCTCTTTAAAAAAATCTGGGTCCAAATAGTATTGCTATTGGTTCTCCAGTAGTCTGTAGAATGGAAGGATTAGAGAGGGCTGTGGGGATATCAATTCTTGCCCATTTGTGAAGCTGGCCTGAATGTTCCTATCGTTATTTTTAAATGGTACACATATGGTAAGTATACTCTTCCTGTCTGATGTATACACACGCGTACATGCTCACACAGCGACGCACGCGCACACACATAACTTTAAAAGGACAAAAATTACTGCACATTTTTAAAAAAATTACCAATTTAGAGTAGAACTACCCAGAGGGTACCAAAGGATCTGCCTGTTTGCCTAGGCATGGCCAATCGAGTTTTTCAAAGCAGCTTCATAGGGACTGTCATGAAGTCCGGCTCAAGAAATATCATCACAAAGGTTCCCCACCTGCCTTGTGGAAGCCACTTGCCCTCAGAGAATTTTCAACTTAATTGTAGCTGACACATTAATGCCATCAGATGCCCAACGTACCGTATGAGATTGGAAGAGGCAATATGCAGGAAACCTTATTCCACTCAGCAAGGACTCTGAGAAGCATTAAAGATGTATTAACCTAAAAAAAAAAAAAACGATTCACAAAAAAGCTACATTAATGATTCTAGTTTTGTTTTTATTTTGAATAAACTTGTGTAAATAAGACTGCTTTAATACATTTGAAAAATCAATAAGTAACAAATTCAATAATAATTTCTATTCTCTAAAACACTTGTAAAATAATAAGAGGAAAATCTAGATGTTTTATTAAAAGCAAGTTCTGCCTTTTTTGTTCCAATTCATTCAACAAATAAGTCTGATTTGAAAATAACTTATGAACCCTGATTGACAACAATAGAGAAGTTAAAATATGCCAATTGTGAATACTTTATTACTATTCCTATGTGACACTAGCCTTGAAAAGCCCAGTGAAAATTCATTTAAATAAACGGTTGCAACTAAAATCGGGACTTCTCAAATTTTCCACTCTCTTTATTTTGGAATCATAATAGATCCATTTGGTCTTAATGTCTGTGTCTGCAGCATCATGCATAAAAGGCTTCTTCTGTAATTGAGCTTTAGCTGGATGGATCTTTCCAGTGAATTTGTTTCTCAGGGAGAAAGGGCAGGAAAGATGAGTAAACCCATCACCTACCCACTAGGTCTTCATTTGGAAACAAAAGAGGACAAAACAAATAGACTTCTGAATGTGCACTTAAACAGGTAAACCTCTCCACATGCTTTAAACTCTAAGATATGGCTTCATGATTTTCCTACAGCAATATCATGCAGAGCCAAATGGCCAAAATGACACATTTGGCCTTCCTTATAGACATTTATTCTATATGGGATATGTAAGCCACTTCCAAAGTCTGCAAACTTCTAGAGACTTTAGAAATGACTAGACACATAAAGAGTACTCTGACTTACTCCATTGACTTTTTTAATTCATGTACTTAATTATTTTTACCACACAATTGTACAGTGTGAGTTGTTTTCTGTACAATATGAGTTGTTTCTGCTCCATTTTTATTTTCCATCTCTTTTGGATAAACAACTGAAAACTATTTGAATACCATTTTCATATTTTAGTGAGTCAGGAGAAATAAAACCAGTGTACTAACTACACATGATGAACGAAGAAAGGAACTTTCCCCACTCTAGAATCTGTAAGTCACATGTTGCTGTTTAGGGCTTGGCTGGCCTCAACTGGGCTTTGCTATAGATAATGGGTTTAATTCAGGTCTTCTCAAGCCTCTCTCCATTCTGGGATCCGGAGCAAGTTGGAGTGCGCCCTTCTCATTGTGGATGCCAGGACGCACAAGAAGTCAAGTTGAAGCATTCACGTGCATTTAAAGCTTCTGCTGGAATTCCATGGAAACAATAGTCAGTGCCCAAAGTAAATCACTGGCTAAACCCAATATCCCTCGGGTAGGAAAATGCACTCAGTTCACTGTATAGGAAGGTACTGTAGCGTCATATGGCAAAGCAAATAGATGCATTTTTATATAATAAGGAGAGAGGACTAGAGGACTAGTGGACAATGATCTAATCTACCACTAAGTGTTAGTTATGGAAACTCCAGAGCCAAAAGGTACAGAATTCCAGAGGGCTGAGGAAATCTTCAAAAGTCACCAGTCATATATAACAGTGACATCAGACCTTATTCTTACCTTGGTGTGAAAATTAAATGAGATAATAATGGATAAATGTAACTTACTTTCTTCCATAAATTCTTAAGGCCTTGAAAGGAAAGATCTACATAAAATATCAGTTATTAGGGTAGTTCTCCTTTTTCCACATTTTTTTGGAGCCAAGCATGCTTAAAGAGCTAACTCTCTTACTTAGAAGGTAACTGTATTCTATTTACAAACATCTTTCTATTTGCAGGAGCATCTATCCTGAAAAAGCGAACCTATAATTTCCTTGCTAAATTGAGTGAAACCAGTTCATAGAAAGGAACTGCAGATTCACTGTAATGATTCTGTTATTTTTTTATCACCATACTTTCCCCATCGTGTGGTGCTATTTTGATCATCACAGCCTAACTGAAACCCAGTGTTATGCCAAATACAGACACTCTTTCAGGAGGCAAATCTGATATATGTTAAGAATGGGTGGTTCTTGCTATCACTCATTCCCAGCCAGACTGCAGGCATAACATTTTAGGAAAAATGGTTTCTTCAATATTCTATTAAAATGAAGCAGGGGAAATAATTCCTTAAGTGATATGGTGGAATAATCTCAAATAGGCAACTGAAAGTCAGGAAAAAATGACTGTCACTATACCAACGTTCATATTAGGTACTTAATAAGTAACTGTGGAAGGAAAGAAGGAATAAAAGGGGGAAGGACTGAGGGGGAAGGAAAGAAGCAAGAGAAGAAATTATCCATTTATTTATCCACATTGTGGTCCTAAAACAATGAAAAGTGTGCATACCCAGGAAAGTCTGCTGAGTATGCTAGTTTTAATAATCATTTAAGATAATATTTAGGGGTACAAAAGAAAATGGGGAAAGATGAAAAAAGAGACCTTTCCAAATGATTTGACTCTCAACTGTGTACCTTGAAATGTGATTCCTAACAGTCCAGAAATTTGCTTAAATCCTTTAATACAACATTCTTAACTATCTGTGTAATCTAACATAACAACCAAGGTCTAGTAGCTAACGTTCTCTGAGCTCTTTTTAGTTACTCTCACATTATGGGACTTTGTGCCTCTTCTTTTCTATTGTTAAAAATAGCCAAGTAAATCCAGATAATTATATTTTACTTTTAGAGTAAGAAAAGAAAGAACATTAGATCTGGAAGGAAGCACTGAGGGTTTGAGCCTCAGAGTTCACAATTACTACTTTTGTGATGATGTTGGGCAAGTCACTTCAATGCCCCATGCTTAAATCCACCCTTTTCTAAAATGAGAATAAAAAAATATATGTTATTTCTTTAGAGAGGAACAAGGCCTTTCAAAGAGAGTTCTCCAGGCTTTTTGCAGATTGTAAGTCACTGTTCAATTGTAGTTGTTAGCATAATCTTTCAACGCAACTTTTACCTTTGGTCTGGATTCTGGATGTTCTAACTTAGCAGAGTGTCAACACAATTCAGCTCTAATGACAAGAAAATCCAATTCTTACAGAGGAAGAAAATGAATTGTATACCATACGGTCACACATTTGGAACCTGTTATTTTCAATAATAACATGTTTGGGAAGCATTCATTATCGACTAGAAATAACTTATTTCGACAGTTAGCTGTAGTGGAGTTCATGCTGAGTGCTAAGATGCTGACATCAAACAGAAAGAGTAAATACAGTGAGCTCCATTCTAGCAGAAGACATCTATCAGCATGGTTTATTTGCAAGGCACTGTATTATTTCTTCTCAATCAGCAAGTTCAAGGTAGGATCTTTTACAGCAGGAAGTGTTGTACAGCCATTCCTCTCCCTCTGCACTGCTCACCTTCTTGCCATTCACAATAAATCTAAACTATTTTAAGGCCACTTCTCTTTTAACCCACAGGTCTGGCTTAATACTCAAAAGTCACCCTTAGGTTAGAGGATATAAGCCCAGTTATTTGAATCCAGGAGAGGTAACCTGCTTTCATGAAGATCTCAGCTTAAGAGTCAGATAAATGTCTTCAGATGCATTTGTGCAGAGCACAGCCAAATGATATGAGGCCAGTTAGGAGATTACATTTCTGTGTTCCCTTCCCAGCAGATAAGTTTATCCGGGGACCTATATCCTCTTCATTTCTCAGCAGGAGAAAGAGTATTAAGACTTCGAGCCTAATAAAATGCATAGCAAAGCAATTTCATGGGTAAGACAAGAACTGAGTTTGTGGGGAGAAAAATAGCACTAGGTCTGTCCATCAGAATTAATTTAAGAAGCCTGTTGTGCATCACTATCGAAGATCTTCCTCTGGAAGTAATGTATAAAATGCTGGGATTATCAACAACAACAAAAAGATTGAACTGGAAGCCAAGAGGAAAATCAGAGTTCCCAAATTATTCTGATAGAAGTAAAAGAGAGAAAGAGGAGGGTAAAAGACATTAAGAACTTATTTTTACTGTAAAATCAAATGCTGTAAGCACACATCCCTCTGTTAGTACTATGTAAAGTGCAAAATAACAGCAAAAATCCCTAGGACCAATACAATACAATACCCATAGATTCCCATATAGGGGTCTCAATGACCATTAATGTTGTAATCAGTAGAAAGAAATGGTGCCTGGGTGGCTCAGTTGGTTAAGGATCCGACTTCAGCTCAGGTCATAATCTCATGGTTTGTGAGTTTGAGCCCCAAGTTGAGGTCTGTGCTGACAGCTCAGAGCCTGAACCTGCTTTGGACTCTGTGTCTCCCCTCTCTCTCTGCCCCTCCTCCACTCATACTCTGTCTGTCTGTCTCTCCAAAATGAATAAATGTTAAAAAAATTTCTTCAGTAGAAAGAGACATGTTAAAATGCAATATTGAATTTTATGTACTTTAAATGTACAAGTACACACAATGATTTTTTCAAAATTATTTATGACTAAAATATATTTTTACATTGTCATCCTATTTAATAAAGCTCTTTCTTGTACAAAAAAATTATAAATATATGGTTTTGAGGTTTGACAGTAAAATAACTTTGTTTAACAAAAGCTTGTGAGTAATTTTAAGTTACTAATCATTTTAAGTGACATAAACTCATCAACATTTAAATTTCACCAAAAACTTCAGAGAATTCCTTTGAGTAAATTTTAAGCATTTGGTTAATCCCATACCAGGTAGATTAGAATAAATGTAAGTTTCTAGTAAATGGCTTAGCTCATTTTGAATGTCACTTTCATTCAACAGCAAGAATTAAACGATAGTGTACAAGCCTTACCGCACCAAACGTATACCTAAGCGGTTTATTTTTTAATAAAGATAGAGAATTTGGAGAAGTTGATCATTTGAGGGAATTGAAATGGCCTATTAATAGTTCCCCTCTCTTCTTCACCTAAACCCTATTAATTTCTTTTTTCAGAACTCAGATCAAAATATGCTATTTAGAAGCCTTTAGAGACTGAATTCAGTCCACATAGTTTAGTACTTCACTCTGTGATAATATTCTGTGCCGCTTGGGCAGTCTCATTTATTGTGGGGACATTCAGACTAATAGGAGACAATAGGGGTTCAATCTTGGTTCTAGCACTCATTGGCCACATGACTTGACCAGTTGCTCATGGAAAATGTAAACAATGATATTATGGTTATGAGGATTAAACCATGTAGAGTGCTTAGTACATACTTGAACATAGAGTATGGAGTCACTATCAGATGTATCGATGGATACTGGTGTTTTTACTTAGTTTTCATATATATAATATTTGATGACTACAATATTTCCTCTTTTTTTAAAAAGAATTATTCTCCAGGTAGTTTATTTTATGTGCTTCAGTCTCGATTTTTATGTTTAATTTCCACAGCACCCATAGGAAGAGCCCACTCAGCTTTTGGCACACCTTCAGTGAATAGCCTGTCACACTGTTGGACTGACTGTTATCCAGCTGTAAATCATCCAGAAAACAATTCAGCTTTAGCTTGGTGGCCTCTGGGATGGCGTGGATATTTTATCTTTTCAAATGGGAATAATGGTCAAAACAATTGTCTGGACTTCCTGAAAAGTCTGCCTTATGGTCTTCAGTTATATCCAGTGTTTGCAAAGTGCTGTGGAACTTTTTCAAACTAGCAAATATTTGAGCCTGTGCAAACCCAGGGTGATCTCAACCAACCCCTCCGTCCTCTCCGAGCCACTCCATCAGGAGACAGCATACAGGCAGTGGATTTAGCCACTTAGCACAGTTTACAGTGTTAGAGATAGGGGCATGCCATTCAGGTCTATCTAATCAGACCGACTATGGGATTTTTCCTGAGGGGGCTGGGAAAAGGCTCTCACATCTCCCCTAGAACTGGTGATTCAGGCTTGTGAGATTCAAAACTGATGTATTCCAGAAGCAAGAGCTTGGAAATTCCAAGGGATCATGATGTGCAGCGTGATGATTAGATGCTATCAGAGGAAGCAGAGCTGGGACATTAATTTGGTTGGTATCTCTGAACCACGAATGAAGTTCTCTTGGGAACTAGGTACCCTTCTGAGCTACACTGTCTTATGTACTATATTTGCTAAACCAGATTGTTTTAGGCTTTCCATAGCTTAAAACTGACATAATCCTGAGATACAAACACTCTTAAATTTATTGTATATTAGGTCATACTGAAGATCCGGAATTTAGCATCCTTGGCCTGATAGCATTGCAGCCTTTCTCTCTAATTATTCAAAGCTTAGCCACTGTTGACACTTACCATGACAGTGATTTCTCTGTGTGTGAGTAGTTTGTGTGTGTGTGTGTGTGCGCGCGCACGCATGTGCATGTGTATGATCAATAAATACTAGGTTGTAAATCAGTCAAAACTCAGTGGCTTAAAACAGCAACCATCTAGTGTTGTTCACCCATACGTAGGTCAGCATGATGGGTGGTCCTCATGTGTGCAAGGGAGTACCTCTGCTTCAAGATAGAGGTACTTGGGTTGTGCTTGGTTTCTCTCTAACTGTTAATACACATCTGTTCTATGCATGCTCTCTGTAGGGCTCAGACTAAAGGGGCAATAGTTTCCTATATAAAAAAAGTCTTGTGATAAGAGTCACAAGAGAGCAAGACCAAGCACACAAGCACATGTCAAGACTCTGCTGGTGTGTTTGTGTATTTGAATGCAGAAGCCAGTGCAGAGAGAAAGAGAGAGAGACAGAGAGACAGAGAGACAGACAGAGAGAGAATCCCAAGCAGGCTCCATGCTTGGAACGGAGCCCAACTTGGGGCTCAATCCCACAACCCTGCATCATGGCCTGACAGGAAATCACGAGCTGGATGCTCATCCACTGAGCCACCAAGTCACTCATATGATGTTTTGTTTTGTTTTCTTTTCTTCTTAAAAAAGAATTAAAAAACATTAAAAGAGTATGAGGAAAAAGCACTATCATCAGTGGTCTATCTCCACAGAGCCAGCCAGGCATTCTGCTAGACAGAGTGTGTTATCTCATTTAATCTTCACATATTCTAAGAGAAAAGAAAAAAGGAAATAAACATTAATTGAAGTATAACATTAACAATATTCTGAATAGTCAGATTTATCTTATAAGCACATGGCTCAGTTGGGAGTCAGTTTGTAGGACAACAGAGGTTCCAGAATTTTCCAGCACCATTTATCATTTCCTTGAGCTTCACCACAATTGGGCCACTAATTGACTCTGCTTTTCTTAGAAAGTGAGTCAACGTCTCTGGGCTTTCATTTGGGAAGAAATGTGACAAATTATATTTATTGCAACACTCCACATGAGTTGTAGAATTAAAAGTGGCATGTCCTGTTATGTGGCATAGAGTTAATTTTTAATTAGATATCCTTCTGATTTTACTTAATCTATCTCTGATAACCACAATCTAAACATAAATTTGTGTTCCCCATTTTCCTTTCCTGTCTAAAAATGTCTCTAAGGTTGCAGAAGGAATTAATCTTATCTCTTAAGGAATAAAGATGCCTTGGGAAACACAGCAAATGTGTGAACTAGACTCTTCTTTAGACACCTACCATCCTTTCTATATAAAAAAGAAGGAGGAGGGTGAAAATGGAATATGGATTACCTTCAGCCAGCCTACCATTGATCAAGGCAAGAACAGAAGGAAAATACATATTAGTAAATATGCCTTTTTTGCTAGCATAGTTTTTCTCTAGATTGCTAAAGGGAAGTCTGTACATTTTTCCTCTCATATTTTTGAATGAAGGGACAACACTAAGATGATAAGACTTTTAAACACTATTGAAAAATCTGGAGTTATATCATTTATATAATTTTACTCAAAAAAATTTGCTTGTTAACAACAGCAAATATTTTCTGAGCCCTAAAAATATTTAAAATAAGGTGATATCACAAATATTTCTGCAGCAGAAATCACCTTTAATGAACTGAAGACCACATCCCACTTTCTAATTTCCTGAAAGACACAGTAGAACAGAATAGTTAAAAATACAGCTTCTGTAGTTGTGCTGGTCTACAGAAGTAACAACTACCACAACAACAACAACAACAAAAATCCACTGAGATCTCAATGGATTGACACATAAAATTTTATTTCTCCCTCATGAATATCCCACACAGTTGGGTGGGATATTCATGAGGGAGAAATAAATCATATAATAAGAACCAAATAATTGGCAGTCATCATGTTTACAGTTAAGCTTTTTATTTTCTTTTTCTGAAGATATAAGTGCTTCTAAGTTAAAAACTTTGGAATGACAAATCTTGAGCAAGGTAGGAAGAGTATATAACGGCAGAAGCCTGGGAGATGTACTTGAAATTGGATAGCCCATGGATGCTACTCTGTTAAAATTTCAGCTAAAACCCCAAGAATGGAATAATAGGAAAACAGTCTTCCAGGCCAATGAAGAATATGTGAAAGAGGCCCCAAGCCAAGAAGTGGCTCAACATCTTGGATGAACTAGACCAAGGACAGAGTGGCCAAATCTCAGTGACATACATACAATGGCACAAGATATGACTAGAGATGTAGGTCGTACCCAGAGCATAGGAACTGAAGATCAAGAGATTAACAGCTAATTGAAGGTCTAATAGTTAATAAGAATCCTTCTAGACTTGTGATATTTATACTACATCATGTTTTCTTCTCAAAGTTACAGGCAAAATAGTATCTATTTATATGTGATATCAGAGCTTATAAAGCACTTTTATAAATACAATCTGCTTGTAATTCTCAAAACAATCCTATGAGGTCACTAAAGCAGATAATAATCCATTAAATTCATGAGAACTGTATATTCAGAGATGTCGACTCAGCTACCCAAGATCACATAGCTAGTAAGTGGGACAGTTGGGATGTAAAATAAGTAAAATTCATACTTACTTTGAGTAGGTATGTTAAGGAAAAGATGTATCACATGGACCATGTGTCTACTATGTGCCACATCTGGATGAGGCATTATACAAGCCTTATTCAGATAGATATTTGGCAATTATACTTGCAGTGATTTGAGGTAAATTAGCTATTTTTCCCTCTTTTCCATCATGCAATGTAAGTCATGACATTCTAGCACCTAACTCAATATTAATGGGAGGCAAAGTGACAGCAAATGCTTCTATTTTCAAGCTCAGATTTGCTAGAAGAATAGAAAGATGTTACCATGTGAAAGATATTCTTAAAAAGTAGTAATATTAAGGACAGAAATGATATAGTGTATATGTTATACCATCATACTTTAACATTTATAATGGATCTGTCTAAAGCAATCGAAACTTTGCATTAATCACTGAATCACTTGTTAACTACGAAATCACCTACCAATTTTACTTAAAAGAAAGAGCATTTAGAGACAATTGTGACTAATATCTCATCTGGCCTATTTGGATTACCTAGCAACCATATACTAACATATATATATACATATTATATATATTAGGACTACCTATCAACCATATATTTCTCTTTGCTAGTGCTTTAATAGAAATGATTAAGCCCCTCCAGAGTTGTGATACACAATTTCTTTTTATTTCAGAAGATAGAAACTTTTCTTTCTAAAAAATTGTCACCATACAAATTATGGTAAAAATTAAATTAGTTGTACAGATGCTGAAAACTCAAAATGATTTGAATTTTTGGATTAATTAATTAAGAAGATTCTCCATACACGTGTTAGATATACAAAAAAGAAACAAAACAGAATTGGGAGGTATGTGAGGATAGGGACACTTTTATTATGTTGCATAGTTGTAGACGACTGTATGTCTGATACATCTCAAGGACTAATAGCTAATTAGTGAGAAAATTATTGACATAGAGAAAACAAGACTGTGATATTTCTGCTTGAAATTATCAGCTGCAGATATTACTCAAGATGGTTTTGCAGTCTACTTGATGCCCAGTCAACAGTGATTTTTTTAAATTTTATTTTACCTTCCATAAATATTTTCAAACAGAAGTTTTAGGTTTTGCAATCAGGTAACACACTGAAAGAAGAATGAGATTCTGATTCAGTCAGACCAAAGGCCAGGCTTCCCAATTTCCAGAATGCTGACCTTGAACACATTCCTAAACTTGTAAAACTCAGTTCTCCCATCTGTTAAATTAGATGAACACATCTACGTCCTGTAATTGTTTCAGACGTTTTATCAAGTACTAAAAATACATCTCACCCATGTGGGACTTAAATTCTCATAGGAGATTTAGCATGACAGCATAGGTAAAGAATATCCCAAAATGCCTTGCTTGCAGTAGAAGCTCAGAACTGAACATTTATTCTCCTATAACTGCCACACAAGCCATCCTTGCTTGAGGTGTACTTGGTTATTCTTGGGCTTCTTTGGAATTAACAAACTGGGCATCACTTTGCCAGTTTACAATTGCCAATTATAACATACAAGAGGTCTCTCATAAAAGTGTGCCTTGAGTTAAAATTTTTGAGGAACAAATGAATATACATTCCCCTCTCCAGGGACATGAGGACATGGTTAGAAAACAGGACATTACAAATTCTTAGTATGGCCAATAGTCCTGTCTTCTGACAGGAAATTTTTTTAAGGGCAGAAATAATGCTCTTTACATGAGCAAAGGTTATGTAAGATCAATCATAGTTTGGAACTTCTGTCTGACCTGCAAAATCAGGGGAAGATTTAACACGACCAGTAAAACTGTAAACAACAGAGGGCAGCAATGTGCAATAGGGCAGTCACAGAAGGCCAGCGGCAATTACAAACGTAAATTTGGACCCATGCAGTAGTTGGCCCAAGAGGAAAGGACACAATAAAGTTTGTGACCTGAAATGGATTTTTAAATGAAAGTTGACAATAGTGAGCAAAATGCATTTTGTGTTATGTCAAACCCCAAACTTTTGAGATCGTTTGGTGTGTTTGATGAGTCCAAAACCCTAGTAAGGTCACTGGTCCTTTCTTCCCCCAAGATGTTGGCATTTATTGGAAAATTCCCATTTGAGTAGTAAACAATTATGATACTGTTGACATCCACCATCTGGAAAATACAGTGCAGCTGGAGCTCTGTTTTTGTCCCCGACCCCCTTGTAGCTTAGAAATTTGTGTTTATGTTGAAGGAAAAAGCCTGTCAGAACCAAGTGAAATGATAGTGCTGGATATTATCAAATTACAGAGTATACATGTCTGTGCACATATGCACTTACTCATTTGCCGTTCATTTATTTACTTATTCATTTAGCCAGTCTCTTCCTTGTACTCCTCTAATTAGCAAGTATTATTCAACATTTTCTATCATTTTCCTCCATATTGGAGACAGAAAGAGTATCTGGATTAAAACAATGCCTTTTCTCCTGAAACTGAAAAATCTAGATAGAAGAAAACAAAACTAAACAAGCAAATCAATACAATATTTAAAATCAATTCAATTATTATGTAGGAACCTAACAGGGGAATAAAAATCAAGCAGATTGGGGCAGCCAGTAGCAGCAGAAGGTAGTTCTTTTGATAAGTATTCGGGAATGACCCTTTAAGGAGAAGGTATTTAAGATGATATCTAATGAGTAAAAAAGAACCAACCAAACAATGGGTCAGGAAAAGAACATTTTGTTAGAAGAAGTTTATTATTCAAAGGTCTTGAGTTGAAAAAGACAATTGGACTCTTTGGGCAAGGGCGAGAACATTCATGTATTTGGAAGGTGGATAGCAATGGGACAGTGACTCTAGATAAGAGAACAGTCAAACTTACGGGTTAAGTTTATCAGGATACTATAGGTCATAAGAAGACATTTGGATTTGATTCTAGTGCATGGCTGGATGTAAACAGTGGAATAGTACAATAAGATTTTCATTTTCAAAATATCACCTGAGCCGCTATGTAGAAAGTGGGTTAATGAGACACCAATGCAAAACAAAGAAACCAGGCAGAAAGCTCCTTTAAGAATCCAGGGAAGGAGGGGCATCTGTGTGGCTCAGTCTAGACTTTGACTCAGGTCATGATCTCACAGTTTGTGGGTTCGAACCCCACGTCAGGGTCTGTGTTGAGAGCTCAGAGCCTGGATCCTGTTTCAGATTCTGTGTCTCCCTTTCCTTCTGCCCGCCCCCCACCCCACTTGTGCTCTGTCTCTCTCTGTCTCAAAAATAAATAAACTATTTAAAAAATTTAAAAGAAAGAATCCAGGAAAGGAAAGCGTGTTGATCAGAGTGCAATTATAGAAGACTTGTGTAAAACACTTATAGAACAACTTCAATTGGTATCATAATTGATAAAGACTTGGGATTCATCTTTTCTAATTCTTGCATTTTATATTTATCTGGAAAGGAAAGCCCAGAGAGCTGATATCATGCCCAAGATCACCAAGCTAGTTCATGGCACAGCTACGGTTCTGCTACTGTGGTTCCCAGTTTAGACTTAACTTCAGGTGAATAGATTCAAACAAGAAACTTGTTTCTTCTGCCAACTGTAATCTTGCTGAGATATGTTGACATTCAGGGATAGAATCTAAAATCTTGTAATTTAATTAATGTAATGATTATGATGGCAATGGTGATCACTTTTTAAAAAAAATTTTTAAAGTTTATTTATTTTTGAGAGAGAGAGAGAGAAAGAGAGAGAG
Source organism: Crocuta crocuta (assembly GCF_008692635.1). NCBI lineage: Eukaryota > Metazoa > Chordata > Mammalia > Carnivora > Hyaenidae > Crocuta > Crocuta crocuta. The sequence goes on from NW_027532163.1 coordinate 2,310,599, forward strand.
AAAGAGAGAGAGAAAGAGAGAGAGAGAGAGAGTATGAATGGGGGAAAGGTAGAGAGAGGGGGAGACACAAAATCCTAAGTGGGCTCCAAGCTCTCAGCACAGAGCCCAATTCAGGGCTCAAACCCATGGACCAAGAGATCATAACCTGAGCTGAAGCTGGATGCTTAACCAACTGAGCCACCCAGGCACCCCATACTACCACACTTTTAATTGCTGCCTATCAGCAATTGCTTCCTGCCAGATTCTGTGCAAAGCCTTTATTCAGATAACCCACACAGGTTGATGAGAAAAATACTAATAGTATTCTACATACTAGGTAGCAAAGGCTGACAAAGATTTAGTATTGGCCTAAATTTAGAGTTTGTAAGTATATGACCGACACATATTTTATTCTAAGGAATAAACTCTTTTCTACCAATGACAATACCTATTATAATTTATGCTCAGTGCATTAAAAAGCAATGTATTTGTGTACAAAAGGAGGTTTAAAAAATAACTTTAAGTCTTACAACCCTGAAACAATCCCCTTCAATGTTGATAACTTCCTTTTGTGCTTTTCTTTATGGATTTACATGCACATAAATAGTTTTAAAAAAATTAGTTATATCACATTTTTGGGTTTCTAACCTGAATGGCTTATATATTTAATCAGTCATTTCATATTGTTCTTTTGTACTGCCTTACCTTTCTTGTCTGAGATCAAGCCAAAATTGGGAAACTGGTTTTCTGTCCTACCTTATCTTTTCCATGTTAATTTCACACCATTCCATACCACACACACACACACACACACACACACACACACACTTCTTTCTCAAGGCCTATGGCTAAACTGTGTGTCTCCACTGTGAGATCCAAGGATGGCAGAGGGCCAGCTGTCACTTAAGTTGGACATAAGACCTTGAATGTCAACACATATATCTGTGGATGCCAGCCAGAGCTGGGAAAATGGTGAATGTGCCCATAAAGTCCGAGAAGTCTAAGTTCATATTTACACTATGAGATTATTATATTTTCTCAAGGTAAGAGGAAAAAAGAAATTCTGTTTAAAGACATAAATGTGATTTTCAATTCTTAAATGTTTATATCTCCAAGTTTATTCTTGTCTTCCTCCTACTCCTAAAATATTAAGAGCAGATCACATGATCTTTTGGAACCTGTAGACACTGAATGTAAAAGATGAAGCAGCATCACCTTGTCAGGTTTGTTAAGCTGGCATTCACTCTTACTAGCATTTTGTAATCTTAAGAATATAAACCCTGATTCATAGAAGATCTAAAATATATGTTGAATTGTTCAAATAAAAGCACTCTAGTCTGTAAGTTCTTAAAATGTAATTATTTTTAAGTTCATTTATTTATTTTGAGAAAGAGAGTGGAGGAGGGTCACAGAGAGAGAGAGACAAAGAGAGAGAGAGAGAGAATCTCAAGCAGGCTCCTTACTGTTAGCACAGAGCCTGACACAGGGCTCGATCTAAAGACCATGAGATCATTACCGGAATCAAAATCTAGAGTCAAATACTTAACTGACTGAACCACCCAGGCACCTCAAAAGGTAACTATTTTAATGTATTTTCCAGTCTAGGTTTCCCTGCAGAAGTCAAACTTAAGCTTGTACTTTAAAAGAGTAATATGATTTCAGGGTATGCCAAGATAAGTAATTCACTCCAGGGGCAAGGTAACAAGCAAATACCACCCTTTCAAACTTTCACACTATAGTCTTGATAATATGTACATTTTCCAGCTATGTACAATTGCAGTGGTAGCACTAAAAACATGAGTAAACTTGAAGTTTAAATACAGTGCATAGACTTAAAGGACAAAAATACCAGTTGAAAGTAAAAACATTTTACTTTTTTCCTAATTGTATTCCAGGATGATAAAAATAAAATAGTCTTTAGTGCAAAAGCTTGATTTAAGTCACACCTAATCCTCGTGTAGAATATTGTCCTACAAGCTAAGACACACAAGAAAAAGATGGCAAATATTTTAGATGGGATCTCCAAAAGAAAATGGATTTGTAGTCTGAGAGACGTTCAATGGAGTACAATTGAAATCTCATGACTGGGTTTTTCTTTTAAAACACATTATTCTATTCTCTGACTCTAGGTACGCATATATTAGAGTCAGGATTATTGAGTCCTTTGCTCTTTACCTCTTTTCCAAATTCTTTGCTGTGATTAACAGGCATGTGCTATGTAGGATTTAAAGCCCATTCATGGTGCTAAGCCAACCCGGTGCTTACTGCTATTATCAACCCTGGTGTTAAAATAAATTTAGAGTCATTTGTTTTAAATGACTTCTTGTGGATCACTTAACTCAACTGTTGACAAATATAGTAGAGCTAATGTATAGCCCCTGCAGCTTCTCCCTGCACAATTATCTAAAAGACCTTGGCATCAATCTTCTTTATTGTGTCATTTTGTCAAGTAAAGAGTAGTCAAGGGGTCTGAGAAATTCTGCTTCTCCCGACAAACAGAAAAGCAGCTCTAAACTTCTAACGCTGTTATTCACACAGATTTGGGGCATCTATGTCCCCTCAAATCACAGAACGAGTTCACCAAAAGGTAACAAATGATGGCTGAGAAGAGTAATGGGCCCGGGACAAACGGCACAGAGCTCTGAGAGATTGCATTTGGCAGGAAGCTGGGTGCACCGTGTCTATGCCTTGTGCGCCCATTAGGGGAAAGCAAGTTTGTCATTCTCTCCCTCTTACCAAATAGCAAAACAAAGCTGAAATACATCATGTGGAACTTTGTGAAAATTATGCTGCAATGCAGCTGGAACAGCGTCGTGGGGGAGGGCTTAACAACACAAATATCTAGTACCCACTTCTGATTATTTTGAGGCAGTTAATTTTGAGTGGGGTCCAGGAATCCATATCTTTAAGAAATAACTCTCATGATCCTTCCGCCTCCAGCCTAAAGGCTGGCTTTTGAAAACCACTGGTCTAGATGACCCCGTAAATAACCTCTCGAAAAGTACAGAGACACACTACTCACAAGGTTTGGCTTCATTGCCCATAATAGGAATTCGATACTTTAAGTCTTTGAATTGGTCATTTGCTCAGACTGCTCAAGTTGTGAAAAATCTGTAAAACTTAGCACGTTTGAAAATTGCAACATCAATTGCAGTTTCTGTATTTTAAACTTTAAATCACTTTAAGCGTTCACCCTCAAACACCTTCTGATTCAAGCTTCATTAGGATTTTTCTCTTACGGTCTGGCTACCGCAATGAGCTTTATTTTCCCATGTCTGAATTAGTTTCTTAAAAGGCTGAATATCATTATAAAATGAGAAAATATGAATCAATGCAGAAGGAAAAATTCTTTTTCTCTTCTTCTCAATGCATAGCAATGTGCTTTCAGTAGGCATGAGAGCCTGATGAATAAATTAAAAGACAATTTCTAAATTGTGTATTGATTTTTATATAATATGAAATAAGACTATGTATCTGAGATCATCATAAAGGGCATAAATCTTAAAACTAAACGTGAAAATAAGATAAAATAAAGTTTAAAAAGCATAGCACCTTATAGTTATATATATTAGGGTTCATTTTCTCTGGAACCTGAGAACATTAATGATCCTATGTCATCAAACTTATTTTTATTTTTATTTTTTTTTAATGTTTTATTTATTTTTAGGAGAGAGAGAGAGAGACAGCGTGAGCAGGGGAGGGTCAGAGAGAGAGGGAGTCACAGGCTGAAACAGGCTCCGGGCTCTGAGCTGGCAGTCAGCACAGAGCCCGACGCGGGGCTCGAACCCACGAACTGCGAGATCATGACCCAAGCGCAAGTAGGACGCTTAACCGACTAAGCCACCCAGGCGCCCCATCAAACTTATTTTTAAATAATTACTAACAGAGTATGCACAAAGTCCTTAAGACGTTAGCAAGGAACACATGCAGCTATCTAATTTAAAAAATGAATATTCTTGCCCTGGGTGTTGCATGTAAGTGATGAATCACTGAATTCTACACCTGAAGCTAATATTACACTGTATTTAACTATACTGGCATTTAAATAAAAACTTGAAACTAAACAAAATATTCTGGAAGCATACAAATTATCATGTATTATGTTCTACTTAAAAAACATATTAAATTGCCATTAATGGCATTTGCAAAATTCATGGCAGTTTTTCTATTTAGTTTTCTCTTTAGCATCTTGCTCCAGTCAAAAGTACCCACGGGTGAAGCCATACTCCCAACCGAAAAATTACAATGTAAAACAATGAAATATATGGTATATATATGACCTATATATATCAGAGTAACTTGATTGTCATGGAGTTTCTGCCTAATTCAAACTTAGAGCAATAAATATATGACTGTTTAGCAGGAAATAAAAGTTAAATTCTAAACATAAGCATCCACATGCTTTGCATTTTTTAAAAGATTAATATTAGATTTTTCAAGATCAAGACTAGTCCTTGGTCATTCGGCACCCAAACAGCACACTGGCCTGCGGGTGCTTGAATTGGTTAGATTTCCATCCCAACTGGTCAATGTGTTACTCTTTCTGTTGTTGACTACTTTGAATATATCTTGTTCATTATTTATAAACATCGACATAGGACTGTGATACACAGGAACTTGTCAGCCTTCCCCACCTTGTTGTTTCTTATGGCATCTAAGGACGACTTTCTTTTAAACTCACAGAATACACATTTACAAATACTAGAAACACTGTTGTGTAGTAAAGTGCAGGAGTTAATTTTTCAGTGAAAATTGGAAACCTAGCTCTTTTCAGGGCAACGAACAATATATAACAGCAAAAATAGGAAAATAAAGGAGGCTTTCAAAGGGCTGATGCAGCCGATTGGGTCACTTAGAAAATGAAGGTCCTTCCAGCCAGGGAATCTCTGTCATCTGAGTGCATTCTGTCATTACCCAGATAAGGAAACAGGTGCGGAGGGATTACAAGGCATTAAGGATCTCATTAGTTTCATGCAGAATTGGGTCTGTGATATAATCCATGGAAATAATAGATATTCCACAATAAATATACATGATGGATGTGTGGGTGAAAAAGAAACAAGACCATTTAGAAAGGGACTTTCCCGCTAAACAAGTAGTTCTCAATTTTTTTTCCCTTTACGTGGGATACCACAGAGATAGATACTACTGACCGATGGGAGATAAATTTGCTACTTTTCACGCTAGGGTGGTACATTGATAAGCATCACGTTATGTAAAATTCTCAGGAACCTAATCATAATTCTACCTCGTTTTTTCCTTTTCCCATCATTGTGACTTTATATCGTTTGAGAAGTGTTATATTACTTTATGCTACAAAAATGAGGAATTAACTCAAAGTTATGTGCCTAAAGTTGGCTTTTATCAAACTGGAGTAACGCATTGTCACCAAAAACATTTTATTAAGACTTCATTAAGACTTTGTTAAAGACCTCATTTTGATTGTTGATGTTATTTCTAAACCTTAAATCCACAGCCATCTACTATGATGACTCATGCAATAATAAGGAATGTACAAGTTTATGACAGTCCCTTAGGTCTAAAGTCAGTGGGTGTGGCTTTGGAATGGTTAGCTCTGGGACAGAGCAAACACTGGGTTATGAATAGAGTAGAGCTATCAATAATAGCTTGCTTTATTCCATAAAATTTGTTAAACTGTGATTTGAAGCATACATTGTAATAAGGATGAAAACTGATTATTTTCCAATAATTTGCGACCTATGGTACAATAATATTTTTTCAACTCCTTGAAAGCAAAGTCAAGTGTAATTATTGTAGAGCTTTTACTAGGAGGCTTGCCTCTTTGCTGATGTTAAAGGGTACATGAGCTCCTTGCTGTAAGATTGCACTGTGTAAAGATTTAAACAAATTCAAATCACCATAAAAATCTAGTTTATCCCTTCACACATCAGCACACGGTTCTAAACATACATAATCCTCAAAATGTGGAAACTGTGACCTCATTAAGCACAAGGGGAATTTGGCATTCTTCTTTTTAGGCTCAGAAATAAATACAGTGCACACTCTTTTATGGACCATCTTAGACTATTTTTCTCATGTGAACTTACACAAGGGCAAAGAGAATTTTACTCAGATCTGGTAGAGCAAGTGAAAGTCTCTCAAAGCAATTCTGAGATTTAGTGTGCACTGAGAAAATGTTTCTCTATTGGGACAGAAAGCTAAGAGAACACAACAGAAAATGTACGATTGCCATTCTCTGGCTCTATCTCACTGCCAAACAGCTAGTTAGCTAGGTAGAAATACACTTAGCATAAACATATGTTAAAACCTGCCAATTAATTTTTAAAATGAAGTACAGCCATACTCTGGAGAACTTCTTACAAATACACATCTCTTTGGTATGAAGCCTTTTAGGATTCAATAACCAGTGTTCCAGAATATTCCTATATCTCAACAAAATGTTACTTAGCTAATGTTTGAATAAGAACATTTTGCATTTTCATCCCCCAAATTCAATACAATATTTATCACAAGATGATTGTGGTAAACCCTCAAGTTATATTCCAGTCACCACTGGTCATAAGACACAATTTCTAGATATTTTGAAAAGATCCCTGGTGTCAAAAAAGTATCTGAGCCCCTCAGATATTAGTAAGTTGGAGGCATCATCATTTCATAATCAGTGGGAACAATTTTCAGTCATCCTGTGTTCATCATTAGTTCATTTCCCTAAAGTCTTCATTACATAACCCTTGTTTTTGCCCAGTGTTTTAAGGGCACCTAAAAAAATTGAGAAGGTGCTAAAGAAAATTGCGGAGAAGGAAGCAAAGACAGAAAGAAAAACACAAAAGGTTAACAAACTATATTAGATGGTGATTGGAAAGCAATATTTTAAGACTTTTGGATCTTAGAACAAAAGTTTGTTATTATACATAAATATCGGTTTCTTGTGTTTTTGTTACATTTTAGGGCATTGATTGAGGTTTGGGTTGATGTTCAAATGCATTATATTTTTTTTCCCACTTGAAATAAAAGGAAATGGGCTTCCTATAAGAATCTTCACCAGGATGTCAGATTTCTAGGAATAAGATGACTGACAAGAACTTAGAAATGCTTGTTAGGTAGACAAAAGATTATCACAAAGTAATATATAATTTATGTGGTGTTTTCTTCAAACCACTACTTATTAAAAATTTCAAAATTTATTTAAAAGCAATTTTAAGTCATATCATATTCTTTATACTGTAATGAATTAATGAAACAATTATGTCTAATAGGATAGGTATATATTAACTTAAACTAGTGATTGAAGAACAGTACTTTAGTCTTTGAGTAACAATCACAACTAATTTCCATTTCATGCCTGTAATCCAACCTTTTAAATTTAAAAACCATACTAACATTTTATGAACAAGCTTTGGTACACATCTATTTATATTTTATTTACTATATTAGAGATAATTTATGCAGCATGTCACGCAATATTTGCAGTGATCCTATATTCAGCCTACATCTGCATTATGTCAAATGAACAATGAAATAATAGATGGCATGGGTCAAAATACCAACACTCCATTGCTCTTATTACTAGTAGTTAGATTAGGCAAATTGCATTATTTCTCAATTTAATATAGTTGGAATAATAATAATACCCACTCCATGGGATCATTTTGGTTGAATGTGTAAATCAGTACATATGATAAATGTTTGTGATTATTGCATATTGTTGGCTATCCAAGTGAATAATGTGCTTTAGCTCTGATTTTTTAATATAATTTCCTTTGCATGTACAGTGCAGATGATAATATAACCTACCTTAAAGAGTTGTGAAGATTAAATATACAAATCGACATTAGGTTTTAGCATAAAATCTGGATCAGTGTAAATCCTTAATAAATGTGAGATTTAAGTTTTATTAACATGACTGTGAAGACCCAGCATGCTAGATTTTTTATGGTCTTATAGATTGAAAAGACCTGTCTAGAGCCATTTGTACTTAGAAATAACCCAGGATGGCTTTTGCTATGTGAGAACAAACCAGGCCAGAGTGAGATCCTGACATGCAACTGCCACATGGAATCTTCCTTGAGTGACATACCACCTTAACTCACAGAGGGAGGGAAATGCTGTAAAAGACAGACAAGATCAAGGAAAAATGAGCAAACAAAAACAAAACAAAATAAAACTGTCAGGCAACCATAATAGTAAACTAGTAAACTTTTAAGAACACGGTTAATATTGTTCTTTGTTAGTCTATCTAATTCACTGGTTCAATGTATTTGCCTTTGAGCATTAGTGCTCTGCTTTGGCCTCCAGAAAATCATATTCTTCTTTATCCTAAATGCTTCATTTGAGCTAGGTTGTGAATATGTTCCCAAGCTACATTTTCTAAGAGGGTATCTGAGGGAGTCACTTATTTTACTTTTGATAAAGAGATTAATCATGAAATTCATTTTTTCTCTCAGTATCTAGGGACAGTCATTTTACTGAGATATTAGTGACAGGTGAGAGTTGACATCTACAGAATTATAATGAAGTTCCTACCTGTTACAGGCATCGAATAAATATTATACCTGTTAAGGCATTGAATAAATATTATGCCTGTTATAGGCATCGAATAAATATTATACCTGTTATAGGCATCGAATAAAATTTTAGGATATGAAAGCCTAGCATCAAATTGTATCAGCTTTTTAGTAAATACACTTTATAAGTCACTTGGAGATGTAAATATTTATCATCATTAATTTTATGCTGCACTTAATCTTTAGAAAGCAGGCTATATTGTGAGGAAGCTATCCTGATAAGCAGTGGACAAAGTAATGAATGTATCTATCCCAACTCAGCTCTTGATCTGTGTGACCTTGGATATAACATGTTTCTCTGTGTTTATTTATTCTAAGATAGCTTTTTCTTCTACAGAATTAGAGCCCCTGGGTAGATAAACAATGAAGTCATTTTTAACCTTAGCGTTTTGTTATTTGGTGAAGTTGGGCACCAGGGAGTAGTCAGCATGATTCAACTTTAATAGGTAAGTGTTGGGCACAGTGCTATGTGCCAAGCATTATACTCAGTTACAGGTGTGAGTTGACACAAATTTGTGATACAAACCTGTAGCATGGGTAGCAAAAAAAAGTGTGAACTACTGTGAGTTCTGTGGGTGAGTGGGCTCTGATAGACTTAACTAGGCATCCTGTGAACCATGTATAGCTCTTTAGTATTATTTGGTTGGAGGGGGATTAACATATGTTGAGTGAATGAGTGAATGAATGAAATTATTTCCAATGTTTTAACATGACTGAATATTTCCATAAATTGCCAACTCCAAGTGAGCAGCTTTAAGAGAAATTAGCAGAGGTAAAGCAACTATGGAATAAAACTTTGGACCTGACTTCAAGACAACTGTGAAAGAAAGAAGCAAATAATCCAACAGTTAAAAGTCTCTTTGGAAAACGAGGCTGCTGTCAGGAATGTTAGGAACACTTCTGAATTTTCAGCCATGCACCATGTCTTCTGAGATCACCATCATTAGCTACAGTTTCCTTATGTTGTATAGACACATATCATTTTTGTTTTTGAGGAAACAAAGATTTAAGCCACTTATTAAAAGTTTTGATATTTGCATGATATCATTTAACATTAAATTTTTTAACATTTTATTTATTTTTGAGAGAGAGGGATAGAGACAGCATGAGCAGGGGAGGGTCAGAGAAAGAGGGAGACACAGAATCAGAAGACCGGCTCCAGGCTCTGAGCTAGCTATCAGCACAGAGCCCAACACGGGACTCGAACCCACGAACCCTGAGATCATGACCTGAGCTGAAGTCGGACGCTTAACCGACTGAGCCACCCAGGCACCCCATTTAACAGTAAATTTAAATTAGCTCCAAAATATATTTTATTTTCCACTAGTATTCAGTATTACATATCTATGAGACATTGTGATATAGAGATGATACCTTACATAATCGTTTTGGAACCTGAACTTAAATTCCAGAATATACTTAATGAAATCATTTATGAGAGTCCTGACGTATATATAAAAGTTGCTCAAAAACTTTTAAACACAAAGTCTCCAAGACCAAGTGTTAAAAAAGAAATGAATGAAGATGGTTGATACTACATAGAATATTTTCTTTCTACTCTATTTGTTAAACAGTGAAAGGCTCAGGAAACAAAAGGTCCAATCTTGATCTTTCCTTTTGAAAAATTTGTATGTTACAAGCACCCTGATGTTTATAGCAGCATAATCAACAATAGCCAAATTATGGAAAGAGCCCAAATATCCATCTACTAAAGAATGGATAAATGAGATGTAGCATATATATATGAACGTTACTCAGTCATCAAAAAGAATGCAATCTTGCCATTTGCAATGACATGGAGGGAACTAGAGTGTATTATGCTAAGTGAAATAAGTCAGTCAGAGAAAGACAAATATATGATTTAACTCCTATGTGGAATTTAAGAAACAAAACATGTAAATATGGGTAAAAAAAACAAAACAAAACAGAGAGACTCTTAACTGTAGAGAACAGTCTGAGGGTTGACAGAGGGAGGTAGCTGGAAGATGATCTAGATGGGTACTAAGGAGGGCATTTGTTGGAATGAGCACTGGGTATTATATGTAAGTGACAAATCACTGAATTCTACTCCTGAAACTAATATTACATTATATGTTAACTAACTGAAATTTAAATAAAAATTTGAAAGAAAGAAAGAATTAACATGAGTTATGTGGAAAATACTCCTGCCAAGAGAGTACACATTGGTCACATCACTAACAATCTACAAAATACACAAAGAAGGATTATTAAGTCTCTTGAAATCTTCAGAATGGCCTTGCTAATTTTATTCTCAGGAAAGAAAATAATTTAATAAGAATTCTCCCTTTCTGTCTATCATAGAAGCTTTAAAAAGTCGATTCCTAACATTGACAAGATTATTATCTCACTAGTTGGTGCATAGTTTTTCCGTGTAAGAACCATGGATCCAAGTAATCTGTGCTGATTTCCTTGTGTAAATATGGCCTCAAACTCTGACTTTAATGCAAAAGCAGCAGTGGTTATTTGGTGAGGCTGAGTAGGACAGGTTCCTTGTCTATGGTACAGGCCAGCAGGGCAGCTTAGCTTTGAGACTGCCACGTGACGCATCATGAATGCTGTCTGAGAAGCACATCATACCTAGGCCTAAAAGCCTTAAGCCATGATTTGTGCTTGGTTTAGTAGGTCAAATACAGTCTGCATGCTTGAGGGTACAAGGACATTTTAAGAGATGTTTATTTATTTTTAAATTTTTTTTAATGTTTTATTTATTTCTGAGAGAGAGACAGGCAGACAGACAGCGTGAGCAGGGGAGGGTCAGAGAGAGAGGGAGACACAGAATCCTAAACAGACTCCAGGCTCTGAGCTAGCTGTCAGCACAGAGCCTGACGTGGGGCTTGAACCCAAGAACCATGAGGTCATGACCTGAGCGGAAGTCGAACAGTTAACTGACTGAGCCACTCAGGTGCCCCCGTTTTAATTTGTTTTTGTTTTTTAATTTTTTTAATGTTTTATTTATTTCTGAGAGAGAGAGAGAGAGAGACAGTGAGCAGGGGAGGGAAGAGATGTTTAAATATTATAGAAATTTAGAGTCATATATTCAACTCCTCTATTATTAAAAAAACAAAAGCATTGCAATACAGGCCCATTTTAAAAAGAAAGTGATTTTCATGGAAATGGGTGGGACATACAAGCATAGTTCATTGGCAGAGAAACCATAAAATAACAAAGAAATCATAAACCCTATTTAACTTCTAACTCGTTCTCTTCCATTTACAAGGTCCTTTCTAGGGCACCCAGCAACCAACTTAAATCCATTCTTGCTAAAAGTGGATTTCAGGTACTAAGGAGAACTGTGCCAGTGGACCATGAGACATCTGTACTTCCTGTAATGCCCACTAAAGGAACACATTCATTAGTAGTAGGTAGCAGATATTGAAGGAAAATCACTCAAAAACTATTCTTCAGGTGTACTGTAGTTTGTCCAGATTGCTCTAACATTTATTTCTCCAACATTCTTCATGTTTCAGGGAAGTCCAAGACCAAGGTACTTGCAGAATTGCTGTCTGGTGAGAGCCCAATTTCTGGCTAATAGACAGCAATCTTCTTCCTGTGTCTTCACACAGTGGAAGTGGCAAGGGAACTCTCTGGGCTCTCTTTTATAAGGGTGCTAATCATTCATGAGAGCTCCACCCTCATGACCTAGTCACTTATCAAAGGCCCCACCTCCAGAAACCATCACAATGGGGATTAAAATTTGAACAGATGCGTTTTAGGAGAACACATTCAGTCTATAGCAAGGTGCAGATTCATGGTTATATAGAGGTCATGGGCAAAGCATGAAGAAAAGATACAGAAAGCAAGCTTATTTTATGACAGATTTGGTGTCCTCATAAGATGTCTGTCATTGGCAACCAGCTGGATGATCAGGACAGTGTTGCTGGAAGATCAGCGCAACTCTAAATTTAAAATGAAATAAAATAAAATTATTTAAGAAAAATAATGTTAAGGAGAACCATTAAAATCTTTCATTAAAAAAGTAGGGGATTGGAAAGGCTCTTGTCTTCATGTTTAGACTCAATGCACAACACTTCATATACCTCAAATGCTACACTTCACTCACAGTGAACCTAAGCTCCTCAAAAATATTCATTCCTAGGGGTCTTAGAACATGTGATTTCCTCTTGTCTATTCTTTCTACTTCCATAACCTTCTTTACCTAACTTCTACTCATCTTTCAGGATGTATTTCACATTTTGTCTAAGCATGGTGATTGCAGAATATGTCATTAAAAGCAGAACAATTTGAAGAAGGAAGGATGTGTTGTTAATAATCATAGAACATATATGATGTTTAGCCAGGACTATCACAGGCAAACTCCAGAGGAGAGCACCATTGATAACATTCTTCTCAGCACTATAGCTTATTTAGAAGTACCATAATTATCTGAGTTCTGCTTCCAATATTCTTCTCAATGAATAATACCTTTACAAACTGGCTTATTTTTAATTGTCCAGCATTTTAGTCTGGTTCTATACAAATCTGCTCAATGTGATAATTTTTTAGACTTTTATAAAACTTTTCACTTGTAGAGAAAAAAGCGTAGCTTACTTTCATTTTAATTGTACATTCTTCATAATTTGGGAATTATTGAACGAGGACTCTGTAAGCCCTGCGTACAAGAGCAAGTTCTCATATTACTAATAAAAATCATTGAAAACTAAAATGTTAGGTAAATGTATCTTCCTCTGAATTTGCTCATTATCAATCCTTAATATTAGATATTTTATCATAAAGAATTATTTAATCTAAAAATTAAATTCTACTGGAAATTTCAAAATTGTTCTTTAGTGTGCAAAAGAATACTATGCTTGACAGGTGACATAAAGGAGACTAAACAGCCATTTATTTGTCCAATAGATATGTACTATGCTCCAGCAAATATAATTCCTTGTGAGAAGGTCATATCCCTCTTATCTTTTGGCACATTTATTAATTTAAAATTTTTATTTTATTTTATTTTTAATTTTTTTAACATTTATTTATTTTGAGAGAGAAAGACAGAGCATGAGCAGGGGAGGGGCAGAGAGAGGGGGAGACACAGAATCTGAAGCAGGCTCCAGGCTCTGAGCTTCCAGCACAGAGCCCAATGCGGGGCTCAAACCCATGAATGAGATCATGACCTGAGCCGAAGTCTGACGCTCAACCGACTGAGCC